>NC_141470.1:1800000-2290000 GCF_009769465.1 Tauraco erythrolophus
CCAACAGTCATTTATTTAGCAGTTTTGGTTTGACAACTAAACTAAAGACAGTAAAAAAGTCAAAACAAATCTGGTGACATCTCCTGTTTGCACGGTAATTTCATGTTTTGTTTTGGGTTCTTGCAATTACTGCAAAAGAATGCAGGGCTACTTTCACAAAAGATGCTAAGGAGGAAACAATGAACCATCTAGCAGGGATTAAACTCACAGTCAGAGACAGCATGGCTTCCTTTCCCTCATCTATCTCAGGATATTTCTATGTCCATGTCTTACCTTCATAGGAAATACTGAGCATAAAGGAATATTCTTCTTCTGAGAAGAATAGAAAGAGAGTAAGAGAGGGAGAAAAACGGCAATTTACTGGGAAAAAAATTGTGTCGCACATTGACACACTTGCTATAAAATAAAATTTAGTTGGACGCAGCAATTTCTGCATGAACTGACATCCAGGTGCAAACTTCAGACCATAACCATTTTCATTCTTATGCTTTTTTGAGTGACTAAGAGTTTTATACAAAAGGAAACGATTGATAAACAGTGCAGACCTTGCTCAGAATTCTGTAACTTGTGATCAAGGACATGGGTGCACATACAGATTCAAACCCGTATTTGATAAAGGAGCACACTGTTCTTTGGCTCATGCTTGAACTTGCATTGGCAACTTGTTGTGAAAAGGGATTCTTTTTGGTGCAAATTTCTCTGGTAATTATAGCTGGAGTCCCACAGTATGCACTTGAGTGCAACACTGATAAATCTCATGGAATTTCCCTCTTGGCAAAACCCCCAGTCCTGCAGCCATTACTGCTCCAGGCATTGACAACGTGCATGCACACCTAGGCCAAGAAGCTGCCACAAGCTTCATCATAGAAAGATGGTTTGAATATGTGATCTTAGAACCATAACGGACTGTAACAAATCAAACCCTAATAACTTCCTTCCTAGTGCTGCACCTATCGGTATTGTAGATGTCCAATCTAAGCAAGCTATTAAATAAAACAGTTGTCCAGGTCACAGAATCACTGGGTCACTGAGGTTGGAAGGACTTGGTGAAGTCATCTAGTGCAAGCTTCAGGAGCCTGTTCTTCACAAACTTTATTTAGCTGAAATTAGTCAGCATCTCAATCCAGATGTACTAGTTGCTTCAAGACAACTTTAACTACACTTTTAAAAGGAACATGCTATACCAGAGGTGAAATAAAATGAAATTGCTTGGCTCTAATTGTGTATTATCCTGTACATCCAGTCAAAACATTATAGTGCAATCCTATTAGACTTTCAGCAAAATCGCCTAGCTTTTTAGTTAAGGTTGCTGAAAATGATATTTTTACTCTTGAAAAAGCCCATAATTTAGTGCATGGTACTAGTTAAGATAGTGGCTTTCAAACATTCATCAGTTTTACTTAGCCCCTGTCAATAGTGTAATAGTTCTCAGATGACAAAGCAGAGTATTGGCATAAAATACTCTTCCAGGTCTATCAAAAGAATTTGCTAACTTTTACAGAACTCTCATCAGGTGTCAATAGAGAAAAAATATGCTTTTCAAGTGTCCTAAAGGACACTAACATCTGCAGTCCGATAGAAGAAAACTCAGAATCTCAAGAAAATTAAATCATTTCTTCTAAGTCAGAGGAAAAGTACTGTCATGATAAGACACAATGTTGGGTCGATAGAGGACAGAGACTGTGACTACCTCAAGCCCTTTTCAATTTGACCAGCCTGCCCATTACCCAAGAAAGACGTATCCAACCCTTGTATCCAAACGAGCCTGCCATACCCTGTTTAAGGAGAAGGGAGGTTTCCTCAAACCCTTTCACTTTGACCAGCCTGTCAGGATAACCCTGACAGCATCACTGGGACGAATCCCTCTGGACAGCCCACAAGGTCGGAGGGTGATCGTCTAACCTATTCAGGGACTCTCACAGGCAGTGACACTGAGACAAATTGTCTTCTATCCCCTGTATCAATTATTGAAGTTTCCAGAAACTTATATTCATAGATGACAAATGTTCTTATATATGTTCATGACAGGATAAAGGTTCAAAGATAGCCAGTGATAAAACACTGACTGCAAAACCAGTTTTGGAACAATATAAACCAGAACTGATCAGTGATCATTTTAAATAGCCAGTAAGATAGATTCACAGATTTTCTAGGTTGGAAAAGACCTTAGAGATCATCCAGTCCAACCGTCCCTAATCTCCCATTAAACCATATCCCTAAGTAGTTCATCCACCCTTTTCTTAAACACATCCAGGGATGGGGACTCAACCACCTCCCTGGGCAGCCTATTCCAGTGGCTGACAACCCTTTCAGAGAAGAAATACTTTCTAACATCCAACCTGAATCTCCCCTGACTAAACTTATACCCATTTCCTCTTGTTCTATCATCCATCACTAATGTAAAGAGCCCTTTCCCCACCTCCCCACCATCTTTTCTCAGGTATTTGTAGGCTATAATCAGGTCTCCCCTCAGCCTCCTCTTCCCCAGGCTAAACAGCCCCAACTCCCTCAGCCACTCCCCATATGTTTTATTTTCCAGCCCCTTGACCAGTTTAGTCACCCTCCTCTGGACCCGCTCCAGGAGCTCAATATCTCTCTTAAAGCGAGGGGCCCAAAACTGGACACAATATTCCAGGTGCGGCCTCACCAGAGCCGAGTACAGGGGCAGGATCACTTCCCTGTTCCTGCTGGTCACACTATTCTTGATACACGCCAGTATCCCATTGGCCTTTTTGGCCACCTGGGCACACTGCTGGCTCATATCAAGCCAGTAGTCAACCAACACCCCCAGGTCCTTCTCCCCCAGGCAGCTCTCCAGCCACTCGTCTTCGAGCCTGTAGCAATGCATGGGGTTTTTACCCCAAGATGCTAGTAACTAAGCACACAAAACACAGAGCTCTTACCCAATAGGTGTCCCTATGGGAGGGAGAAGAAAGGTCCAAAAGAAAAGACGACCATCGGCTGGCCTGGACATTTCGATGGAGGTTTTCCCCCAAAACCCTCTTCTCTTAAGCCATTTCTATACTGTTTTTAACTCTCAGGTGGAGCTTGAGTGACTCTAGTCATACATACCTTTGTTAGAATTAGTGTAAATTTTCCTTGCTTTGTTTTAAAGGTATAGACTAAAAGAATTTCAGGGCACATGCTCAGTGAGGGGTGGTTGCAGCCTTGAGACAGGTAGCTTTTGAGGTGGAGGTGTGTTTTGATATTAATTATGACATTATAATGAGCAAAGTTCAGCTCCAGGACATGATTTCACCATCATTGCTGAGGCAGCAGTTGTGATTCATCTTCCTTGATGACAGCTATGTGGTTATCTTTGGCAGTCACTCTATCCCTGATAACAGGGATGAGCCATGGCACTTTCTGCTCCCCATTTCCAGGACATTGTACGTTCCGCTCAGCCAGAGCAGGCCTTGTCCATGCCAACCACATTCCATTCCTGGGAGCAGCAACTGTGTCTCGCTTCAAAGCTGCTCTAATATTATAGATTATGTTAAGGTGTAAGCTGAACTTTGGGAAATAGTGTTCTTCCATTCTCCCATATTCTGTTATTTTTCCAGAAGTTTGTAGAAGATTGGCCCTCTCCTCTGCACAGTCTAACCATCACATCATTTTTTAACATATTTTGTTATAGTACATAAGGCAAAGGGAATATTGTCTATGCAAATTCCATTCTGAAGAACTATCTAAGCATTTTGATTCATATGAAAATGTAATGATATTCCAAAGATTGAGGTCAATCCAGTTTTCTTCCAGTCTTTAGGAAGCTGTACTTCCAATAAGCAAAAATAAGCTTTCTGTCAAATCTTTATTACTTAACAAAAAGTGCATGTTGAACTATTCAGGGAAAAAAGTTAATTCTCTCACCATATTCCTTATTCACTGCTGACCTTTTCACCTTCTTTCCCTACTTCCACCTTCCTCCTCCCTTTCTAGCTTACAGCAAGGAATCTGATTGCATAACTAACCATATGTTAATATTTTATCATCTTACATTGTGTAAAACAACCACTGACCTGTCCAGGCATTTATAGTCTGATTAACCAATTATCTTCTGGTAGAAGATAGCAGGGCATAAGCAGCTACCATCTCAATTTTGTATCAAACACCACTTGCAAATATATAACTATATTCTGTCCCAGGCAGTACGTTATGCCGAACAGCCTAAAACTACACCTATCTCAACCCCACTTAGTGCTATTAAATACTGAACAAGCTTTAGGTCAAAACCTGTCAAAAACAGACATAAAATATAAATACTTACTCTACTCACACACAACCAATAAAACAGGCAAAATAAACAGTGTCCATATCTCATTAAGCACTATGAAAAAATTTATACTGATGGAAAGATCTACAAAACCCCACCATGGTATTTCAGTAGTGCAAGGGGAGCACAACCACATCTAGACATGAAACAACTTATAAGCTCTGCATTGCCCTGAGCTCTCAGATGCATTAGTTACATTACTCCATACACCCTGCCCAACCTAGTTTTTACCACCTGATGTTCAGGAATAACTGTAGGAATTAAAACAGCAAGACTTTAATTATATTTAATGCAGAAAACACTTTAAGTGATATTGCAACATAACTTAAAGTACAGAATCAAAGACTGTCTGTGCTTCTGGCAGGGACAGGGAGAATGAAGAACCGCCCACTTTAGGATAAGATCGGGTTGGAGAACATCTAAGGAACCTGAAGGTGCTTAAGTGCATGGGACCTGATGAGCTGCATCTGCTGGTCCTGAGGGAGCTGGCAGATGAAGTTGCTAAACCATTACCCATCATATTCAAGAAGCTGTGGCAGCCTGATGAAGTTCCCATCCACAGGAAAAGGGGAAACATAAAGTCCATTTTTAAAAAGGGAAAAAAGGAAGACCCAGGGAACTACAAACCAGACAGTCTCACCTCTGTGCCTGGCAAGATCATGGAGCAGATCCTCCTGGAAACTATGCTAAGGCATATGAAATATAAGAAGGTGATTGATGACAGCCAACATGGCTTCACTAAGGGCAAATTGTGATGACAAATTTAGTGGCCTTCTATGATGGGGATACAGCATTGGTGAATAAGGGCAATTGATGTCATCACCTGGACTTGTCTCAAGCATTTGACACTGTCTCGTGCAGCATCCTGGTCTCTACATTGGAGAGACATGGTTTTGATGGATGGACCACTCAGTGGATAAGGAATTGGCTGGATGGTTACAACTCAAAGAATTGCGGTCAATGGCTCGATGTCCAAGTGGAGACCAGTGACAAGTGGTGTTCCTCAGGGGTCAGTACTGGGGCCAGTGTTGTTTAACATGTTGGTGACATGGACGGTGGAATTGAGTGCACTCTCAGCAAGTTTGCTGATGACACCAAGCTGTGTGATGTGGTGGACACACTGGAGGGAAGGGATGTCATCCAAAAGGACCTTGACAGGCTGGAGACATGGGCCTGTGAGAACCTCATGAAGTTCAACAAGGCCAAGTGCAAGGTCCTGCACGTGGGTTGGCAATCTCAAGCACGAGAACAGGCTAGGCAGAGAATGGATTGAGAATAGCCCTGAGAGGAAGGACTTGGAGGTGCTGGTTGATGAGAAGCTCAATATGAGCCAGTAATGTGTTCTCGCAATCCAGAAAGCCGATCGTGACCTGGGCTGAATTAAAAAAAAAAATGGCCAGCAGGTCGAGGGACGTTATTCTGCCCTCTACTGTGCTCTTGTGAGAACCAACCTGGATCTCTCTGTGTTCAGCTCTGAGGCCCCAAAAATAAGAAGGACATGGAGCTGTTGGAGCAGGTCCAGAGGAGGGCCATGAAGATGATCTGAAGGCTGGAGCACCTCTCCTATGACAACAGACTGAGAGAGTTGGGGCTGTTCAGCCTGGAGAAGAGAAGGCTCCAGAGTGATCTTATAGCAGTCTTCCAGTACCTGAAGGGGTACTGGAGAGGGACTTTTTACAAGGGCATGTAGTGATAAGACAAGGGGCAATGATTTTAAACTGAAAGAGGGGAGATTTCGATTAGATATAAGGAAGAAATTTTTTACAATGAGAGTGGCAAAACACTAGAACAGGTTGCTGAGAGAAGTTGTGGCTGCCCCATCCCTGCAAGTGTTCAAGGCCAGGTTGGATGAGGCTTTGAGCAACCTGATCTAGTGGAAGATGTCCCTGCCTGTGGCAAGGGAGTTGGAACTAAATGATCTTTGAAGACCCTTTCCAACACAAACCATTCTGTGTTTCCATGATTCTATGATTCTGGGGTTGTGTGACACAACAAATAAGAAAATAAGCAAACTAGGTATTTTCCTCCTGAGAAATTATATGAGCATAACAGAAACGCCTTCACCTACAGGAGGTTACATTAAGACACATTATATGACCCTGTTATACATGTATATGGAGTAATAGGAAGACTTTAGAATTTGAATTGTTACTGCTTTTCTGTGTTTCTATTGCAGAGGAGCCTAAAACCAAGAGAAAATATGATGGCACAAAATAACATTAGGAGTTTGCCAGTTTTGGTAACTTCTTTCAACATGCACTGCATCCAAAATAGTTTGATATTAGCCATGAGAAGTAATAGCAGCTTAGTTATAGGAATAAAATGAAAAACAGTTCAGCGAGCAATATCCCTCTTTCCTAAGAATACTCAAGATCAAAAATATTTTATCTGTACCATCCTGTTCTGAACAGGTGGAGATCAGACAGAGAAGCTAATGTATTATCATATAATCATATAGTACTTCCCTTACCACTGTTTTTGATAAGCGAATTGTTAGTTAATTAGATATGCTCTGTTCCCACCTGCTGCAGCAGAAGGAGATTTCTAGATGCACAGCTTGCTAAAGCAGCCTCTGACTCTGCAAAGGATATGGCTGACCCACTGGCAGTACATTACTTGCACCAGGATTATGCCTTTCCCATTTGGCAATCTTCCTTTCGGGTTGGACAATGTTTAGGCAGCATTTGGCACATCCTCCTAGTGCAAAGTCATTATGCATGTTCCTTAAAGATGTGATAAGTTTCTGCCACAGGAGCACCACCATGAAATAGGTTTTGTGTGAGAGCTACTCTTAAAATCAATATATTGCTCTATGATGCCAGTCTACTTGTTTGTGAACATATACCTCCTAGTTCAACTAAAATACAGAAGCTACAAGTTGAAAACATGAAAGTAGAATTCTGATGAGATATTTAACTCTGATTTTTTTTTTTTTCCAGGATTTATAATATGATGATGAGGCACTGGAACATGTTGCCCAGAGAAGTTGTGGCTGCCCCATCCCTGGTAGTGTTCAAGGCCAGGTTGGATGAGGCTTTGAGCAACCTGTTGTAGTGGAGGGTGTCCCTGCCCATGGCAGGGGAGTTGGAACTAGGTGATCTTTGAGGTCCCTTTCAACCCAAACCATTCTATGATTCTATGATTCCATGATTCTATGAATGAACTCTCCATTTTAATAAGCAAAGTGAAAACATTGTTGAAGTGCCCAGACATTATGACAGAACTAGTAGTCATGTTAAGCCATAGATACTCTACAGCAGCTGAAAGATGCATCAAGTTTTTCAAATGAGAAAGTTGTACCTCTTAAAATGTCCTTAGCTTTGTTAAAATCCACTTAGTGAAGTAAATTATAGATGTAGTTTGATATACTTGTTATTTAAAAAAAAAAAAAAATTGAAATGAAACATTTCCAAATCAGAAACTGTTTTTTATTTCAGGTTTTAAAAAATGTTTGGTTTTTCCTTTCTTCCATATATCCCATTTGATTAAATTGGTTTAGTTTGACTAAATTGTATTTCTTCTCTGATGTTTTTTATTTTGAATTCCTAGCCATGCCATTCTAGTTTCCTTATATTCTTGAACTTTTCAAAATTAACCTTTCTTCACATGGAAAAAAATAAAAAATATAAGAATACTTTAGATTAAGTGAAAACATGAAAAACTTTACCGTGTTAAAATTTTTTAAATTTCAAAACCATAACATCATTCTGTTATTAATAAGATTAATATATTTTGCAAGAAAACTTGAAAATTCACAGAAAAATTCACAGGAGTCAACCAGTTTTAATGGAGACTCTCCCTGCATATAGGAAGAACACATTGGAAAGGGTAAGGAAGGTATATTTTCCTTTGTTGGAAAGGGTAAAAAAATTTGCCAGAATTCAATCAAAAGTGACAATGAAAAAATTTTGGACCTATAGTCTGAAGTCACTCATGACTATGATTCTATGACATTATTCCAGAAACCATATCTTGTATAAATGCATGGGAAAGGGGGTGGGAATGGCATAAAATCCTTAATGTATATGAAAAAATAGCCTGTCAATCCCAAAGGCAGACATTTTAGTTTGCATTTAATGAGCGTGAGATTTTTCCCCTGCTTTAAATTTCAAATTTCCTTACATCTACTTATTTAGTTACCTTCATTCAATCACACAGTTAATATTTCACTTTTACTTTTTTTGCCAAACTATATCCAAGTAGTATGGAGAAAAGCATATAGATAAGCAAGTAGGAGATAGTCAATGTTTTCAAAACAATTTACAAGAATTAAATTGCTAATATTTTTGTTCTCCTTTCTGTAGATAGCCAACCATTTAAATTTAACTGACATAAATTATAATAATGAGCAGATTTAAATATGAACCGTAAAAATGGAATTTTATATCGTCACATACGTTCCTAGCAGAAATGTCTTCGTCCACAGGTACCCCAAGAAGGAAAATGATGAAATTAAAAAGAAGCTTTATAACTCTGGGCAGTAATTCTCATTTCTCTTTCCAATAGAAGCTAACAAGCTTTTTCCTCATAGTTGTACAAAAGTTGCAAGTAGGCAGTGGTTTGGCAGAGAGTCTGGTGAAGACTTAATCTGAGAGAATCTTTTTTCTCTTTGAGGGTATTGACAGTCCCAGAAAACCAGTCAAGGGAAGATAAAGAAGACAAGTGCACTGAAGTACACCAAAGCTGAGGGCTTAGCCCTTTTGTATATCACTTTCAGTGAAAGGAGAACTCTCTTCCGTAACAAAGGTTGCAACTTCAATTAACTGGGAACCTAAGTGTTTATGTGCCAGATTAACAATGCATTTGAAGAAACAACTTTGTAAAAACTATGTTTGCCTTGCTTCAAAGGGATGAAAGGCAATACAAAGCAAATATTTATTTTCTAAAACAAAACTGGCAATAAAAAACGTGTGAGGTTTTTGCCCGTTCAAATTAAATCTTGTTCAGACTTTTTTACTGGGTCTTTTAAAGAAAAACAGATAATCAACACATTTATTCTCCTGTTGCATGACAAGATTCCTGTTCTAAATTTGCAAGTTGCATGCTTCATCCAGCTTTCCAAAATTTATGACATTTGTAAAGTCTGATAAGTGGGTGTTTCACAAAATGTGTTTTGTTTTGGTTTTCCTACAGATTTCGTCATTGCCTATCACTTTCGAAGGACAGGTCATATTTGAGTTACTACTGTAGTACACACAAGAACATTAAAAGAAGAACCAGATGAAGAAAACCTCAATCTAGAGTGGCTGGAAATGTTTCAAGTTTTTTATTCTGCCTGTGGAATTGGAATAAGAAGTAATTAGAACGTTCCATTAAACAGTAACTAGGAATGAGAATTAGAATGAGTAAAGGATTCAGATGGGGAGATCAAAATACAACTTTTAATAGTTGCATATTCAATGAGCATGGTCTCCCTCCCACAAGTGTTACAGGTTCCTTCAGAAAACTAGATTATAATTATGGGATCAGAGATTATATTATAATGCACACCTACAAGGCAGTCAAATTAAAATACGGTTAGTTCTGGTATTTAACTTGAGCATCCTTTTTTTTTTTCGATATTAGTAGATGTCTGTCTCTAAGTGTAATTGTTATATTAGCTAGAGTTAAAAAAAGAGCAAGAAAGGTCTGACAGGTGTTTTCTATCCTAGATATCTTAAAAGCCATGAAGCTGCAGAAGAAGGGGAGTCATTGTCCTGCTCCCAAAACTCTGGAGTAGTCACAAAAGCATTTTTTCCCTGCATCTCTTAGTACCTTCATGGAGAGAGTTGGGTTTCAAAACTCTGTCCTCCTACCCTACTCACTTCTTTCTTGGTATAGGTACCTAGTAAATTCTACATGAAAAATGCTGCCAGGCTTTCTCTCAAACATCCTTCTGTTCAACTTCAATGAAGGTCCTGCTTCCCTCAGTAGAGGGGGTTTACTTAGACCAAACTATATCCATTACCTGACATACTCTAGTTGTCATCTCTTCACAGAATATGTACAGTTTAGGTTAGTTATGGTATTTAACCTGAGATGGTAAAGATGAACAATGAAATATCTATGGTGTAGATATCCTCATTGCAATTGAGGCAGTGTGAAGGATCTTATTTTTTTTTAAAAAAAAACATAAGAGAAATCACAATTCAGGAGTAATTCCATTACTATTTTAGAAGTCTATCTTGAAATGAGATGAATCACGCCCCAGATTTACCTATTCCTTTCTACTGTAAGGAAATGAGAAAGCACAAATGAAGACACTAAAAATGAAGTTAGATTGTATGAATCTCACTTGAAAAAACATTACAGACTATTCTAGCATGACAGCACATAGAATCATAGAATCATAGAATGGTTAGGGCTGGAAGGGACCTTCAAAGGTCATCTAGTCCAACCCCCCTGCAACAAACAGGGATATCTCCAACTAGATCAGGTTGCTCAGGGCCTCATCCAACCTGGCCTTGAATGTCTCCAGGGATGGAGCATCCACCACCTCTCTGGGCAACCTGTTCCAGTGTTCTACCACTCTCATGGTAAAAAATTTTTTCCTAATATCCAATCTGAATCTACCTCCCTCTATTTTAAAACCATTACCCCTTGTCCTATCACAACAGGCTCTCCTGAACAGCCTCTCCCCATCTTTCTTGTAGGCCCCCTTGAGGTACTGGAAGACCGCTATCAGGTCACCCTGGAGCCTCCTCTTCTCCAGGCTGAACAGCCCCAACTCTTTCAGCCTGTCCTCATAGGAAAGGTGCTCCAGCCCTCTTATCATCTTCGTGGCCCTCCTCTGGACCCTCTCCAGCTGGTCCATGTCCTTCTTGTGTTGGGGGCTCCAGAACTGGACGCAGTACTCCAGGTGAGGTCTCACGAGGGCAGAGTAGAGGGGGAGAATCACCTCTCTCGACCTGCTGGCCACGCTCCTCTTGATGCAGCCCAGGATGCGGTTGGCCTTCTGGGCCGCAAGAGCACATTGCCGGCTCATATTGAGCTTCTCGTCCACCAGTACTCCCAAGTCCTTCTCCTCAGGGCTGCTCTCGATCCATTCTCCGCCCAGTCTGTATTTGTGCCTGGGATTGCCACGACCCAGATGTAGGACCTTGCACTTGGCCTGGTTGAACTTCATGAGGTTGGCACGGGCCCACCTCTCCAGCCTGTCGAGGTCCCTCTGGATGGCATCCCTCCCTTCCAGCATGTCAACGGCACCACACAGCTTGGTGTCATCAGCAAACTTGCTGAGGGTGCACTCCATGCCACTGTCCACGTCACCGAGAAAGATGTTGAAGAGGGCCGGGCCCAACACAGACCCCTGAGGGACGCCACTCGTGACCAGTCTCCACTTGGACATTGAGCCATTGACCACTACCCTCTGAGTGCGGCCATTGAGCCAATTCCTTATCCACCGAGTGGTCCATCCATCAAACTCATGCCTCTCTAGTTTAGAGAGAAGAATGTCGTGCGGGACAGTGTCAAAAGCTTTGCACAAGTCCAGGTAGATGATATCCATTGGTTGACCCTTGTGCACCGATGCTGTCACTCCATCATAAAAGGCCACCAAGTTGGTCAGGCACGATCTGCCTTTGGTGAAGCCATGCTGACTGTCACCCACCACCTCCTTGCTCTCCATGTGCCTTAGCATGGTTCCCAGGAGAATCTGCTCCATGACCTTGCCAGGCACAGAGGTGAGGCTGACCGGCCTGTAGTTGCCCGGGTCCTCCTTGTTCCCTTTTTTAAAGATGGGGGTTATGTTCCCTCGCTTCCAGTCATCAGGGACCTCGCCAGACCGCCACGACTTCTCAAATACAATGGCCAGTGGCTTGGCAACTTCATCCGCCAGTTCCTTCAGGACCCACGGATGGATCTCATCAGGTCCCATGGACTTTCATAGATTTCATAGATTTCTAGGTTGGAAAAGACCTTAGAGATCATCGAGTCCAACCATCCCTAATCCCCATTAAACCATATCCTCAAGTAGCTCATCCACCCTATTCTTAAACACATCCAGGGATGGGGACTCAACCACTTCCCTGGGCAGCTTATTCCAGTGGCTGACAACCCTTTCAGAGAAGAAATACTTCCTAACATCCAACCTGAATCTCCCCTAACTAAGCTTATGCCCATTTCCTCTTGTTCTATCTCCCATCACTAATGTAAAGAGCCCTTCCCCTACCTCTCCACCATCTTTTCTCAAGTATTTATAGGCCGTAATCAGGTCTCCCCTCAGCCTCCTCTTCTCCAGGCTAAACAGCCCCAACTCCCTCAGCCGCTCCTCATAAGTTTTATTTTCCAGCCCCTTGACCAGTTTAGTTGCCCTTCTTTGGACTCGCTCCAGGAGCTCAATATCTCTCTCAAAGCAAGGGGCCCAAAACTGGACACAATATTCCAGGTGCGGCCTCACCAGTGCCGAGTACAGGGGCAGGATCACTTCCCTGCTCCTGCTGGTCACACTATTCTTGATACATGCCAGTATCCCATTGGCCTTTTTGGCCACCTGGGCACACTGCTGGCTCATATCAAGCCGGTAGTCAACCAACACCCCCAGGTCCTTTTCCGCCAGGCAGCTCTCCAGCCACTCCTCCCCGAGCCTATAGCGATGCTTGGGGTTTTTATACCCCAAGTGAAGGACTCTGCACTTGGCCTTATTAAAGCTCATGCCATTGGCCTCAGCCCAACGATCCAGTCTGTTCAAATCCCTCTGAAGGGCCTCCCTACCCTCGAGCAGATCGACACAGCCTCCCAGCTTGGTGTCGTCCGCAAATTTACTGAGGGTACATTCAATCCCCTCATCCAGGTCATTGATAAAGATGTTAAACAGAACTGGACCCAGCACTGAGCCCTGGGGAACCCCACTGGTGACCGGCCTCCAGCCGGATTTAGCCCCATTTACCACCACTCTTTGGGCCCGGCCATCCAGCCAGTTTTTAACCCAAAGGAGGGTGTGCCTATCCAGGCCAGCAGTTACCAGTTTCTCCACCAGAACACTATGAGAAACTGTATCAAAGGCTTTACTGAGGTCCAGGAAAACTACATCCACAGCCCTTCCCTCGTCAACCAGGCGGGTCACCCTGTCATAGAAGGTGATCAGGTTTGATTGGCAAGACCTGCCTTTCATAAACCCATGTTGACTGGGCCTGATCACCCGGTTAACCTGTATGTGCTCATTAATAGCACTCAAGATAACCTGTTCCATGACTTTGCCCGTCACCGAGGTCAGACTGACAGGCCTGTAGTTCCCCGGATCCTCCTTCCGCCCTTTTTTGTAAATGGGGGTAACATCCGCCAGCCTCCAGTCCAGCGGAACTTCCCCAGTGAGCCAAGACTGCCCAAAGATAATGGACAGGGGTTTGGCAATGACATCCGCCAGCTCTCTCAGGACTCTCGGGTGGATACCATCAGGCCCCATAGACTTGTGGGCATCCAGCCGAAGGAGCAGATCCTTGACCCGTTCCTCTTGGATCACAGGAGCTTCGATCTGCTCTCCCTCCCTGCACTCAGACACCGAAGGCCAGCTCACCTGGGAACTGCTGACCTTATTATTAAAGACTGAGGCAAAGAAGGCATTAAGGACCTCAGCCTTGTCTTCATCCCTAGTGACTAACGTACCCCCTGAGTCCAGTAGGGGCTGGAGGTGATCTTGACTTGTGCACCTTCAAGTTCCTCAGATGTTCCCGAACCTGCTCTTCAAGTACAGTGGGCGGTGGTTCATCCTCACAGTCCCTGCTAGTTCTTTCCACAGCTTGGGTGGTAAGACGAGAGGCTTTATCAGTGAAGACTGAGGCAAAAAAGTCATTGAGTACCTCAGCCTTCTCTGTGTCGCGGGTAACCAGAGCACCAGTATCCTTCCGGAGGGGGCCTACATTCTCCTTGGACTTCCTTTTGTCCCCTACATACCTATAGAAGCTTTTCTTATTGCTTTTTATATCCCTTGCCAAATTCAATTCCTTCAGGGCTTTAGCCTTCCTCACCTGATCCCTGGTCACTCGTACAGCTTCTCTGTATTCCTCCCAGGCTATCTGTCTCCGCTTCCACCCTCTATAGGCTAACCTCTTCATTTTCAGTTGGTCCAGGAGCTCCTTGCTCATCCACGCGGGCTTCCTGCTCTTTTTGCCCGACTTGTTCTTCATCGGGATGCACCTCTGCTGAGCTTGGAGGAGGTGCTCCTTGAATGTGGACCAACTTTCCTGGGCCCCTCGTCCCTCCAGGGCCGCCTCCCACGGCACTTGGCCCATCAGGTCCTTGAAGAGGCCGAAGTCTGCCTACATGTACTGTAGTTAGTTATTTCATGCAAGAGACATCAAAATATGCATTAAAAGGGAATTATATCTCAATCATGTAGATATAACATCTGCAGTTTCTTTCTTTTCTTTTTTTTCTTTTCTTTTCTTTTCTTTTCTTTTCTTTTCTTTTCTTTTCTTTTCTTTTCTTTTCTTTTCTTTTCTTTTCTTTCTTTTCTTTTTCTTTTCTTTTCTTTTCTTTTCTTTTCTTTTCTTTTCTTTTCTTTTCTTTTCTTTTCTTTTCTTTTCTTTTCTTTTCTTTTCTTTTCTTTCTTTTCTTTTCTTTTCTTTTCTTTCTTATCCACTTAGTCTTATTTTCCTTGATACAGGTATTTTTTACCCCAACATAATGCACTGACTGCCACAGTGG
The DNA here is from genome assembly GCF_009769465.1 of Tauraco erythrolophus. Classification (NCBI taxonomy): domain Eukaryota; kingdom Metazoa; phylum Chordata; class Aves; order Musophagiformes; family Musophagidae; genus Tauraco; species Tauraco erythrolophus. Next base: position 1,814,897 of record NC_141470.1, read on the forward strand.
TTTTCAGCCTAAGGCTAGGCTCTAAATATAAGCAATACCAGATCCTGTGGTTTGTTCCAAAAAAGCTGATAGAAGAAAGGAACATTAACTTCGGTGTCTGCCTATAATTCAAGTTCCATAATGAAAAGATAACTTTTCCTAAGTAAGCTTAGGAAGTGAACTACTGTTATATATTATGAGTTCTGAGGAAGCTGCAGTTTGTCATAATACTCTATTGTGTATAGCCTGATGTGAACATTGTTGAATTTTAAGTTAAAATTGACAAAGATTACTGTGGACAGATAGAGCCTATTGAGTATTGAGATAAGAAAACTATACACAGTCTTCAAATGGAAAACTCAATAGAATATATTAAGGCTAAGAATCTGGAAAAAAAAAAAAGGGAATAATGTTTTTCTATTACAAACAGAGGAATGAAAAATGCATCAAATACACTGCATATCTGATGTCTTCAAGAAAATGTCATTGCCTGCCCAGCTTTTTTGAGGAAAAGAGAACAATCAAGTCAGTCTTGCAAAATAAGAAAGTGACTTGGATAATTTTCTGCTTTCACTACAGGCCTGTTTCTATGCATCATCATCTTAACAGGCCTTTACTGATCGAGAGGATGTGACATGTCTGTTTTTCACGGACCACAGAAATCACTTTACTTCAGTCTGAGATTCTAATTGCTGCAAGATCAGCTGAAGAAAAAAACAAGACCTGACTATAGCATAGCGTGTAATTATTAGACATTTCAGCTGAGATGTGGGGTGCATATTTCACACTGCAATTGAAAGATACAGACTTGCATAGCAACATCACAGCTTTTTAAAATACTAGTATTTGAGAAAATGTTTCTCACAGGCTTTTAGTGGTAAGTGTTATGGAATAGTCTGATTTGTCATTGTGTGCAGTTAGACAGTGCTGTGCAGAAATAAACTTTGTGGTGTCACGGTGAGAAACAGCCGAGTGTGGAACCATGAATACTGGGGGATATACTTCTGCAATGTGTAAGAGCAGTAAACTTGCATTTCTAAAAAGGTTTTCTTTCCTTTCTAGTGGTTCCACCCATTTTAAGGACAAATCAGATGGGATGTACAACTTCTGTCGTCTGTGTCCTTTGGTTTTCAAGCATGTTCTTACAGTACTTGAACTTTAATAAGGACAGTTGCATGGGTTAGACTTCTCTATGAAAAGCATCTCAGTGACTTTAACCTTACTATCAGCATTAATGTTGTAAGCTTCACAAAAACAAGCATTAAAGACATTTTCAGTCTGGAAGACTTGGTTGATATTAGATTAAGAAAAAAACAGGACTGTTAAAAATAAGTTCATGCTGTGTGGCTTTTCCCTTTCCAAAATTGCTTCAGTGCTCACCTAACTTGAATTTCATCTACTTGAATGTAGAAGACCCCCAGAACATAGGCAAACAAAGAGAGTCAAAAACTAGATTTCATAATTTCAGGTTTTTCTAGGAACTGCTAAATAGTTGCATAATAAAATAATGCCTACAAGTGGAAGAACTGATTGATGAGAACTTCATCATTTTTGTGTCTACAAAATGATGACTACACAACACTAGATTCATTTATTCTTTTAAAATGGGCCTTGATTGTCAGTGAATATTATCAGTAACATGATGTATGCTTACAGCTTTTTAAAGAAGAACTTTATGATTAAATGCCAAAAATATCTTCATGGAGCACGCTGACTTGAACTATCATGTTACTTTTTTATTAATCACACTAAATACCCAGAAAATTTTTTAGTCTGTACAGCCTGGCACCATAATCAAAATAATTAGTCTTCATCCATTAGATGTCATCTGTTTCTGGATATTCACTAAGGTCTAATAATTGTTATTCACCACTATCAGAAATGCTATTAGAAGACATTAGCATGAATATATCAAACTATGCAACGGTTTTTGCCACATACAGATTGCATTTGTTTGTTGGTTTGTTGTGGCTTTTTGTTTGGTTGGGGTTTTTTGTTAGAAACTAACTAATAAGGTATGTAGAACAAACAGGACCTCTATTTGCCATGTACAATAAGCCATAGGAAAACAGCATTTAATAAAGAGAATTGTAATCAAGTGTTTCACACTCTCTTCAGATCATTGAGGTTACTTAATCTGACAGTAGAACAGAGAAAACTGGAGCACTACCATTAATTCAACCAGCTTGTCTTCAAGAAAGATTAACATCTCTGTCTTTCAGTCACAGTATGTGTAAACACTTCAGAACTTCCTAGGAAAACTGTTGGCTGAACATTACCTCTGTCAAAGTAATGCACCCTGAGACCAAAGAACACCCTATGCCACCACAGAAGCACTGACAATTTAAGAGAACAACACATTCTTGATTCTCTAGAAACTATATAATTCCTGTAAATGCATGCTCAATTTTTAACTTCATATTTATTGGAACAGTGACTACCAATATATGAAGCTTTGATTTAGACCACTTTTCTTTTAGGTGGAAAAAACCAACCCTGACGTGCTCCTTTAGTCTTTTTCCTCTCATCTATCAAGGATCTGGTTGACCTCTGTATTCTAAAGAGTGATAATTTTCAGAAGCCCCATGCTCTCTAGCTGAAAATAACTTTATACAGAGTCATTGTGTGCTCGCTGCCACAGAGTGAACCGTACAAAGATGTATGAGCTGAAAGTAATACTATATCTGTATTTATGAGCTGTACAATGGGCAGAAGTGATTATTGCAAGTTGTACTTTTATGTCATGTAGCATACCACTAACCCTTACTGAAAGACAGGACTTTTTAGCTCAAGTCTCAAACCGCTATTTCTCTGGAAGCTTTGTTAGTCAGAACTCAGAGGTAAATCATGTATTCCCAAAATATGCCACAAAATATATTTTACCAAACATTGAGGCTGCAAGGAAAGAGTCACATAAGATATATATATACTTGTACATAAGATATATACATATATTTGTATACACATGCTATGCATAAATAGTTAGGCCACTGATACAAGTTAGCTTGTTTTGAAGCCTCTTTTGTCTCCTGGATATGGAAATTGATCTTTTTATTATCCAAATCTTATTCTCTTCACAAAAAAGCATAGACATAGGAATCTCCTTTCCTATAGTACACTCAGCTGACACGTAAGTGAATTAACTTTTGGTTATCATGGTGGAAAAAGGGAGAGTTGATGGTTATAGATGGAAAAAATGATGGCCACAGAAGTCAATAAACTTTATGACACATTTGACCTTAAAAAGTATTAAACTTCAAAGTTTTAAATGCAGCATTTGAGCAGTCCTTTATCTAACAGCACAAGCCAGCCTATCTGCAATAATTCTATCCTACATGCAAGGTCAGCATTGAGTGTGTATTGAAATTGAATGCAACCCTATGACTTTCTAGAACAGAAATAACCGTTCTGACAAATAAATTATAAGAACATGCTGAAAAGTTCATATATTAGGAAAAATATAATATATATGATTCCATTAAATGTTCTGTAAACTAAACATCATCTTAAGTCAGACAAAACATCCAAATAATTAAAAATTGCGTATAACAAGATTATCAGCTGCTGGCTACACTGTTTTATTATTTAAATTGTTGGTTTATAGAATCATAGAATCATTAAATGGTTTGGGTCGGAAGGGACATTAAGGATCATTTAGTTCCAACCCCCCTACCATGGGCAGGGACACCCTCCGCTACACCAGGTTGCTCAAAGCCTCATCCAACCTGGCCTTGAACACTTCCAGGGATGGGGCATCCACAACTTCTTTGGGCAACCTGTTCCGGTACCTCACCACTAATTGAAATCTCCCCTCTTTCAGTTTAAAGCCATTATCTCTCAGTACAGTAAGAGTAAGCAGTGGAAGAAGAAGAACCGTAGAGGTGAGGTCCCACTAAAGACTGAGTTTGGTTAATTCCCAGAAGTATAACTCAGACAAAACCAGTAGTGAAAGATTTGGGCTTAGAATTCTCTATACAGAGACAATCTGACATTGAATCTTAGGTATCTTTCTCCAATCTCTGTATCTAGAAAAAGTGTTACATTCAGGAATTAGTTTAGATTAATTTATAATTCATGATATCACTCATTTTAGAAATACCTCTGTATGAGCTATGTAATCAAGCTTCTTCCCTGTTTCTAGAATCTTATTATTAAATAACTTTAATCATAAAAATTCAAGAATAAATGTTCATGAATGTTTAATAATGAGGACCAAAATCCCATTTTTCAATAAATACAGACAGAAGGTTTTTTTCACTGAAAGTCAAGTGGGCTTTTAAGTTACTCACACTTGTATGAAAGTCCTATCCAAAATATACAGCCAAAATCTGACGATTTATATCAGTATCTGACTAAAACTTCTTCAGCGTTACTACCTGGCATAAAGAATTTGTAATTCTTAAAAATCAGCAAAAAAGTTAAAATGATTAGTCAGTTTATATACAAAAGGTGTGTTTCCTGTAACTTCAAACTGCTGGTTGGTGGTGTCTTTAACCCAATAATAATTCAGTGTTATTAAAAACAATAATCTCTTCTGCACTGTGTTTTATTCGTCAGCACAAAACTGAAATCTCTCTGTACAACACTGACTGCAGTTCTGAGAGGGTCTTTTATATAAATTTTCTTTTCAGGACTTAATGGAAGAGCTTGTCTCCCTTCAGCAGTCTCTTAGCTGATCTTGAGGAATAAGATCTTCATCCTACTTTTGGTCTAAGAAAAAAGAGCAATGGAAAAGAATCCTTGAAATACGTAGGCTACCTATTTACTGTTCCTTTTTCTCATTACAAAAGTTCTCTTAACTAGGTAAGTGTTGCTGCAGTCTTTTAAATGTTGGTGTAGTCATATGTTAGTATAATTACAAAGTTACGTAGGTATAAACTAACACATGGCCAAACTACTGCTCAAGATATTTCCAACCACTGAAAAATGTTGGTGTTAGACATCACTTACACCAATATTCAGTCATTCCAATCCTCCTTTTTAAATTCAGTTGTTTCTCGTTTATGGTCGTACAACAGTGTATTTGAACCCTGTGTGCAAGGAAATAAAACTTTTCTTTTCAAAATCTGATTAGTCTGATTCTGATCTAATTTGAGAGAGATGAAGTCAGTCTAAATCCAGCAAACAACTGATATCCGAATTAGGTCTTAAAGGAAAAAGATTAAATCAACTTTTAAACTTAGCTGCCTAAAATAGCTACCCTAAATAGATTAACTTAAATTCATATTTTTGTATTCATAGAGTTGAACTTTTTCTTTTGTTATCAGGATTGAAGAAACTGGTCACCCTAACAGAAAGGATCAGTGGTGTTGACTAAAGACAAAAAGCAACAACAGGCAGGGAAAGATTTGATATAGCTTAACTTAAAGTAAATTTCAGCGTGGTTTAGAGAAAGACAAAAGTGGAAAGATGAAGATCTAAATGGCACTCAGATAAGCCATTTCATCTTTTTGCTCTTTGCAAGTCTTTCGAACCATTTAGGAGTGAATCCACTATCAGTGTAAATTCATTTTGACTAGAATGCTGCAATATCAAAAAGTCAGGGTCAACAGAGGACAGAAAGCGGGGCTACCTTGAACTCTTTTCAATTTGAGCAGGCTGACAGTTTCCCAAGAAAGACCAGACCTTCGTATCCAACCAGCCTGTCACACCCCATTTAAGGAGAAGGGGAGTTTCTTTAAACCCTTCATAATTTGACCAGCCTGTCAGGCTTACCCTGACAGCATCACCAGGACAAATCCCTCTAGACAGCCCACAAGGTTGGAAGATGGTCATCTAAGCTATTCAGGGACTCTCACAGGCAGTGACACTGAGACAAAATCCCTTCTATCCTCTGTATAAATTACTGAAGTTTCCAGAAACTTATATTCATAGATGACAAATGTTCTTGTATATGTTCACGACAGGATAAAGATGCAAAGATAACCAGTGATAAGATAATGACTGAAAAAACAGATTTGAAATAATATAAATCAGAACTGATCAGTGATAATTCTAAATAACCAGTAAGATATTAGTAACTAAGCACATAAAACACAGAGCTCTTAGCCAATAGGTGTCCCTATGGGAGGGAGAAGAGGGGTCCAATCCGTCAACCAGCCCAGACAACTGTCAATTGGCCTGAGCATTTCGATGGAGGTTTTCCCCCAACACCCTCTTCTCTTAAGCCATTTCTATACTGTTTTTTACTTTCAGATGGAGCTTGAGTGACTGTAGTCATACATACCTTTGTTAGGATTATTGTAAATTTTCCTTGCTTTGTTTTAAATGTATAGACTAAAAGAATTTCAGGGCACATGCTCAGTGAGGGGTGGTTGCAGCCTTGAGGCAGGTAGCTTTTGAGATGGAGGTGTGTTTTGATATTAATTATGACATTATAATGAGGAAAGTTCAGCTCCAGGACATGATTTCACCATCATTGCTGAGGCAGCAGTTGTGATTCATCTTCCTTCATGACAGTTATGTGGTTATCTTTGGCAGTCACTCTATCCCTGATAACAGGGATGAGCCATGGTACCTGCATACCACTCTGTTCCCCATTTCAAGGATATCTACGTTCTATTTGGCCAGAGCAGGCTGTGTCCACGCAAACCACATTCCATTCCTGGGAGCAGCAACTGTGTCTCGCTTCAAAGCTGCTCTAATATTACAGTTTAAGTTAAGACGTAAGCTGAACTTTGAGGAATAGCGTTCTTCCATTCCCCTTCATATTCTGTTATTTTTCCACAAAATTATCCTTTCTGTATATCAGCACAGGACTAGTACTTATTGTACTAAATGAACTGAACACTTCCGACGTTTTTATCAGTTTTGAATAAGGCAGATGTTGACAGGATTGAGGGCTTAAAAATGTTTAAATGAATTACTTTTCACAGATAATCAGTTTATTTCATCAGTTTGCCTGACATTAACCTTGGATTCTAAATTTAAGCTCCTTTATACCCTATCACAGACACATTAGCATTAGATTATTTCTGCTTCATCTCTGAAGGTTAACAGATTAATGAGAGCCTATATATTCCAGTGAGTAACCTACAACCTTAACAGTCTTCAGATGCATTAGAAATAGGAAACTAAAGTTGAAGGTCCACCACCAGTCATGCTCTAGTCCTTCCCTTTGCAGCCTGGAAAAAAGCACAATTGGATTAGAGAACTAGCTCCATGGTAGTAAACTAGGTTATTTGCTTTAACACAACGGAAAACATGATTCACTATTCTTTCTAACTTGAACTATGCATTCCTTTTGTGGAAGGACTTTATTGTTCCTGTATCACGACTGATAATATACATAAAGACAACTTGATATTTTTCTGGATAGCTGGAATTTTCTTCAGCTTGTTTTACAGCTATATCTACATCCCACTGGTACAGAAAAAGGAAGTCATCTTGGTTAGTAAATACTTCTGACCCTACATCAGCCTGTTCTGAACCTTGATTTTATAGGAAAAATTCTGTACTAACAAGAACAAAAAGGAGACTGGCTCTTAGATAAGGGTATTTGTTTGTTTTATTGTTTTCAAAGTGTTCTTACCTGTTTACTTGTTCTAACCTTGGCAGTGACAGAATTGACATGATGCACTACTCATATGAGAATTATATCTTTCTCACTAAATTGTATTCGCACTCCTCTGGCTCTTCTGTTTTAACTTGCATTTTGTCAGGTCTTACAGCTATTTCTTTGTTTTCTATTTAAGTGAGTTTTATACTCAGGAAGGGTGCTAGGTTGACAGCACAGGAGAATTGAACCCTCTGTTCATCCACAGCTCAATTTATTTCAAGCCACAGTTAGAAGCATAACCTGAAAGGCTGAAATGCAGTATTAACTCTTGCACACCATTTCTTTGAAAGTTGGGACCACCTAAATCAGAATGCTGCTGGCTTTGCATGGCTTGCAAAGAAGTCACCCATAATAGTGTTTTCTAAAATCAACCATAGCTTCTCATGATAAACAGAATCCTCCTTCCTTACCTTCTGTACTCCAGAATGGGATGAGGAGGAGAAATGGATGGCTCCACTTGGAGTCTGCCCTTGTTTGCACCCACAATTCTCTGGGTTAATGCATGTACAACACCCTTGTCATGTTTCAGCTTTCCTCCTTGACTTCTTGCCATTGTGGGAAGTTAACCCACTTCTCCTTTTGCAAGTTCTTCAGGAGCTTGATTCAGTCCATAGAACTTCTTCATCCCTCCTTAGTCCCCAGGAAAAAAAGAATACAGAACAAAAGACATTTTCTCAAGTGTCACTGAAAAATAGTCAGCACAATCTGAAGCTGCTTCAGCTAACGTCCACAATGGCTAATTAACTTATTTTATTGGTCCATACTTATTTTCATAAAGCCAATTTCCACTTTATAATGTAATGCTGCTTTAGTTCACTGAATTTAGTTCAGAGTGGACTGACCTGAGAAGAGTCGCAAACTTGTCACAATTGTTTTGTGTTGAGTTATACACAGTCTACTCTCCTCTGAAATGACAGTCTTTCTGAAAAGTAAAATGTCTATTTCCCCTTAAAACTGTTTCAAAATAATTACTCAGCTTTAACCATCTGTAAGAAAAATTGTATATGTCACCTTTCACCACTGGTTTTCAAACCTGACTGCTTGAGTTTTCACCGTTACGGTTGCACAGGTCCCTGTTTCACTCCTCTTCTCCTGTTCAACACATAGATCTTAGCTTTATAATGCTCCTTTTGTTACCATGTGCAATATGTTACCAACTTTTACATTCATAACTTTGGTCTAGAGCAAACATTCCACGCACCAAAGCTTCAACACTTTGGTTCAAAAATTGACTAAACCACAGTATTTTCAAAACCATCAATACAGCACCATGACTTTTTCTCCAATTCCTCTTAAACACTATTATCACACACAAGAAATATAGTCTCCTCAACACCATAAATCAAGGTTTCAATTCAAGAAAAATTTGAATATAGTATAAAATTCTGTGCATAGTCATAATCAGTTTATTTTTTTCAAATAGAAATATCCTCACAGATTAACCACAGCTTTGGAAAAGTTACACAGAAAATTGTATTTTGACATGATAAATCTGTCAATTTGTAAAACTGCTTATTGTTACGGGCATGACACCACAGTCAAATATGGAAAACTTCATCCTGAATACAAGAGACATATCACACCTGACTTTCAATTACTTTATCATGTGACTGGCTGCATTTATTCATACTGTTTTCTTGGACATAAAGGAAGAAAAAGGGAAACAAATTCAAGCAGTATTTCCTGCATGTATTTTATTAGTACATACTTAATATTTTAAACATCAATCCCTGTCTGTCTGCCATGTGAAATGGTGTCAAACAGCACCCATCTTCAGGAAATTTTGATCTTTGGCTAAGTAAAACTGATTGGAGTAACTGCTTTCACTGATACTGGGAAAAGGTTGCTGAGTGGTGAATGAAAAGATGTCTTGAAAAGTACTGTTAGATTCTCTGCATCTGGATCTGCAAACTAAACTGGCAACAGATCTCAAAGAAAGGAGATCTGGTCCTGATTCATTGCTGCAAGTTCTAATTTCAGGTTCCCTATTTCAGAACTGCAGGTATCAACCGCAGGTTTAGAACAAGTTTGCAAGTGATATTTTTCTTTTATTTTTACCTTCCAGGAAAGGTCCAGCTAGCAGCCAAAGATAATCTCAAATTTACATACCATTTTCACTGTACGTTAAAGCATTTATGATCAATAATCTATGATCAATATCTATGTCAATTATAGTGTAAAATTTTTCACGTAAAATACAGCATAACAAATCAGTTTTGCAACGACTACTGAGAATATGAACCTTGAGGAGCTTAGTGCATTCTGCACCAATGCCTCTGGCACATGCATTACAATTTTATTTGATAAAAAATAATTCATAAAAGGAAAGATTAATAGTCATAATACAAATGGAAACAAATAACTTATAAAATTACATAATGCCTTCGCAACATGGAAAGACTGAACTTTAGGGTACCAGAAAGCATTTTGTTCCACCTTATTTACTGATTCAAAGAGATCAGAAAAAAATTCCATGTCAGAGAGGAAACCTCTTTACTTATGGTAAGACTAGTGTCAGCAATATCAACTGTGCAAACATTTGGAACTTCTTTCGTTTGGTGAAAGCTCCGCCAAACCTTCCACCTCTTCTTTCAAAATATTACAAATCCTCTTTTATATCTATTCCAGACACATTGTCCCTTTTTGATTCATCACTATTCCAAGCATAGCATTTATACCTTTCACCCCCTCTATTTACAGCGTACTTGATATTCAATAGAGATCATTCTAAAGCCATTAAACTCTGCTTAAACAACTCAAGACCAATTGCTATAAAACTGAAGTGTAAGAGGTTTTTCTCCCGAGAACAAGGTGAACGGTATAATGTATACAGTGAATACAACTCCTAAGTTTTAAAAAAGAAAAAAAAAAACACAACAACAACAAAGCAGCCATTCCTTGTGGTGGGCAGCATAGAATATTGCCACTTCAAAATGCAGATCATCCTCATCGCCTCTCTTTTGCATTAGCGTCTGAGCCCCATCCTACCAGCTTTCATGTATACAGTTTAACTTCAGCTGGTTTAATGAATATTTTCACTGAATTACACAGAATTTACAACCATTGAAGTCAGTAGTAAAATAGAACACTAAGAAAAAACAATGCCTAGAAGAAATAAAGTGCTTGGAAGAAAAAGAACTCCAGCTCTAACAAAATGTGAACTTGTAGAAATGAAGGGAGTAACGCACCAACTGTCAGTTTTATAGTAATCGCCCAGAATTTCTCAGGAAACTGATACCTCGAAAGAACTTTCATTTCTTTGTGGTTCACCACCCCCACCTCCTGCCCCGTCACATCCAATGAACACACACTGCTTAGATATTTTTGTGTTCTATTACTACTGGTCAAGTTTTTCTAAGCCACCAAAATCACTCTGAAGGGGACTTTTATTTATCATAGAATTATAGAATAGTTTGGGTTGGAAGGGACCTTTTGTCATTTAGTCCAAGCCCTCCTGCAATAAGCGGGAACATCTGCAGCTAGATCAGGTTGCTCAGACCTCAGGCCAATATGACCTTGAATGTTTCCTGGGATGGGACATCTAACACCTCTCTGGGCAACATGTTCCAGTGTTCCACCACCTTCATCATAAAAAATTTCTTCCTTACATTTAGTCTGAGTCCCCATTTCCCATCCCCCTGTGCCACTGTGGGTAGGAGGTAGAGCCAGGAAGAAGGGAGGGGTGGGGGGAAGGGGTTTTTGAGATCTGGCTTTGTTTCTCGTTATCCTCTCTGAAGTAACTTGTAATGAATTAAATGGATTTGCTCCTAAGACAAGTCTGTTTCGCCTGGAGCCATGGTTGGTGGGTGATCCCTCCCTGTCCTTATTTTGACCCTCAAAGTCTTTTGTCACACTTCTTCTCATCTCCACTCCTTGAGCGTGAGGAGGAGGAGGAGTGAACAAGCAGCTGTGTGGTAGCTTAGCTGCCAGCTGGACTAAACCACTACAGGGGGTTATGCTTTCTTGACCTTTCTTTGCTGGCTGATATACCTGTAGAAGCCCTTCTTATTCTATGCATCCCTTGCCAAGTTCAGCTCCATCCACACCTTGGCCTTCCTGATCCCATCCCTACACAACCAGGCAGTGTCCCTATACTCTTCCCAGGATACCTGTCCCCGCTTCCAGTGCTTGTGCATTTCCTCCTTTTCCTTTAGGTCAAAGTCAGTTTAGTTTCAAGTTCAGGTCTTGACTCATCAATGTTGGTCTCTTGCCTTCCTTTCCTAATTTCTTATTCCTGGGGATTGAGAGCTCTTGCACTCTATGGGAAGTATCCTTAAAGATCTGCCAGCTCTGTTCTGCTCTATTGTCCCTGAGGGCAGTTTCCCAGGGGATCCTGTTCACCAACTCCTTAAACAGCTGGAAGTTTGGTTTCCTAAAATTCAGGGTCCTCACTTTACACTTTGCCTGACCCAAATCTCTCAGGACTGTGAACTCCACCAGTGCATGACCATTGAAGCCCAGGCTACCTCCAGTCTTGACATTACTGATTAGCTTGCTTCATTGGTGACCAACGGGTCCAGTATCACATCTCCTCTGGTAGGGCTGTCTATTACCTGGCTTACAAGGTTATCCTCAATGCACTCCAGGAGCCTCCTGAATTGCCTACAGCTCACTGTGCTACTTTTCCAGCAGATGTCGGGGTGGTTAAAGTCCCCCAGCAGGATGAGAGCCTGTGAGCATAATGCCATCTATAGCTGGAGTAAGAAGACTTTGTCAATAGGCTCCCCTTGATCTGGCAGCCTGTAGTAAACACAAACCACAAGGTTCTCTTTCTTATATCAATCTCTAATTCTTACCTACAAGCTTTCAACCTGCTTGCTGGCTGTTCTTCAGAGACAGCTCTTCACACTCTGTCTATTTCTTGATGTAGAGGGCAACCTCTCCTCCCTCTTTATCCTCAGAGAGGTGTGAAATGTGCTGGAACATAGGTGCTGACTTCGTTCCTGTTGTAATAGTTTATGTAGGAAAGAAAAAAGAGTCAATCTGAACATACTTTACCATTAAGCTAGCTTGCATATTTATTAATGAAAATACTAAATGGGATTACAGTAGTTACTCGGATCATAAGACTGAAGTGTGCTCTAAACTCGGAGCTTAGAGATTTTTCATTTATATTCTGACTGCAGCAAACAATCATTCTGCAATGGCATGAAAACCCATTGGCATCATCTAGTTTTCCAAAGATTCCAGAGATCGAGTTATCACAATCTTTTATGATTGTGTTAAGCAATAATAAAATACTTTCGTTACATTTTTCAACTTGGGAATCTAAAACATCTTTCATGAAGGTCTAACGAACTTTTAATTTTTATTTCCAGCAGTGAATTGAGCTCCTTCTTATGCTGAAGAGCCAGAAAGCAAAAGTATTTATGAGAAGAGCAGTCTGTCCCCCCATGCATCTGCAGAATGGTGTCAGAGATGCCTTTAACTGATGCCATAGGACTGACCTGAGACGAAGAAGAGTGCACCTGCACCGAAGACCTACCTGAATGGCTCCGTTTGCATCATTGTCACAGCAGCAACCCAAAGAATACTACAGTCTGGAATCACTGTTCTCTCTGAAGGAAATACGAACTGAATAAATATACATAAATTAAATAAATCCAATTTCTAACTTATTTTTAAGTAAATGTCAAAAAATAGGAAAATATAGACAAATAATTTGTTTTTTTCTTTCAAAGATGAAAATGCTTTCCCTTAAGTCAGCTCCACTAGAATCAAGCCTCTCTTTATCATTATAATTAGCATTAGGTCAATTAAGTTGTAGTTTCGAAGAAATCAAAGGAAAACCTAAATCATAAAAAAGGAAGTTTTTTAAAAGGTTTAGGAAATACTTTATGTGCTAAAAACTACTTAAACAAAGATTATCTTGTCAATTCTTCCTTTCCCAATTTCTTAACATCACCATGGCAAAATCTAGAGACTACTGACATGGAAAAGATATTGAAAATTTTTAATGCATCTTTAACGAACAGTTATTTTCCAGACAGAAGGATGGAAGTGAATCAAGAACAAACTGAAGAGTTAAGGCTGAGCAGAAAATTTTTGCATAAAAGAAATAGGATTCACAGACCTCTGTTTGAAAAGGACTAATTATAAATCTTAATCAGGGCTTCCTTTTACATTTCATGAAGATAATGAGTGTATCTCTCTTCTTGCTACTAATTATATATTCTGATTATGCTCTTTCCTTCTGTTTGTGGGTGGCAGTGAAGTATGCCTAGCTTTTTTGGCTTGAATTTTATTTTGTATTATTTTGTTGACTGACATATGTTACAATTAATTGTTTTAATTATTTTTTAAAGTTAGTCCTTCTTCCAGCATGATTTAGACATTTCTCAATAATTAAGTAATAATGTTGTCTTATAAGTATATGATCTCAATTTTGGCTCTGGCACAGATGGCACTGCAATACCACACACAATTCTAGGAAGTATATTGGTCTTTTACCTCAGCTGAACAGTGTTAGAAACCTTATATTCATATAAACGTAATTTCAGGTTACTGATGAAAAGTCTTAGAAATACAGAATAAAAAATAAACACTAAGCTAGTACTTGTGGTTAAAATATCACAGCAACAATACATTTTGAAACATGCTTTATTTTGAGTGAAATCATTCATTTAAGAAAAATAACTTAAAACTTTGGATCAAGTACTGAAGACTTGTGGCAAATTCTCATGGTTTTTTGTAAAGGTGCACCAAGCTTTTCAGAATAGGAGATAATCTCAGAAGCCCCACTAAATCCACTTCAGCTATTGCAGATGAGATGCATTGAGTCCTTTCTTTTCGTTAGGCAAAGGATACTTTGGATGGGTTGCAAGATACATATAGACATATCAAGAGTTTATACCAATAAAAGCTTAGTAGAGAAATTCTTGATATTGGGTCATTGATTTCATCTTCCTGTTATTGCAGGCTTATTTTCAATGCTTTGTTATTTTAGTGAATCATTTAATGCAATATACATCAGTTACCTTTGTGATACCTTACATTCCCCAGGTATCAACATTAAGGCAACTTTTCCTTGCAATGCATGTAATTCTTCCTTGCCATTATACTTAGTTTAACATCACTAGACCCTAAGCAGTTTCTTTTTCTTTGGCATGTAGATCTTTAACAATTAGTAGATTCTTGTTTAAAAGAATTCTGCATCCTGGCAGATCAAGGTACCTGCTTCATCCTTCCTCCTTCAGCCTCTCATGAGCCGTAATTATTCTTGTGGCTGCTGTGACAGTTTGATTTCAGATGACTCATCAGTCAGCCAGACACAAAAATACCACTTCTTCAGAGGTATCAGAACAAGTATACAGCAACAAAACTCTCTGCCATAGGCATCAATTCAAATGCCTGTTGCTCTGAGAGCCTGTCTTTCCTTCAGAGATGTCCTTATCCCTAGGTGATCTCCAGGCCTTCCAGAAGCTTTTCCAGAGCTTTCCACTCCCACCTGAACAGAGGCAAGGGTGGGATAGGTCATCCTTCTGACTTGTCAAGCTGTATCAGTAACCTCTACTCCCCACTCCTACCCCCCCTGTGATAGTTTGATGTGTGTGGGGGTGTTCTGGTGGCAGGCGAGGGGATTTGCTCCCTGTGCCACCAGATCTGAGTCCCATCCTCCTTGGGGGGTTGAGCCAAATTGGCGCCTCTGCGAATTGCCCTATTTAAGTTGGGACAAAGGGACGGGAGGGCGGTCTTTTCGCGGTCTTTTTGCTCAGGAGTGAGGAGAGGGCAGGAGGGCACTGCCCTGGCTCCCAGCTCCCGGCCGGGCAGCCGCTCGGGCCCGGGCCGGCGCCACGTGCTCAAGATGGCGCCGGAGGAGCCACATGGGGGGCTCGGGAAGCGCCCTGCTCCCGGGGTGCCCGCCGGGCCGAGCTCCCTCAGAGAGGATTAAGAGCTAAGAGAAAACAACCACAACGACCGGGTCAGTCAAGATGGAGCAGGAGGAGGTGTACTGGAGCTGAGGTTTCCCTTGCAATCGGTGTGAAGATGGCAGGCGGCCCCCCTGCAGCCAGGGTGTACTCGGCGGAGCAGAGACCCACTCGCAGCCCGTGGAGAAACCCACGTCGGGGAAGAGATGCCTGAGCCCAGGAGAGGTCGTGGAGCAGGGGATGCGCGACCAGGTACTGTTAATAATGGGGCATGGAATGCACGACGAGGTCGTGGAGGCATCTGGAGTCCATGGGACGACCCACGCCAACGCGGGTGGCAGCAGCTCCCTAAGAGGCCGAGACTGGTAAAGCCCGAACTGGTGCAATCCATGGGGAAGGATTGCAATCCTGCGGGCAGGACTTACGCTGGAAAAGTTTGGGTATTTTTTTCCTCGTGAGTAGGGGATCCACCGAAGCAAGGGAAAAAATGGTGTAAAGACTCCTCCTCCTTTAAGAAAGGAGCGGCAGTAACAACATGGATGAACTGACCTGCACTCCCCATTCCCTGTCCCCCTGCGCCACCAGGGAGGAGGCAGAGCCAGGAACAAAAGGAAATAGGGGTGGGGATGTGTTGTTTTAAGATCTGGCCTTGTTTTCTCTTTCTCCTCTCAAGTAACCGGTTTCGTTCCCTTGTGCCTCTTGTTCAGTAACTGTTAATAAATTGTTTTGTTTTAAGAAGAAAGCCTGAGTCATGTTTTGCCCCGGACCATGGTTGGTGGGTGCTCCCTCTCGGTTCTTGTCTCGACCCTCAGTCCAAAAACCACGACACCCCCTCTCCCCCTAACTATAGAGAGGCTGGTATGTGTCAGGATAAGACCTTCACTTGGCATCCTCACTTCCTGGTCTGGAGCCCTATGCAGCCATGGGAATCCACTGCATCACTTGCTCCTGATCTCCAAAGTAGACTTACCTTTTCCCTGCCCTAAGGCCTGCTCCCGTGTGCCACTCTGAACTTTTTGGAGAGCCTTTTCTTCAACATCTTTCCCAGAGCTGCATTTTCCTTCCTAATACAGTCCCACAGTTCAGACACTGGGGAAAATCTTTCCTTTCAGGGTTTATCAGAGCCAGTAACTCTGATTCTGAAAATTCTTCCTGAACTTCCAGTATTAAGGAGAGTCATATATTGAAATAGGATAAGAAGGGATAAATAGCCCTGCTGCAATTCTCAAACACATTTCTTCACAGCTTCTTCATTTGGATAAGTTAAAAACATTTTTGTATATTATAAAATGATTCTTTCTGATCTGTAATCATCTGGAACTACTCTTTTCTAAAATTCTTCTCTGCTAATGTTTCTCAAAATGTTCAAAATAGAAAAGATCATTTCAGATTCTGTCTGGCTAAGTACCTATTTAACGACGATTGCATTTTAAGTAGCATCCAAGAGGTATCGCTGTTGCAGGATGTGTTTTAGAAGCCTTTTTATTGCCATCTGAATATGGCAAAGGATGTAGTTTTCAGAGGTAATCATATCTGCCACTAAATATCAACTGTGTAGACAGAAGTGGAGTAGCTTGCATTACTTGCTGAAATGAAGTGCAGAAATATTTGAATTGTCTTTGAGAAGTGTTTGACTAGTCCAGCCTATAGGAACCTTTTCCCATTTTTTTTGCTATCAGGTGTTGGAATTTGAAATTAAGTCACCACATGACATATATACAGCTTCATCTGAAAGGTGTAAGTGGACTCAAGCGAAATTCATAAAACCATAAATAGTTTCGGTTGGAAGGGACCTTTAGAGGTCATTTAGTCCAACCCCCTTGCAATGAGCAGGGACACCTGAAACTAGATCAGGTTGTTCAGACCCCAGGCCAATGTGACCTTGAGTGTTTCCAGGGATGGGGCATCTACGACCTCTCTGGGCAACATGCTCCAGTGTTTCACCACCCTCAACGTAAAAAATTTCTTCCATATGTCTAGTCTGAATCTACCCTCTTTTACTTTAAAACCATGACCCCTTGTCCTGTCACAACAGGCTCTACTAAAAATCCTGTGTCATCTTTCTTATAAACCCTCTTTAAGTACTGAAAGGCTGCCAAAGGTCTCCCCAGAGCCTTCCCTTCTCCAGGCCGAACAACCTCAACTCTCAGCCTTTCTTCATAGAAGAAGTGTTCCATCCCTCTGACCATTCTTGTGGCCATCCTCTGGACCCACTCCAACAGGTCCATGTCTGTCCTGTGCTGAGGATTCCAGAGCTGAACGCAGTACTCCAGGTGGGATCTCACCAGACCAGAATAGAGGGGCAGAATCACCTCCCTCGACCTGCTGGCCACACTTCTTTGGATGCAGCCCAGGACACAGTTGGCTTTCTGGGCTGTGAGCGTACATTGCCTGCTCATGTACAGCTTTTCATGCAGCAGTACCCCAAGTCCTTCTGAGCAGGGCTGCTCTCAATCACTTCATCCCCTAGTCAGTATTGATACCAGGGGTAGCCCTGATCCAGGTGCAGATCCTTGCACTTGGCTTTTTTGAACCTCACAAGGTTCACATGGGCTTGCTTCTTGAGCTTATCCAGGTCCCTCTGGATGGCATCCTGTCCCTGAGGTGTGTTAACCCCACCACTCAGCTCATTGTCATCTGCAAACTTGCTGAGGGTGCACTCAATCCCATTCTTCGTTGTCTGTGAATTCTTTAAAAGTGGCTTTGCAAAGTTTTAACATCAAGAACTGTGATAAGATAGAAGCAAAAGCATCTGAACATCTATCCATTTGAACTAAGCTATAATTGATTATTGGGTTGACTATGCTTTTTAAATATATAGCTCTAATTTTAAAGTTGATTGTATTGATAAGAGAAAAAAATCATTGTAATCAAATTCACATACACACAGTTTCTGCCTTTGGCAGACTTAAGCACATATTCTGAAGAAGTTTGTAAAGATCTTGTTTCCCTTAATGGTCTTTAGAAATAACAGTGTGGGAAATCTGCTTGCATTTGGCAATGCTATGAAAGACTTACTCCTAAAAACTTCATGTGTGCCAAAAACGGTCATCTAAGTTTTCCAAATATACTAGCTATTCTAGTACCTCTGTATGCAGATCCTGCTTTACCTGCATCCTTACTTCCATAACCATGTAGATATTTACTCCCTAAAACAGACAGTCATACTTGAGATATGCCACTCTCAGAGGTTCCTGTATTGACTTGGTAAAATTCAATCTTAATCCACCTAGTACTGGCTGTGATGTGAGAGATGTCTCTAACCTGAAACTGACTCTTCTAGTGAGAGTTTAATTCAAATAACTAAATTACAAACTTTCAGCTTTTACAAAATTGCATTCTCTGTCAGAAAAAAAACAACACTTTGCTGATCAGAATCTTTGTGTGGTCTACCTTAAAAAGTTGGTCTAATCAGCCTTGTACTGGAAACATTTGGAAGAGTTGATGAAATTCTTCTATGATGTCACCACTAATACAAGCATAATGCATTCCAAACTTTTAAATGCATTTCCATGTACCTTTTCCTTCCCACTGAAGATCTAAAACAGGCTTATGCAGTAGAAGATAGATCTTTTAAAAATACCTATTCTTAATTATTTCCCAAGTTTAGACATGCTATAGATAAGTCTTACAAGTAACAAGGAAAAGCCCTGTTAATCATTGCTGATTCACTTTCTCTGAAAATATTACTGAGTCTGGAAAGTTAAGTAAACCACATATATAAAGATTGATACCTGAAATGGTCTCCACGATTAGTATTTGCCAAAACACTGACATGATATTCGAGTTGCTAAATCTGGAAGCATGCTGAAGGAAAATATTGTTACAAACTTTTCTGACGCAGTTTTCTGATTTCCTGTCAATGTGAAAGACGGCGTTTTATGATAGATGAATTTTTAATTTAATCCAGAAGAGCTGTATTTCAACAATATTTAAATTCTGCAGTCAAGTCACGGGATAGCCACATTACCATATGACTTTAGTGCCCAATCACACATCAGAATGACAGTGAAATTAACACTGTTCTATAGTTTGAACGCTAAATTTTTCATTTAATTACTGATCCACTGTTAAGGGTGTCACCCTTAGCTATTCTTGAAAACTAATTTTCTGGAAGAAACTATGTTCTTAAAGTTACTTTTATAGATTAAGAACAATTGAGTGGTAAAACCAGCAGTACTTCCCTAATTGTTTCCAAACTGTTGTATTTGTTAGATGACTTATTCATAGTGAATTATTTGACCAAGAGAAAAATATCTTTTTTATTCCTGCATTACACCACAGATACCATGCTTTGATCTAGTGATCAAACAGTTGTTTTACTGCTTTACTACTGTGAAGACACTTTGTCATTCATTAGGCATCTAATATTGCTTTAATTGAGTAACTTACCACAATGTTAATCAGATTTGCTTCTCATTTCAGTGATGTTACATTAAGTAAGGCACGTAATAATAAACCTGAAAGAACTTAAATTAGCAAAATAAGATTAGAAGAATAGTAGCTATGTAATCTTCCTAAGCACTTTTTTCCTTGCTGCTATTCCAGAGTTAAAAGCAGTCTATTTCTTGCCATCTCTTTCAGCTCCAGAAAACAAACTACTACTGCCCTGCTCAGTGAATTAACACAGATACTAGTGAAGCTACAAAACCAACACATTACTCTTGAAACAAGCCTTCAGAAATAATGCCATGACTTTATGACTTAGGAAAAAGTCCCTGAAAGGATCTTTTCTGGTCAGTTTGAAAAGCTTCTGGTTCTCTGAAGAATAATTCTGGGACATTTCACAAATAGATTTCTTGCACAAATGCCCCTTCAGTGGTATCACTTCTGACAAAAGTTATCTTGAATCATTATATAAAATCTTTACAAGACATGCAGCCCATCAATGCTTACATTAATAGAGACCAGCAGTTTGCTTTTAACCTCTTAACAGAAGAACAGAAACATTTTTTACCTTCCAGATTATTGAATCTGTTACTACCTAGTGGTGACTTAAAGCATGATGGGGTTGCCCACTAGACTAACTGCAGGTATCGCATGTAGTGCCTACTTCCATTAGCTTTACATTTTAATCATTTTGAGTAGAGGTGAAGTGAAGCAAAGGGGTGAACCACAAAGCACACCTTGATTTTTTTTTTTTATTTTTAGAAAGCATAAAAACTTAATATCTCTTTACTTTACTCTCATTTGGACCCCATAAAATCTAATTTTTTCTGAAACCTCCTTTTCAATGAGTGTTGGAGTAGTTAGCAGTTTTTTGTTTAGCTGTTTTTTAGCATCTGGGAAACTACTGGGAGACAAATGTCTTTATAGGGAAGTCTTTTCTTCTTAAAAGGACATTCTTACTCACTGCAGCCTGATTCGAAATCTGCAATCCAACACGTAACTGAGTCATTTCAAAGGAGCAACTGCTATTTCACTGTCATTGCTGTGGCAATAAAATATCAGTCATGACTTGAGCAGTTTAAGTTTGCATGACAAAATAGGAGTAAAGCATTACAAGACTTCTGCTTGTTCATCTGAAGAGGCTACATTATCTATGCTGAGGGCAAAAGATTGCATGGGATTGATATAGATCCTTCCACTTCCGTCAGTCTGTCAGGTGACAGAAGTGAACAGGAAGATGTAAAGTCAGTCAAGCTTTATCTGCACAGAACACATATCAGTCACTATAGCTGCACCATACGCTAGGAACACATGTAATCCTGGTTTTAGACAATACGGAGATCCATCTCTTGTCTGGGGCAAGTATAATAGTCGTAGTGAGTTAGACTGAAAGAAATAAGTGTTCATTCTAAATACATACTGTAGATCCATCTCCAGTGGAATTATTAAAAAAAAACCCTAAACAAACAGTTCTGAAGACTATTTAGGAGACACTGAGGTGTTGAGACAATTTAAGTCAAACTTAGGTCAAACTGACAGTATGGTTGAACTTGGAGCTTAGGTAACGTCTGGTGCATCAAACTTGTACTGTGAGGACATCTTTTGCAACCATGTAGTCATATGCAGCAGAAAGATTCATCTGTTGATGCCTCTGTAGAATGTCCCCCTTTCCCTTCCAAAAAAAAGAAAAATAAATAAAAGCCAGTTCTAAGAATTCAATAGTAATGGGCAATAGAAATCCAAGCAGGAGCTAATGATTAAACTGGAAGCTATGAGACCTGCAAAATTAAAGTAACCATGGTGCTGTAGAAACAATCCAATTGGTAAGAGATACCTATCTTAAAAAGCTGAAGGACTAACATTTTCCTGGAAAACAGAGAATTGTGGCTATAGAGCATAAGCTCTGAAAAAGAAGTTACTCCAACTATACTTCTTCAGCATGATTAATTTCTGCAGGCAAAGCACAGTGAAGGGCACAGGAACAGTTCTTTTAGAGAAGCAGACTGGGTGTTCAAACATGGGAAAGCAATTGATGGCAATGAAGGCTCTGGGATACAGAAATAAACACTACAGCCGAGGGCAAAAATAAATCTACTGGTGTATCTGGATTATAAAAAAGAATCAGTACCCAAAGGCAGAAGGTAAATTAATGCTCTTTACTCAGAGTGTTTGGAAGGAAAGAAATTCCTCCAGCCACACTTGTGTGCAACAGAATGAGTTGTTATTTTCAAGACCATGCAAACCTGAGTTAGTCTGGAGTGGTGACGTTCATTTCCTTATGAGGAACCACTGGAATCAGAGAGGCTTTTTAGACAAATGAGATCTCAAAGACTTCATGTAATACAACAAAATCTTCTTCATGGGCTTGGGAAAGAAGCATAGCTTTATGCTCAGAGTAGTTAGCAGTACAGCCTGGATTATGACTGTGAGAAAGACCTGCAGGTCACACCAACTCATCACAGAAAACTCACCATATCTGCTTGAGCAGAAAGCTCTGTTGGCACAGACATGGGGAGGTAAGGTATTCCTGTACATCAGAAAGCTCTTGGAGAGCACATAAAAGCACCTAGAAAGTGTACTTATACTGAGTACCTAGAGAAAGGAACATACCATGTATTTCCAAGACCTATTAAAGGTATCAGGGCTCCAAGGAAGAAGGCATAGACAGATAAAAACACCTCTTCTATCACTGCACATGTCTTCTGGGAGGTATGTAATTTATCCACCTAATGCTCTGTGCTAAGAGCAGTTTGGCATGGAACAGAGTCAAATAATGCCTGTCTGTGCCTCATGTCAGCTCAAGTATCCCATGAGGTTTACTGGGATAACAGCAAATTAAAGCAGAGTCCTAAGCAAGGAATAAGCTGGCATGCTGTTTATGTCAAGTTGTTCTCTTTTTATTTTACAAGAAACAATCCTCAAGGAAAAAAAATGATGTTGACTTTACTATTCTGTCTTTTTGGTTAGTAATGTTATCCATAGGTCTTTTTCCATTTGTTTTAAACTACAATTTCTTCTTCACTAGCATTTGAAGCTTTCAATGTTCACAAAAAGTATTCCTATGTATACGTAAAATGTAATCCATGTAGATTTTGGAGCCTTTTCATATATTAATCAAATCAGAACTGTTGTAAACACTAATGGTTTCTGAGAAGGACATGCAAGAGCAACAACAACAAAAATCAAGCAAGGTCAATCAGATGCATCGACAGCCCAACAATATAGCAAGAAATATTTACAAATATTACTTCTAGTGTCAGCAAAACTTACTGGCAACTTGGCTGACACAAACCCATTTTATATCCAACAAGGAAGATTAAAAGAGAATCTAAATGACCTTTGTTACGTTCATCACTGAATTTCAGAGACCTGTTAATCAAGCATCACATCAAATAATCCTTAGATATAGGGCTGAGGAGAAGTAGATATGCTTTACATGAATTGGAGAGCTCAGTGAGGGAGTGGCAGCTGCAACCTTTAAAAAATATCATAAACCTTTTGCTATTGCAGTATATTTCACAGATAGATCTTTTCTATCCTACTCAAATCACTATTTGTTTCATTACTTCTGATCCTGAGGTAAACTGTTGAGAAGTAATCAGTGTCACTGACCTCTGTTTGATTAACTCTATTCTTCAGTGGTCTCAAAGGTTAACACCAGTTTTATTACCTTTTTACTGGATAACTTTATTGAATGTCATGGTGCAGCACTAAAAACCATTGACTGAAAGAAACAACGCCTGCAATAGCCTATATGGAAGCAGAACTCCAGAAGATTTGCAGAAACCTGCTTACATTTCTTCAAATCATTCAGAAAAAAAAAAAAAATTTAAAACATCCTATCACCCTATAGAGGGAGTTTTGTCGAGTCAAACAGAATGAGCTAACAGTATCTGCTTGGGAGTTAATAACACAAAAACATACCCTACTGTTTAATATGCTGCAGTCCTCATACTTGTGTTTATCTCTAATGCAAATAAATAAAAGGTCTTTCCCAGCACATTAAAATTTACGGAGCTTCATTATTGGCAGAGGCCAAAGAGGAGCACTCATATGCTTCTGTGTCATCATTTGTTTTTGAAGCAGTGAGCTTCCCAAGAAATTACAGAAATAATTCAGTGTCAGTGTCCTTCCAAAGCCACTTTGCAGCCAGAAGACCTGAGTTCCTACCTACCATTACAGCACGACATTAGCCATAAACCATATGCAAGCAACTTCAGAAATTTTATAAGAAATCCACTCAACTATAGGCTTTTGCAATTGGCACAGCACACAAAACTGGAAGAATGCACACTAAATTACAAATACAAAGCATTCGCATTAATGTAAGTGTGCATATTAATGTAATAGTCTCAGGAGTTGCTGGAAACTAAAGCAAGCGGAGAAAAAAAAGGATATTGCAAGGATAGTTTAAGATAGAGGAAACAACAGATTAAGGAATAGTATTGGAAAAGGCTCTGTTGCACCAACGTTTTCCTAGTTTGCTCTGTTAAATGCATTTCTTCAGTTTAACAAAGTTATGCAGGAGTAAAGGGTGGCAAGTAAAGGATTAGCATCTGAAGGTTTCTGTCCCTACAAGAACATATGTTATTTGCTCAATAAACTCTTTTAATCCTAGTAAAATGAGTGACAGGCAAGAAGAAAAAGAAAGGAAAATCACCAGAGAATCAGTTACGTCCTTCCTAGTTAAGGGTACAAAGTGGGACTCTGTCTGGCTTGAGCAAGTACCCAAAGAGCATACAATTTGCTTTTGCAAGTCTTAACTGTCTGAAGTGCTGGGCAACAGCACAAAAGACAGGCAGCTCCATTTAGGGTGACAGGGAATCATCAAGCTTTGCTAAATTACACTTCTTCTCTTAACAGCAGTGGAATTAGCCAGCAGCCTGTGCAGCTGACACAGCCAGCACAGTAGGATCACAATTTATGAGTGGAAAAAGTGTACTTGAAAATGTATTAGGAGTGCTTAAGAGCAGTGCCTGAACACCTGGTCCTTATATTCACTTTTATAACTTTATGGGTGTTCACCAACTGAGAGGAGCAGATAATTTTGATTTTGATGCTTTATTATGGATTCAGAAGCCTTCAAAAACTTTTTTTTTTTCCAAGCCATGTGTATGTTGCAATTATCATAGACTGGTTTGGGTTGGAAGGGGACTTAAAGATCACCTAGTTCCAACCACCCTGCCACAGGCAGGGACACTCTCCACTAGATATGTTGCTTAAAGCCTCATCCAACCTGGCCTTAAAAATCTCCAGGGATGCAGAAGCCACAGCTTCTCTGGGAAACTTGTGCCAGTGCCTCACCACCCTCAATGTAAAGAATTTCTTCCTTAGATCTAATTGAAATCTCACCTCTTTCAGTTTAAAGTCATTGCCCCTTGTCCTGTCACTACACGTCCTTGTTAAAAGTCACTCTCCAGCTTTCCTGTAGGCCTCCTTTAGATACTGGAAGACTGCTATGAGCCATCCTCAGAGTCTTCTCTTCTCCAGGCTGAACAAACCCAACTCTCTCAGCCTGTCTTCATAGCAGAGATGCTCCAGCCCTTGGATCATCTTCGTGGCCCTTCTCTGGACTCGTTCCAGTAGCTCCATGTCCTTCTTGTGTTGGAGACTCCAGAGCTGAACACAGTATTCCAGGTGGGGTCTCACGAGATCTGAGTAGAGGGGCAGAATCACCACCCTTGACCTGCTTCCCACGCTTCTTTGGATGCAGCCCAGGATACGGTTGGCTTTCTGGGCTGCCAACGCACATTGCCGGCTCATGTTGAGCTTCTCATCCACCAACACTCCCAAGTCCTTTTCCTCAGGGCTGCTCTCAATCCATTCTCCGCCCAGCCTGTACTTGTGCTTGGGATTGCCCTGACCCACGTGCAGGACCTTGCACTTGGCCTTGTTGAACTTCATGAGGTTCTCACAGGCCCACCTCTCCAGCCTGTCAAGGTCCCTCTGGATGGCATCCCTTCCCTCCAACATGTCCACCACACCACACAGCTTGGTGTTGTCAGCAAACTTGCTGAGGGTGCACTCCATCCCACTATCTAAACAGCACCAGCCCCAATACCAACCTCTGAGGAATGTCACTCGTCACTTGGACATGGAGTGCAACCATCCAGCCAATTCCTTATCCACTGATCGGTCCATCCATCAAATCCGTGTCTCTCCAATGTAGAGACAAGGATGTCATGTGGGACAGTGTCAAATGCTTTGAAGAAGTCCAGGTAGATGACATCAGTTGCTCTTCCCTTATTCACCAATGCTGTAACCCCATCGTAGAAGGCCACCAAATTTGTCACGATTTGCCCTTAGTGAAGCCAGCTGTCACCAATCACCTTCTTATGTTCAATGTGCCTTAACATAGTTTCCAGAAGGATCTGCTCCATGATCTTGCTAGGTACAGAGGTAAGACTGACTGGTCTGTAGTTCCTCACCTCTTCCTTTTTTCCCTTTTTGAAAATGAGGGGTATGTTTCCCCTTTTCCACTCGGTCACAACTTCACCAGACTGCCACAACTTCTCAAATATGATGGATAGTGGCTTAGCAACATCATCTGCCAGTTCCCTGGTGGATTCATCATTCTGTTGGATTGAGTCTAGAGGAGGACCACAAAAATGATCCAAGGGCTGGAGCACCTCTCCTGTGAAGACAGGCTGAGAGAGTTGGGGTTGTTCAGCCTGGAGAAGAGAAGGCTCCAGGGTGACCTTCTTACAGCCTTCCAGTACCTAAAGGAGGCCTACAAGAAAACTGGAGAGGGACTTTTTGCAGGGTAGATTTTGGTTAGATCTAAGGAAGAAATTTTTTACAATGAAGGTGAAACAATGGAAAAAGTTGTGGTTTCCGCATCCCTGGAGGTGTTCAAGGCCAGGTTGGATGAGGCTTTGAGCAACCTCATCTAGTAGAAGGCGTCCTTGTCTGTGGCAGGAGGGCTGGAACTAGATAGTCTTTATGGTCCCTTCCAACTCAAATCATTCTAGGGATCTATGATTCTATGGCGAATAGTGGTTTAGCAATTTTATCTGCCAGTTGCCTCGTGACCCACAGATGCATCTCATCAGGTCCCATGTTCTTGCGCACCTTCAGGTTCTTTAGATGGTCTCCAACCTGATCTTCTGCAGCGGGCAGTTCTTCATTCTCCCAGTCTCTGCCTTTACCCTTTGCAACTTAGGCAGTGCGGCTAGAGCACTTGCCAGTGAAGACTGAGGCAAAAAAGTCATTGAGTACCTCAGCCTTCTCCATATCCTGGGTAAACAGATCTCCCATTTCCTTCTGGAGAGGGTCCACGTTTTCCCTATTTCTCTTTTTATCACTGACATACCTATAGAAGTTTTCGTGTTGCCCTTGATATTCCTGGCCAGATTTAATTCTATCAGGGCTTTAGCTTTCCTGACCTGACCCCTGGTTGCTGGGACATTTTCTCTGTATTCCTCTCAAGCTATCTGTCCTTGCTTCCATGCTCTGTAGGGTTCCTTTTTGAGTTTGAGTTTGTCCAGGAGATCCTTGTTCATCCAAGCAGGCCTCCTGTTGTTTTTGCCCAACTTCCTCTTTGTTGGAATGCATCACTCCTGAGCTTGGAGAAGGTGATTCCTGAATATTAACCAGCTTTCTTGGACTCTCTTCTCTCTAGGGCTTTCTCTCATGGTACTCTACCAAGCACTGTACTTGAAGACCAGGTCTGTACTTGAAGACCAGGTTCGAGAACATCTGAGGAACTTGAAGGTGCACAAGTCCATGGGACCTGATGAGATCCATCCGCGGGTCCTGAAGGAACTGGCGGATGAAGTTGCCAAGCCACTGGCTATTGTATTCGAGAAGTCGTGGCGGTCTGGCGAGGTCCCCGATGACTGGAAGAGAGGGAACATAACCCCCATTTTTAAAAAGGGGAACAAGGAGGACCCGGGCAACTACAGACCGGTCAGCCTCACCTCTGTGCCTGGCAAGGTCATGGAGCAGATTCTCCTGGGAACCATGCTAAGGCACATGGAGAGCAAGGAGGTGGTGGGTGACAGCCAACATGGCTTCACCAAAGGCAGATCGTGCCTGACCAACTTGGTGGCCTTTTACGATGGGGTGACAGCATCGGTGGACAAGGGTCGACCAATGGATGTCATCTACCTGGACTTGTGCAAAGCTTTTGACACTGTCCCGCACGACATTCTTCTCTCTAAATTAGAGAGTCATGGGTTTGATGGATGGACCACTCGGTGGATAAGGAATTGGCTCAATGGCCGTACTCAGAGAGTAGTGGTCAACGGCTCAATGTCCAAGTGGAGACCGGTCACGAGTGGCGTCCCTCAGGGGTCCGTGTTGGGCCCGGCCCTCTTCAACATCTTTGTCGGTGACGTGGACAGTGGCATGGAGTGCACCCTCAGCAAGTTCGCCGATGACACCAAGCTGTGTGGTGCCGTCGACACGCTGGAAGGGAGGGATGCCATCCAGAGGGACCTTGACAGGCTGGAGAGGTGGGCCCGTACCAACCTCATGAAGTTTAACCAGGCCAAATGCAAGGTCCTACATCTGGGTCGTGGCAATCCCAGGCATAAATACAGACTGGGTGGTGATTGGATCGAGAGCAGCCCTGAGGAGAAGGACTTGGGAGTACTGGTGGACGAGAAGCTCAATATGAGCCGGCAATGTGCTCTTGCGGCCCAGAAGGCCAACCGCGTCCTGGGCTGCATCAAGAGGAGTGTGGCCAGCAGGTCGAGGGAGGTGATTCTCCCCCTCTACTCTGCCCTTGTGAGACCTCACTTGGAGTACTGCGTCCAGTTCTGGAGCCCCCAACATAAGAAGGACATGGACCAGTTGGAGAGGGTCCAGAGGAGGGCCACGAAGATGATAAGAGGGCTGGAGCACCTTTCCTATGAGGACAGGCTGAAAGAGTTGGGGCTGTTCAGCCTGGAGAAGAGGAGGCTCCGGGGTGACCTTATAGCGGTCTTCCAGTACCTCAAGGGGGCCTACAGGAAAGATGGGGAGAGGCTGTTCAGGAGGGCCAGTTATGATAGGACAAGGGGTAATGGTTTTAAAATAGAAGGAGGTAGGTTCAGGTTGGATATTAGGAAAAAATTTTTTACTATGAGAGTGGTAGAACACTGGAACAGGTTGCCCAGAGAGGTGGTGGATGCTCCATCCCTGGAGACGTTCAAGGCCAGGTTGGACAAGGCCCTGAGCAACCTGATCTAGTTGGAGATATCCCTGTTCCTTGCAGGGGGGTTGGACTAGATGACCTTTGAAGGTCCCTTCCAGCCCTAACCATTCTATGATTCTATGATTCTATGATTCTAAGCAGATTCCTGAAAAGGCGAAAGTCTGCTGTCCTGAAACCCAGGGTTGTGAACTTTCTGAACACCCTCCTTGCTGCCCTAAGGATCTTGATCTCCACCATTTCATGGTTAATACAGTCAAGGCTGACCTTGTGTTTCACATTCCTCACCAGACCCTTCTTGTTGGTGAGAACAAGGTCCAGTATAGCACCTCTTGTTGTTGGTTCCTCTATCACTTGGAGTAGAAAGTTATTATCAATGCACTCCAGGAACCTCATGGATTTAAAATACTTTAAAATGACAATATACTGCTTAACAAACAAAGTGATTTTATGGTATAAAAAGCATTAGCCAAGTCTACTGAAACATATATATATCATACAAGCATGTATATATGCATACTGTACCACTAGAAATTTTGTTGCTTTGGGAAGTTTGTAAATGCTTAGCAAAGAACAGAAAAGTAGCCTAAGTGGCAGAGAAGACTTAACGCCTTGTTTGAAGCAGTCCTTTTTTGCAGTAAAGTTTTTAACCAGAATTTATTATTTTTGACAGAATTGTAAAATATTTCCTGTCTTGTCTGATGGTTATATACTATTACAAATACATATTGATAATCATGAGTGAAAAACATACCTGCAACACAGGACAAGAACAGTCTTCAGACCTTTCTACAATGCTCTATAATAGCACAGTTGGCCAAATACACAGAGGTTCAAGAAACAACAAGTTTTTCTACAGCCTCCTTTCAACTTGAGGAGATGAGAGAGGGGAGGGGAGGGGAGGGGAGGGGAGGGGAGGGGAGGGGAGGGGAGGATGCTTTGGCTCTGCTTCTATGCTTGCTCCTACTTTCATTCCATAGTATCCCACTTCATGAGATGATATCTCTTGCTATGGCTTTGCCTTCAAGGTAACAGTATTTTCATTATTTATTTTTTTTTAGGAAATCTCTAAATCTAAGAAAACTCAACTTAACTAAAGCTTTTGAAATTAGTTTCATTCAGCAGAGAGCGGGGTTCATGGTGTGGAAAGAGTTTGAAGAGGTATAACAAAACTTGTGGCACATGTTTTGGACAACAGGGTTATAACTGCAGTGTCCTTTTAAGCGATGATAGCATAGTGTGGTTTATATTTTACTTACTATTCTGGAAAATGTGTGCATTCTGTTCTCCTGTAATCATTACTGACTTTTAGAAAAGTTACTCCTGAAGCTTGTGATATTGTGTATGCAGCCACCACTACTGTGCCAACTGCCCCACCCCACACACACCTGGCAGCCTGGGTAGATCAGATCTAGAGTAAACAAGCATATGGGAGCATTAAACTGGCACTTATGCTGCCAGATAAAGAAGAGGGGCCAGTGATGCATTAGGTAGCCATATATGGTACCCAATTAGAATTAATTTGGAGCCTAGGCTTACCCTGATTTTCTCACAGGAGCTGTTGCAACAAGTGCTAGCACCAAGGGCAATGGAAAACAAAAATCACCTCCTAAAGAGATCTGCCTTTGCATTCGCTGACAGATAGTGAGACCTAGGATGTAAGAACTGTGAGGATCCTCCAACACGGTTTGCTATGCACAAAATGTGAGGTGAGGCAGCTGTATTCACTATTAGAAGAGTTTGAACATAGTGAAGGTTGTTAGAAGTAGTTTGGGGAAAATAATTCTGAATACATTATGGGAGGATGATGATTAGAGAGGGTTGAATCAATGGATGCCTATGCTGTACTATAGAGGAGTCCAGGTAGCTCTTTTTCATCTTTGATGCCCAAGAATCAAAACAGGCAAAAGAGTTAATGGGGAAAAAAAAACCACAACAAAAACAACAAACAAATGCCATATTCATGTATGTGGATTAGGTGATAGGGAGCATTTTGTTTTACTGGAAAACGTTATCTCCTAGCATGTATGGCTACCCAGTGCATCACTGGTTTTTATTTTATATGCCAGCATAAATGCCAGTTGAATATATTGACAAGCTTATTTTCTCTAGGCAAAGCTTAAATGTGGTATAAAGGAGTGCCTCTCAATCAACTGAACTGAACCCTTTTAACAATCCAGCTCTGATGTGTTATAAGTCAATAGCTTGTCTTTTCCTCATTTGGCTTAGTTTTTAACTTGGCTCAAGTCTTGTGCTTTCTGCTGGCCTTGTGGTCTGTAGGGTGCGATCGATGATAGTTTATTGGAGAGGGGGATGTAAGTCCAGATATGTTTCCAGAATTCCACTTAATGCCTATGTCCTTCAGGAGCCAGGAGCTCCCACAGCTCTAAATCCGTTGGCATTCTTGTTCCTTACTGGCTGTCATTTTCCTGATAATTCAACCATTTTATGTGTTTCTTCCAGAGGCAAGAAAGTTTTTTGTCTACAATGCATTTTACATCTGAAACTCCTCATATAATACATCAAATGTCAAGAAGAATATTAGTTGCACTGAAGTGCTGGACCTTAAAAGTGTTTCAGCTGTGATCTTGACAAGTTGAAAGTTTATTAAAGCAAGTTTGTACATGACAAAAAGTTAATTTAAGCTATGCTCTGCCTGATACCTTCCTCCAATGATGCCTCTCAAATGCCTGGTGAATGCCATCCTCTTGTTTACTGCTTCTCTAAAAAAAAATGGAGAGCTGTTAGCCTGGATTGGTAGCTGAAACCCTGGACTAGCAGAGCTGAGAAGAATTCTAATGAATGATTTTAACAGTCTGCACATGCTGCCTGAGGTACATTTGTTTCATCTCTTTGGAGGTGAATACACTTCAGTGCAGTCATTTGTACAAGTTGAGTTACCCCTCTGCCCTGTGGCTGGCAAAGGGAAATAGCAGGAGATCCTAGAGTCAGAGATGTGTAGCCTTGATGAAGGCTGCTAGCCAGGATGGCTACGGGGTGAAGCTTTGACTCCGAATCCAAGAGAGACAGCAACCTGGTGAGAATATAGGCTCAAGGCATATTATTTTTAAGAGGAAATGTAGGGAAAACTCCTGACTTCCTAATTTCTTGGAGACGTGGAGGGATGCATAAATGTAAAACATTACTCTAAACATGCTCCATAACAGTTCTCTTTGTGCAAAATAAATGATGTATGTGAAAAGTTTGGCTTGCTTATTGCACCCATGTTACATCAGCAATAATTCCCTAAATGAAAAATTTTTTGTAACAGACAATGCAGCAGAGAAATTTAGCCTGATAATCTCTATTTCATGCCATGATGCCTTTAAAAATGCTTCCAAACAAAAATAAAGCAATAGCACATTGTTAAAATAGATTCAAAATTTTGAATATTCCCATACTAATGAAATCAAGACATTTAAATTTTGGAACAAGTGTATTTAAAAAGAAAAAAACAGGCTGTTAGGAAAGGTATTATTCCTTATTCATAATTTTACAATTTAAAAAATTTAAATCATTTATTCAAAATGGGACCAACACTAGTTAATAATTATGTAGGTACACAGTAAGAATAGTTTTTACAAGATAATGTATTGGCTTTGCTCACATGAAATATTCCATCAGATAAAATGCAGTGACAAAGAGTGTTTTGTAAATATTTGGGAAGATATATATTCATAAAATAAACCTTTGTTGAATTAATTATTTGTAAACAGAAAATATTATAAGTATTACTCAACAGCTCCTGCTTCGCAGCTAGGAAAATTAAAGGAGTCAATTGAACTTTAAGGGCTGTCCTTTTGCCAAAATCTATGCTTCCTACTGCTATATTATTCTTTTACTTACACTCCCTCTTTTAGCTGAGAATGCCTAGTTCTTTTATCTATTAGTTTTTAAAACACTTTGATACCATTCAAGATGAAAAACTGTACCTAAATACAAAATACCGGTTATTACTGTAAGTTCACCGTTTGGCTTCAGTGCTATAACATCTCACAGGCTATGATTTTTAGCTAATTTACTCTTAATCAGGGCTGTTGAGTATTGTGTTAAAACTTTCCATCCTGAAACTAGGCAGGAAGATAGAAAGGAAGCAACCGTGACTACGCACTTTTGCGTTAATCACAGACCCTGAAGCACATCGTTTTTAGTACCATAAAGTAGCCAAGTATTTTCTTGGCACAATAGGAAACATACTGCTGAACAATAGCTTGCTTGGCAGAGGAAGGAGTGATGTTCATTTTCAGCTACATAGAGGTTATGATGTGAAAATGTGTTCCTTTTTGTATATTTAGCAGAAACGTGTTCATGATCTATGTGTGCAAGGGAGGAGACAAATGGAACAGAAGCAGATGTCCCAGGATGCTGTAGTAGTGATGCACATCCCAGGAGCTCAGATGTCTTCCTGGCTATTGCAGTATTAAGCTGGAAGGGGTTCTGAAATCAAAGGTGAAATGAAATCTGACTGCAAACTGTGTAACTAGCATACAAGGTAATGCAGGCCCTTGTCAATTTATATGGTGCTGAGCCCACTTCACTCAGTCTTGAAACAGGTGTTTTGCAGCTGCAATTCACATGGTATTACCTGCTTTCACTCCAGACTGCATCCAAAACAGCCAATGAGTATCAATCATTTCCATTTTGTGCACACACGGTGTCAAGTAGGTGCAAGGAACAGTTCCATTATTCTGTCCTGAATTTAAACTGCAGCTGTTTCGAGAGCAAAACTCAGGGGGAAAAAAAAAAAAAAAGTGCACTAACTGCTAGGCTGTGGAACTGACAACTCGTTACTCATTTCTTTTTTTCTTTCATTCTTTGTCAAACAACTGTAGAACTCCAGGACACATGGGAAGTGTCTCTTGCCTTTCATCCCTGCATCTTCCTTCCTTCCGTATATGTTTGCAACTGCAGGAAATAGTGACAGGAACATTAAGATTGCTGTGAAAGGGAATTTTCTTTCTAATTTCAAGTGAATTGCAGAAGGGCAAAAAACAACTTCTTCTGTAACAAAGTGAGGGTTTTAGACTCAGCATTCCCAGTAAGCTGGAAGTAAGAAGCTAATATGTACAGAACTGATTTCTGCTGTCGTGAGACCCCCCTGGAGTACTGCGTTCAGCTCCGGGGTCCCCAACACAAGAAGGACAAGGAGCTGTTGGAGCAGGTCCAGAGGAGGGACACAAAAATGATCCAAGGGCTGGAACACCTCTGCTATGATGACAGGCTGAGAGAGATGGGGCTGTTCAGCCTGGAGAAGAGAAGGCTCCAGGGTGATCTTATAGCAGCTTTCCAGTACTTAGAGTGAGCCTACAGGAAAGTTGGAGAGGGACTTTTTACAAAGGTGTGTAGGACAAGGGGCAATGGCTTTAAACTGAAAGAGGATAGTTTTAGATTAGCCATAAGGAAGAAACTTTTTACAATGAGGGTGGTGAAACACTGGAACAGGATGCCCTGAGAAGTTGTAGATGCCCCATCTCTGGAAGTGTTCAAGGCCAGGTTGGATGAGGCTTTGATCAACTTGATCTAGTGGAAGGCGTCCCTGCCCATGGCAGTGGAGTTGGAACTAGATGATCGTTAAGGTCCCTTTCCAGCCCAAACCGTTCTATGATTCAAGGTATCACACTGCTCCTTCTACTTCCTTGGATGCCATGTGAAGATACCCGACTGTCTATACAGTGTAGAGCAGCTTAACAGAGGCTTCTGATCTCCATATTTGCTTCATCTGCCTTAAAACGGGATTCTGGGTTTCTAAGTTCTTGTATCTGGCCTTGAGTACTCTTGAACAGCCTATTCATACCACTTTTGAGTGAAAATCTTCCAGAGGGATAGCTGGCTGGGCAGCTGCCAAGCCATTTAACCTAAATCTGTGCATTGCAGCTGCCTTCAACTTTAAATACATCACATTGATTTCAGATGAGAGTTCATCTGTAACTATTTGGTAAGGATTCTCTGAAACAGCTTCTGCATGTCAGAGATTCAACAGAAGTGAATTATTATTCCCTAGAGATATCAGTCCTGCTAAAATGAGTCAACACATTAATAAATGGCAGGAAGATGAGAAAATAGTCTCCTGAAAAGGCCCAATGAAGGATAAAACTTTGGAGGTTTTCTCCTTGAAAAATGATTTAACAGTAGAAGAGAATAACCTGTATGAGCTTAATTATTTCCATTCCGAGTCTTTATCTGTTGGCAGAAAAATTTAATTAAATCAGAAAAAGACTTCCTCCTGATATGACAACTACATAACAGCTTACAATGTTACTTTTAATGGCTTGAAGATAGATGACATTAGAGAGGCAAAGCTTATTTGACTGCACCTGGCAGTGTCCTAATGATGCCTGCTAGTGCTACTGTAGCTAGGATCCATTGCCTGGTATAAAGGGCAAGTATTTTTCCTGTTAAAGCAATAACTAGGCATGTTATGGGCAGATATAGTTTATGCAGCATTTGTAAAATTCGGATTCAGTCACTCAAAATTTACAACAAAAGAGGACGACAGATGCATTTGGGGGTTTGGGAATCCCTTTTCCCATATTACCATGCTTGATAAAGTCTAAAAAATAATTTGAAAAAACTCGAATTTGTAGTGAAAAAATTAAAACAAATGTTTTTTGGTATTTGATAAACTGTGCTGCTGTAAGCTGATGTCATTAGAAGTTTAGAAACGGGATTTGTCATAGAAGTTGGAAGGTAAACTACAGAATCATTTTTCTGTCTTTAAAAATTCACTCTACCCTTGTTCTAGGAAAACAGACTAGCAATACTTCAAAGACATTTTGACATGTATTCATTCCCACTTAAGTGAACGATTTTTACTGTGT
Organism: Tauraco erythrolophus; assembly: GCF_009769465.1. Classification (NCBI taxonomy): domain Eukaryota; kingdom Metazoa; phylum Chordata; class Aves; order Musophagiformes; family Musophagidae; genus Tauraco; species Tauraco erythrolophus. The sequence goes on from NC_141470.1 coordinate 1,850,645, forward strand.
TCATATATCTTTCCTTTATATTAATGTTGTTTATATTTGCCTTTATATTGCCCTGCCTGCCATAATACTTGAGCATGTAATAAATTCTAGCAAGTTATTTTGCTGATAGCAAAATTGTTGAAAAAGACACTTCCAAGCAGTGGAGCAGGATGATAGAAGAAAACTAATTAGAAGATAGTGATCACATATTCATACCCAAGTATCATACCTATGCCACATATCCAGGTATCTATTGGAAAAAACAGTGAACAGACAAAACCCTAGAGATGCGTTCAAAACCAACATGCAAATCAGAAAAGCACCACTGAATTTATGCATTATAAATTATCTGTTGGACTCTTATCAAGCAGATTTCAAGTACAGATTATCATGTGAGAGTTTGATCTTTTTGGTAGCTACGTTCTTCACCACAAATCTGCAGAATATCTGAAGCCAAGACTGTGAGAGTTTCTTCTACATTTTTATTGGAAGTAATTTTACTACTTCTATGAGTTCCAAGCTACTGTGAATGTTTTTTAAGCGTTTTTAATTAGCTAGGAATAAGGGGAAAAAGAAGCCACCATCAGCATATAAATTACAAACCAAACCATCACTTTGTCAAATACTTTCAGAACTACCTAACAATCTTTAACTCTTTATAACAAATGTGGAGGGAAATTCAAGCTGAGGCTGCTCGGGTGTTTGTAGCTATCCTTACAACGTAGGGATATTGCAGTAGGTATTGCAGCATATACTATATGGGATGCAAATATCAAAGTATATCTGATAGGGAGAATTTTTAGTAGTTAAAACAGGCAACTGGAAGCAGGGAGTGCTAGCTTAATTTTATTACTGAGTCTGCTGCTGAAGTGAATTTTCCCCCAAAATGTTAAGAGTCCTGCTTTTTTGCATGTTCTGTACTTGAGGTCTGAGTTCTGCCATAGTTTTCTTTTAATGGCTTTGGACCCAAGTCACTTTGATCTTTGTTCTCTTTAGTTACTTCTGTAAATAGGGATAATTATAGTTACTATAAAGAAATTCTTTAAGAATATTTGGAAGAAATTTCTTCAAGACTAAAGAATTTCTCTAAGTTGTGTAAAGTACCCCAATATTCCTCAGCAAAGAAACATTCCCTACAAGCAAGTTTTTGTTAAAAAGCTTTGAGTGGCATAATAAACTGAGCAGATGCAGATCTGATGAAGAAATTCCTTGCATTGTTTTGGTTTACATAAAACTCTCAGATGTAGTTTTCTTTTTGAACTTGATGTCTAAGTAGCATGAATACTGTTTCATGCATTATGACACCACGTTAAGTATCATGTTGACTTATTCTTAGCAACTTAAGGACTCACGGCCAGCATAACTGACATGAGAATTGTTGTCCTGACACTCCTAACTAGCTGTGTCTCCCCTTGTCTCCACTCCATCTTGAATTCCTGGAATTGTAGTAGGCAGCCTTAGTGCTCATTTGCCAAGAAAATGAAATTATGGTTGCTCATTGCAAGTAGCCTTCATATTCAACACAACCCTGTGTTTCTGAGTCACTGATACTCACTAGACCATAAGAATTGGTGTGAAACTGTAGCTTCTTCAAATGATGAAATGTCTTTGAAGGCTGCGAGCTCTTTGAACTTGATTAGAGTGATTCATATGCTAATTACTTTATGCTTCTCTGAGTGCTAATGTTAAAGTATATTTGTTGGCAAAAAAAGGGTTTCAAACTGAGATGCTGAAAAATATAAACCCATGATTGTACAACATACAAGTTTCCTCTGTGCATAGAACCTCTGCTAGTTCTAAGCACTGACTGAAATCACACTGAAGCACTTTCTAAATGAGTTTTGAAGCAGGACATGATAAGCTTTTGGTGGGGCTCTTTGCAGTGAGACACATTAGAGAGACTTATTTGTAGAGCTCCAGTCTACAATGAAAGGTCTAGCTTCACAAATGAAAGGACAGGTAATTGTCAGCTCCATGCTGAATCTACAGGAAGACAACTACTGTGGCCGGTTGTGATTCTGCTTATGAACATTTGCATCTTGTCTTCTAAGACAAATCCATTTTTATCTTTCTTCCTCCCACCTCACTGCCTACCCTATTAACATACCACTAGTCTGCATGTCTTGTCAGCCTACATCAGTCACATTGTGTTATGTGGGCAGACCAATGCTGCTGATATGACCTGACATAATTTACCAAGAGATTTCTCAGCAGAAAAGGTAAAAATTTAAAAAAAATAATGTAGTTGTTTTCATTAATAGATTTCTCTTTTCAATAATTTGGGGAAATCATTATGAAAGAAACCCACAGGAACTTATTTCTAAAGCATTAGCAAAGGAAATACACAAGGGCTTGTCTTTTCAAGACATTAGCTAATATTTTGACCATCTTCTTGCTTTCAAAAGACATAAATATTCAGATCAGCTGTATAAATATGAATGCGTTAACTTTTTTCATTACGAAGAAAATGCACATACAAAACATCTCTTACTCAATATAGATTGTGCATACATACTTCCGTAAAGAATTACAAAAACCCTTTCAATATGTCATTTTAGACTTTTACCTATTTGATTTTTTGCTGGAGCTTTTTTTTCAATAAATTTTCAGTGAAATTATACACCATAGTTAAGTTTTCCTCCATTTACATCTGACAAGGTTTTAAACCAAGAGAACTTTTTTAACATCCTAAAGTACAGTCATAGAACTGAAGATTGCTTAAGAGGAGAAAATTTCCCACAGTAACTTCCAGGTATTATACTCATCAAATACCTTAGGATTTTAAGCTTCTTTATGAAAGATGTATTCTTATTCCCAATAACTTGATGTTAGATCCTTATCCCACCCAGCAGGCAAACAGACACAGTATACTTAGTGTTATCTGAAGTCACAGGACAGTGTGACTTTCCTGATGTGAATGTATATGATGTACTCTGGTGGAACTCAGGTCTGAGTTTGAGATGGTATATGTTCTGTGTCTGCAGACAGCAAGATGATGTCTTAATGCCTTCATTTCTTCTGCCTTTCTTTCGCTGCTATTTCCTCATGGTAGCTGACATCCACCTATTGCTTCTTTCTAGCTCAGCTTGCTTTTACTTACATCAGAAAAGGGAAATAGTGGACAAATCACTGACTGAATGTGTAAGCGGAAAATAAGCAAACATAGGCAAACGCCTAAAAGGAATTTTGGGCAGGACAGAACCGTTTAATTAACAATATATGCTACAGCAAATAAGAAGATTTACTAACAGCTGTACTGTATTAAACACTGAGAGATCAGCATTATGTACTGAAACTTTATGGCATATGTAGAAGCCATTCAAAGAAATTAATCCTCAGTGTTTTCTCTGAGCTTCACTATTTATTGCTTCTTTCTACAGCATAAGCTACCATAAAAGCAAACATTACTGCTTTTATAGAAAACGTCAGGAACTTTTCAGTGATTAAGCATGCTTGGAACTCTCATTCAAAACTAATGCTAAGAGGAAACTAAAAAATAAAATAAAACAAAGATAGAAGTAAGGAAGAAAGTGTCCCAAAGTGTGAGGTTCTGTTTCTTTTTGTGTTTTGATGGCAGGTAGAATAAATTAATAAATAAACTAACAAGTTTGTCACTGATCCTGTATCATTGCTCCAACATGCCAGGAGACACCAGCATCCTGGAATGCATTAATAGGATACATCCCAGGAACAGTGGCAATGAGATTGTTTCACCCTTTTGTGCTCTGTGACATTCCTTCTAGTGGTCAGACTTTAATATTCCTGTTACATGTTCCCACTCATAGAACCATTCCAAATCCTTGCTAATGTGCTTTTAACAACTGTTTGCTTACAGTGCCTCCTCTGCTGTTGAGTTCTTCCAAATCCCAGTGCAATGAATCCTAAATCAATTTATAGAAAGCAACGTTTTTTCTTTTTGTCAAGTAATTAAAGGCACAGTACTTTTTGTTACACTATAGGTTTACGTAGTCGTTATAAACCTTTTTCAGTTTGAGCAGGAAACTTGCAGATTAAGTGAGATCAAGTTAATAATAATATAAATTTTATTTATCCAAAGTTTATCATGTGAACTGCAAGTAAAGCTAGTAAATGATAAGCTAGTGAAAAGAAAGACATGATAATCTAAATACTGCAATGTGTTTGATTCAGAGTAAATTAAAAAAGTCCAAGGAGATTAAGAAAAAGGTGCCAGTGTTGTGTAATTCAAGTCACTTTAAAATCTTTAAATTAATCTTTCACATGCATGGAAAAAGGAGTTTTCCAAATTCTTTTTCTCAGGATATCAAGTTATCAAATGTATCTTCAGAGATGAGAAATATCAGTAGCATTGACTCAGGGGGTCAGGTTCAATTCTGAAATTTCAAGAAAGGTGACCATTAGGAAGATTTGCAAAGGAGTTTGCAGGCAATTTTTGCCACAGTAACTCTACTTTTGGGAATTTCATATGTGTATTAAGAATACATATTTATAAACATACATACATCGACTATTCCAGTTACAACTTCTCCAGTTTAGAGAAGGCTCAACTTTGTATCCTATTCAATGCTGAGCACGTTGTTAGGAGTTCACCAACTAAACCATGATTGTATTTCCCCAGCCTGTTTCACTTTTCACAATGAAATGATGTTCACAACACTCAAACTGTGTTACTGAAATGTTTTGCCCTTTTTTTTTGTAGATAGAGAGAAACTACAGTTAGAAAGCACAGCGATACACAGTGGAGTATTGTGAAACGATCAGGAACTCAGGATGAATGAGGGAAGGATGTTTTGCTTCAGCTTCCCTCTGAAAACAGTATTTCTATAAAAGTGTGCATGTTTACAGTTATTTAAATCCTTAGATTAAAAATACTTTGTGTATTGTATCTCACAAATCTAAGGCAAACTTTTTTTGTTCCTTGGTGTTTGAAAATCAAAAGGTAATCTTTGATTTGCCTAGCGATTTAATGTCTCAGATTACCTTTAATCTGAGCTTTAATTTCCCACAGATTGCCTCATAATGATTCAGTGGAGCTTCTTTTTTATTTCTTAAAAAAGACTTATTTACCACTGGACAATACCCTCAAAGCCATAGTTTTGAGCATTAATGACTTCAGCGATTAATGCCCTGCACAATCTGTGTTGAAGAATCTGTTCAAACCAGATGAACTTGAGAGAGAGTAGAGACAAGTGGAAGATCTCAATGTAGTTTTCCCTGTTTTTCTGAAAATACGTAGACTGCTTATTGACCTCAAACAGTTCAGTCCTCCGTAATGGCTCACAGGTTACACTCTGTATCTTACTGGGGTGCTGGTGTGGCTCTTATAGAATAACCACAGCATTTCCAGCACAACTTAACCATGTTTCATTTTGTAAAAATAAAATGGATTAAAATACGTATTTTTTAAAAAAAGCAACTGCAAAAATTCATGACGTACTCACAGATTTGAATAATTATAGTAATTGAATTGCTGCATATATCGAGACACTATATTAATAAAACATTAGCTATAGTCCCATGCATCTGGCAATTGAAACTCTTGAACTAATCTTCAGTAAGATCTTAACCTTTTCTTTATGTTAACAGTTATTGTTTTCACTAGATGGCACTTTGTCTCTCTTCATCACAATGCTAGACTTGTTAAATCTCCTTAATTCAGACAAATACCCACTCTGTCTCATCCCCCTTGTACAGACTTGTTCAGATCTTAGTATTTGTGTTTACAGACGTTTAATCAAGTAATAAAATCTGATGAATAAAGCTTTTTCAAATGAAGATGCATGGAGTAGGAAAGCTTTGCAGTGCAGCCCACACACCCTGTAAAGAATGGAGGACCCATTTAAAAAGCATTACATGTGAAAAAGCATCCCACCCCCACCCTCCCCCAACTCCACCCCCCACCATCTCAAAGGATAAGAAAAGTGAATTTATTATCACTAAAGGTATTTGGAGACTGATAGTATTTCTAACAATTTCCATTTAAAAAGTATACTTCTTCCTCTGCTCAAATAAATAATCATTGTAACATAACCACTGTAGACACTATAACATAAACAAAACCAATATCTCTTCAATTTCTGAATTTAAAGCAATCTGTGCTTTAATTCTGAAATTAAAGCAATTTGTGGGAAATATCTGGCAATTCCTCTGCCCCCCCAGGTGTCCTTGCATAACAGGTACAGTGCTCTGCAAGGGGAACTGGATAACAGTGAGGATGATGGTTCTCCCTGATTGTAGGTGTCACCAAAGCCTAGTCGGACTGCCGTCGGCATTAAAATCTCATCAGTAAGGAATAAAAGACGACTCATTGTCATTGGTGACTCAGTGCTTAAGGGAACAGAAGGCCCCATATGCAGACCGGACCCACTGCACAGGGAGGTCTGTTGCCTCCCAGGGGTCAGAGTTAAAGATGTCAGGAAGAAGCTTCCTTCCCTAGTACGGCCCTCAGACTATTACCCCCTTTTGTTGTTTCAGGTAGGCAGTGAGGAATTAGGAAGAACCACTCCAAGGACAATAAAGAAGGACTTCAGGGCCTTGGGGCGCCTGGTCAAGGGATCAGGAGCACATGTTGTGTTCTCCTCTATCCCTCCAGCTGTGGGCAAAGATGAGGGATTAGGCAGGAAGTACCAGCAGATTAATACCTGGCTCCGAGCCTGGTGTGTCCTTGAGTAGCCTGGTCTAGTTGAGAGGCATCCCTGCCCATGACAGGGAGGTTGGATTAGATGATCTCTGAGGTCCCTTCCAGCCTATGCTGTTCTAGGATTCTATGATTCATTGCTTTTAACACATTCATTTCCTACTAGAGTCCATAGAAAGAATAGTAACTATTTCAAAATGTGCTGTCCTATAACTGCGGTATGTTGGAATCTGTCAAGACAACAAATAAACTGTTTGCCTGCCTGCTTTTTGGCCATCACTTGTGTATTCATTTACATATGTTGTTACGTAAAATTAGTACTGTCATCCAAAATTTTCCTACGTGGAACACTGCCAAGTTTTATTCACTAGGGCTGAAATTCTCTATGGTGAAGATATATTTGTGTTGGAAAACCAGGTTGGTTTTTTTTCCAGTCTTAAATTTGAAAATACAACTCTGACCTTCATCTGGCAGATAAAGTTTAGCTTGGAGTCATCATTGTGTCAGGGATGTGTCTTTTACTATTTCACGACAGTTTACTCAAAGATTTTTGTTTTGAAAGCCAGCCTTCAACATGTTTCTTAGTATTTAGAAGCTGAAATTGTTAAAAACTCTGTTCTCACTGAGCATATCCTTCCCTTCATTGATGATTGCTCTGCAATTATAATTCTAAATTAAACATCCCTCAGGAGATAGTACTGACAATAAGAATGGACACCAGTGCAGCCCTTAGCTCAAGTCCCAGGTGTCTGGCTAGGAAGAGAAGGAATCTGAAGATTGCAATGCTAGTGACTTACCCTGAAAACACCACGACAGGATTTGTTGTCATTACATATTTTTTTAATTGTTTTATGTTTTTAAAACGTAAAGAACTGCATATCATATCACAGTTGTAGCAACAAGAGTTCTGTGGAAAAAATAATATGTAACCATGTAATCAAGACTTCATTGCAATGAGTCTGTGGAGCAGGACCAGTGAAGGTTGTGCAATGAGCATTCATTCTGGCAACTTTTGAATCGTTGACATTGCAACTGTAGTCTTTTTAATGTAATGCAAGTGTTTGTATGCATAATTGGTACAAAATAAATGAAAATTACATGTAAGACTCTTCAGTGCTCCCAGGTTGATATCTACCAACAAGTCAATTAACATTAATGACATTTGGGAGTGAAGGAAGAGCAGATGAGGCTTTCTTAAGGGTTTTTAGGCCCTGTTAGAGAGTGATATTTAAAGTTAGCCTGAAGAGACTGCTATTGTGCACTTGTTTCCTGCAAGAGAAACTTTTTAAAATTTATGCATGAAATTGATTTTTCAAAGCAGTGAATACAGTCTTTGACAGATTTGTGACACAGAATGAACATTTCGGTGGAGACTATAATCTCCTTTGGGCTAAAACTAAGTTGAATGCTTCTGAGGATGAGATTTTGGGAGAACGTATCCTGGAAAACAACAAAGGAACAGTTGATGGATCTATGCTTCATGAATTTGACTAGTTTCGTGGGTCTTTTGAACTCATGTATTTTTTACACATTATAGCATGTTACAACACACAGTTCTACTGTGTAGCTTACGTGTTAGATGACAAAACAAAATTCCTTTCGTTGTTTTAAATGAGATACCTGGTAACTGAATGAGGTGCCTGCCAGTTTTTTATGTTAAGGGAAACTGAGTAGTTGTTCCCTATTCACCTTCTCCATACCATTCGTGTATTTCTTCATGTTTTTTCCAAAGTGAAGAATCCTAATATATGTGGTTTGCGCCAAATCAGTATCATTCTCTTCCTTTGTCCATCCTTGTTGTTTTTCTCTGTATTTTTCCCAGTTCTAATTAGTGGTTTTAAAATGGACTTTTTAAGAGGTACTAAACTTGCACAACATTTATAATTAGCAGCATACAAGAGATTTGTATAGTGCCGTTTCCTTTTTCGCTATCAACTTCTTTCCTAGTAAGTCTCGATATATAATTTTCTCTTTTGACTACAAATGAATATTGATTGACATTTTCAGAGAACTATTCGTGACTTCAGAAATTCCTTTCCTGAGTATCAATACATTATTCGGAGCCATCACTGTATATATTTAATTAGAGTTATTTTCTCCATTCTGCATGTATGCAATTCACACCAGATTCTATCCATTTTGTCACTAAGTCATTTAGTGTTTTGAGATCTTCCTGTGACTCTTCATGGTCAACTATTCTAAATTTGAAAAGCAGAAGTTCCAATGCAGATTCTTCAGGACAATCTAATAGCTTTCCACAATTTGTTTCTGTCTTTTCTTTTTTGTTAGTTTTTCATCAGTTTTTCATCATGTAATTCATGAGGAAAAACATTTCTCTTACTCTATGGCAGCATAGCCTGTTTGCTCTTAAATTTAAAAAAATAACTCCTTGGAAGTCAAATATACTGTAACAACATTTTTTTTGCAAACATTTTGAGAAGTTATGGAATACAGGGTCAGACAGTCAGACTGCTAACAAGACTAAAAGTGAGCATCAAAGATTCTGATGTCGTCTACCAAAATCAGAAACACGGAGCATCCAACAGCTTTTTGGCAGGCAAACCGTTGCAAATGTGGCCTTCTAATAAGTTATTATTATAAATCATTATTTAAGTGAAATATGGAAAAAAGCAAAACAAGGTACAATTTGGTAAAAATCACTTCCAAATTGTGAACCAGTGCAGTTTCTTATGTTTCTGTTGGCAGCCATACATACTTGGATATGAAGATCCTCAAACAAGCAAGAAAACAAGAGTCAGAATTTGTGTATGTCTGTAACTATATCATATTAATTGAAGCTTTTACATAGGAGTAGCAAATTCATCTAAGATAGAGGAGACCTAGGATTAAATCAGGCAGGCTGACGAGCCATGTAAGTGTTCTGTCTGCTTCGATATCAAGAAGGGATGTCTCAGTTTCCTTGGGGAAGGGTGGACTTTGGTTATATATCAGCACCAAAAGAGGGCTAAGAACTGAAAACTCAAGCAAAAGCAGGTTATTGACACTGAAGTACATATCATTATGCCTGTACAAAGAGGTATCTGCCTCAGAGCTGACTGTACTAGGTCTGAAACTGGAAACAGTATAATCACAAACTTGCTAATTAGCCTCACAGAAAGATTAGGGCCTGCCAGCTTAGGTACAGTATCAGACTAATATAGATTTATTGCTTTTGGATCACAAGTATCTCCATTTGGACACTAAACAAATGTACCAGCTCAGAGATGTCCCTTCAGGGTTCTCAGAACACTCTTGATATGCCCTAGGCATCCCCTAAACTTCCTTTGTGGCCCACAATGCATGAAGACACTTTTCAGCTGTATGTCTGTATAATAATTTGTATGAAACAAATTGCTTAAGACATGAAACTTTGTCAGTTATTTTGGTTTAGCCGTAGTCATGTAACACATACTTCATGGATACTGCTGTGCTTATCTTTCAGCTTTGCTGCTAACTGTGCTTCTTCAGTTGTTCAATGCAGTATTTGCCTTAGTAGGACAATTCATGTAGTAAATGCTTTCCAGGGAAAAAGTCTATCCAATGAGGTGTTTGACCTCAAACATGCTAATAAAGCCACATTAATAACATGATTGTTTTTAAAATAAGTATGAGACAAATAGGAATCTTTTTAAAGGATAGAAAAGTACTATTTCAATCAAGTAGTAAGAAACAAAGGAGATAATGAATAGGAAAATAATGTTAAGAGATTCTGAGAAGAGGAATTAGAGTAATTTTTAAAGAAACATCTTGTTCAGTAGTATTTCAATGCTTGGGACTCGTTTTCAGCCATTCTGTTTCTCAGTCTTGCTCTTCTCTTTGTTTTACAACTCTTGTTTGGGCAGGATGTTATATTAGTAAACATGATCTTACCAATGAGACTACAGAAAAGAAGTCTATACTTTTGTTCTCAGTTATATAAATTCAGTGTCAATTCAGTGAGCTCAACAGAGCTATTTCTGAAACACTGACATATGAGACATCTGAATGTGGTATCTGGAATTCTGCATGTGTATGCACTTATTTTCCACTCCAAGTGGAACATACAGAGTACTCTATATAGATAAGTTAGTCTCAAAAATTTATAAACAAGAGACCACAAATTATAACGTGAAACACACAGGCAGATAGACATGCAGACCAAATACTGCCAGAAATTTCTGTTTATGTCCTGTAACACAGGATATCAGTAAGAGACAAAACTCAGCGCATCATGAAGGCTTGCTGAAGTCTTTAATTTTTAAAGACATTACTTGGAAATCCCGCTGAAGCTTAGGTGACTAAGAGCATGAGTCTGTTTTTCCTTGCTAAACCTGAGGAAATTATTTCACGAGAACTTTGCAATGCTCCAACTTAAAGAGGCCGTTGTTCAACAGCATATTCCTCACATGTGCCTAATCCTTTAGGCAACGTGAGTAGAATTGAATATAATCTGAGAAAGCATTAATACCTACAGTCCTTCTTCATCATCAGAAAAGTTACTCGTAGGAGACATCTGTCATCAGCTATTTTCAGAATTCATAATAATCACTGTTAGCAGAGACCAAAAAAAAGGCAGTGAGGTCAAGATCGATCTGATGACCCTTAATTACAACAGGTGTATGAATCAGGACGATGGACTTCTTCCACAGCTCCAAGCCATCATAGAGGTCCAAGTAAAATTTCCATGGATTATAAACTTACCTATTCAGCATAAAGCACGGATAAATTTGAGGTAGGGAAAATAGGAACAGAAACAGGAAAAACCCGTAATTATCAGTTGCCTAATATGGCAAGGATGATTGCTAGGCTGCCCAGGGAGGTGGTGGAGTCCCCATCCCTGGAGGTGTTTAAAAACCGTGTAGTTTTGGTGTTGAGCAACATGGTTTAGGGACCCTGGCAGTGCAGGGTGAATGGTTGGACTCGACGATCTTGAAGGTTTCTTCCAACTAGATGATTCTGTGATTCTATGATTCTAATTAGAATGGTCTCTCCTAAATGATAAATTTACAGAATAAAGGTGTTCAGCACTACTACAAGTATTTAAATTTGCAGAACCACTAGTGTAAGCTGTAGGTTTTTTTTAAAACATTATTCCAGTGTTCTTTTGTATTTATAATGGAGATATCTGTAAAATGAACTATGCAAACATATTACATACACAGAAATACAAGGAAATCAGCAGTTTTAAAAGGGAAACAGGATAATCAAATGCCTGAGTAAGAAAATGAGGCACTTTAAACATTTTTTTTCATGTTTTCCAATCTGTACAGTCATCTGCTCTGCCTTTTTACCCCTGTCTCATCGGGATGTTGCAAATATGCAGCTGCCTGCTCAATAGAGTTAATGAATTCCAGCACAGGTGCTTTTGATTGTATTGCATAATCAAAACTCTTTTTCCTATTCCTCTCTTTGCATCCTTACTGTGCTTTGCTTTTTTTTTATTATTTTATTATTTTATTGACAGGCTGAGAGAGTTGGGGCTGTTCAGCCTGGAGAAGAGAAGGCTCTGGGGTGATCTTATTACAGCCTTCCAGTACTTAAAGGGGGCCTACAGGAAAGATGGAGAGGGACTTTTTGCAAGGGCATGTAGTGACAGGACAAGGGGCAATGGCTTTAAATTGAAAGAGGGGAGATTTCGATTAGATCTAGGGAAGAAATTTTTCACTCTGAGGGTGGTGAGGCACTGGCACAGGTTGCCCAGAGAAATTGTGGCTGCCCCATCCCTGGAAGTGTTCAAGGCCAGGTTGGATGAGGCTTTGGGCAACCTGTTGTAGTGGAGGGTTTCGCTGCCCATGGCAGGGGGTTTGGAACTAGATGATCTTTGAGGTCGCTTCCAATGCTAACAATTCTATGATTCTATGATTATTTGTCTTTATTTGGATAGTTGAAAGAACTGAGTATTGGTATTCATGTTGCCAAATAAAAACAGCTCTGTGCAAAAGGATAATAGGGTTAATGTAACAGAGTTGACTTTGAAGCAGATTAAAGTTTAAACAAACAGATTCAGTGCAGAAACTGAGTTTTGCAGACACGTTGCTGACATTTTTTTGTAACTTTAGATTTTCTATGTGTCTGTATTTTTTGACAAGAGTTTTGTGGACTTCGAAGCATTTAGAAAACATGACATGCTAAATACAGAAGGCAGAATAGAGAAGACTGAAGGTTAAAACACTGACATCTATCATTATATGATAGTTCGATGTAGGGGAGGGAGTTCTGGTGGCAGGAGAGGGGATTTGCTCCCTATGCCACCAGATCGAATTCCCATCCCCCTCGGGGTTGAGCCAATCATCAGCGCCTCTGCGAATTGCCCTATGTAAGTTGGGACAAAGGAACAGGAAAAGGTGCTTTTGGCCCAGGAGTGAGGAGAGGGGAGGAGGGCTCAGCCCTCGTTCCCTGGCCCCGGCCGGGTGGCTGCCCGAGCCGGGCCGGCACCACGTGCTCAAGATGGTGGCGGCGGAGCCACTTGGGGAACTCAGGGAGCACCTGAGTGCCCTCTGGGCCGAGTTCGCCCAGAGAGGACTGAGATCTGAGAGAAAAGGCCATGCAGACACCAGGTCAGTGCAGATGGAGGTGTGCTAGAGCTGAGTTTTCCCTTGCAACTGGTGGCGAGATGGCAGGCAGCCCCCCTGCAGCCAAGATGGGCTCGGTGGAGCAGAGACTCACTTGTGGCCCATGGAGAAACCCACGTCAGGGAAGAGATGCCTGAGCCTTAGAGAGGTCGTGGAGCACGGGATGCACGACGAGGTACTGTTAATAATGGAGCTTGGGATGCAGGACGAGGTCGTGAGGCATCTAGAGTCCGTGGGACGATCCATGCCGAAGCGAGTGGCCACAACTCCCTAAGAATCCGAGACTGTGGTAAAGCCCGCACTGGAGCGATCCGATGGGGAAGGATTGCCTCTTGCAGGTAGGACTCACGCTGGAGAAGTTTGTGGAGTTTTCTTCGTGAGTAGGGGATCCATTGGAGCAAGGGAAAATGGTGTAAGGACTCCTTCTCCTTTAAGAAAGGAGCGGCGGTAACAACATGGATGAACTGACCTGCACTCCCCCATTCCCTGTCCCCCTGCACCTCTGGGGGGAAGGTAGAGCTGGGAATAAAAGGAAAGGGGGGGGAGGTGTTTTTTAAGATCTGGCCTTGTTTTCTCTGTATCCTCTCAAGTAACCGGTTTTGTTTCCCTTTGTCCTTTTAAGCAACTGTTAATAAATTGTTTTGTTTTAAGAAAACTGAGTCTGTTTTGCCCGGGACCATGGTTGGTGGGTGCTCCCTCTCTGTTTTTGTCTCGACCCTCAGTCCTTTTATTATAAAACCATGACACATTAAAAATTAAATCCTGACCCTGTTGAAGTTGTGGCAAAATTCCCAGCAACTTCATTAAAGTCAGGAAATCAGAACTTTTTTTTCAAGGTAGGTAGAAATTAATTTTATGTTTAGCTTTGCATGGCTCAGACTTACCATTAAGTATATTAAGGATAAATGTCATCTTTTATTGTCTGAAAAAAAGCAGATTCTAGTTCAGGTTTCTTTATGAGAGGAATAAAGCCTTCGATGATATCTTCAAGTTAGGCTGTGGTATTAGAAACCCTCTGAATTTCTAGGACATATGAACAGAATAAAGGCCATCTCAACTGTATAGAAAATTTGTACAAGGACAGTTAGGAAGCTTGATTTGCTCAAGCAGCTCATGGATGACAAATGTCAGCTGACAAACACTCTGTGTTAGAAATGGAAAATGTGTTAGAACTGACTAAACCCTATGTATTTAGTTGGCAGCAGATTAAAAGAAAAACCCAATAAATTAGAGATTATTTTGGTTTACTAACAAGGAATGCCATTTATATGAATGAAGAATCACAGTGGGGAGAGTCACGCAGAAGCTCCCCACTGTCAACACATTAACAAACAACATGCAGCATGGAACAGGGATAAAGATGTTTAGCACCTTCCAGTTTAAAAAAAAAAAAAAAAAAAAAGAAAAACTCAAGTTTTGAAAAACAAAGAGCAGCAATCAAGAAGACCCAAATGCAACTTGTCTTGTACTTTCCACAGCCACAAATTGAAAACAAAATGATTATCTACCACTGAGAGACTTGAGATTTCAGAAATGCTACATTATGAGTAGTTCTGAAATTCTAAAATGATAAGAGATACCAAAAGAAGAGACTACAACGAAGAATTGTCATTTAAGAGTTTCCTAAAACATGACAAAGATATTGACTCATTCTAGCACATGATTCAACAGATCAAAAATGTTTGTCCATTAAAAATATAAAAAAGAAGACGGAACAAGACAGTTTAGCTAACAGTAATTCAAAATGAAGTTTTTATCTTTGCCTCAATCAGGCTAAAGATACCGCAGAACATAAATTAATACAAAGAGTCTTATTTTTAGCATTAATGCACAACTTATCTACAGCAATTCGATCAGGATAAGAACTAGCCTTGCACAGCTGATAAACAGACACTGCATCCTGCTGTAGAGATGACAGTTGTATGAGCTCCAAAACCAGTAGATGATAGGGCTGTAAAATAAAGCACACTTCCAGAGGCTCCCAAAAACTAAAAGCTGAAGACTTAAGAGCGTTGAGTGCCAGGCCCTCGTGGGCGCTGGTTGCTCCTCATGTCCTCCCCAGGCAGTGCTGTTGGGTCCTTGCTCCAGTCCCTCTGGGGCTTGCCTGCAGCTGCCCTCAGTGCTCAGGAAGGAGCTGTATGGCACTGCTCCAGTTGTCTTTTTTTCTAAAATGCAGTTTAAGATTCCATTTTCTAGCAACTGCTAATATGGTATCTTCCCATAGTAGGAGTTCTGGACTGCGACTCTAACGAAATTAATGTAAACAGGAGAGACAAAGTGAATCAATCCTGTCCTCAGCTAATAGATAGATGATCAAGGCTCTCTTTTCAAACTTTCATTTTCTGGTCGTGCTTTAAATCACTCATGCTATCTTGCTAACATACAAAAGAAAATGCTTAGGCAATGAGGAAGATAGACGAGATGAGAACTGATTTAACTCTCCTAATACATTTCCAGCTTATTACTGGCATAAGAGGAATCCAAGGGCTGAATTAGGCAAAACACGATGCATTTAATATTCCAAAGGAAAGGCATACTGAATAAAATAAACTGAAAATTGAAACAGTGGCACTGATGCATCTTGCCTTGTCAGTTAGCCTTGTACTATTTCAGAGATACCATTATTCAAATCCATAATGTATAATTTCTTTTGTTGCTTCACAGCATGCCAACCAGTAAAACATGTACTGTCTAATGAGTGTCATATGATAGTGCCTAACCATTCAGGTTTCTGTCTGGATATCAGCACACTCTCCTTCACAGTTCAAGAAAGCAAAATCTGTAGGACAAAAACAATCTGCTTTTGCTTGATCAATTATTATTATTCAAAAAGATAAAGGTTTCATTTTTCCCAAAGTCCAGGAAGAACCATATCTAGGGCATAGTTTATAGGCAAGTCCTGTGTTGAACATCACCAAGTTCAGTTTACTTTTGTTATTTATTTAGTGCCTTTTTTCCCATCAATGGATTCAGAAGAAAATAATATGCTTTCCATTTGGTCAACCGTAGTGGCAATCCCTCTCATTCATGGTTCTTTCCACCCCTTCCTTTTATCTTTTTAGTAGAGACTGTATCACACAGCTCTTTGTTTGCTTATTTGTTACTTTTTATCTGCTGTTGTCCATTAGGGTATTACCAGACTTGCCAGAAGAGCCTGGGGTAATGTCATTGTCCTGTAAGCAATTGCAATGTCCTCAAGGCTGTGCAAAAGAAGATGAAAATGATCTTTCTGCCCCATGACTCATCATCATAAAGACTGTTAAGCAGTTATTTTCTCACAAGAGTTCCTGATGCCCTCATAGCGCAACTTTTCCAGTAATTGAAACCTGTTAAATGCTTTGTTGCACAGGAGGGATAAAATAGAACTATTATCTTCAGTTTTAAAATAAGAAGAGAACTGAAAAATAACTTTAAATCAGATTCCTTGATCTCATGCTGCCGTTATGTTTTCTGGATGTGAGTTAGTTTTACCTAGATTTATTAGATCAGCTGATCTCAGAGAGAATTTTAGTACAGGGGGACGCAATTTGAAAGAGTGCTAGTTATTCAGTATATTTTCAACTTGTAACTAAGAGGAACTACCTGCCAAATTCTATGTTTATGTCCTTATCAAAAGGGATTTTAAAGTTTTGAATAAAATATAAATGCCCCAGGACTGAATGAAATGAGAACTCTGGATTCATGATGTGATCATTAAGGTTACCCACAAAACTGTGAATTTCTGTAAATACACAGACATACCAATTTTCATGTGCAGAAGCAGCTTAGCAACTAATGAGCACCTAAGGTAACCAGGAACAAGAAAAATCTCGATGTTTAGAGAGAGTTAGTAGTTTTGGAGCAAGCCTCATATGCACAGTCCTTTTGACTCCCTGTGAAATGCAGTGACAGATTTCTGCTTTGTTTTAAAAATGTGACTGGAAGCGAAACTGCTGAGCAGGACAGATGAGTCCAACATTTGTGTTGCCAGGTAAACGCACGTCTTGCACAAACTCTGAAGCGGGCTTTCAGGGGAAGCATAGGGGAAAGTGGATACATTAAGATAAATGGAACATACAATTTCAGTAACCTTGAAACATGTAAAAATCCTGCAGTTTTCTCCAGGCTAACAGTTGTAAATTCAAGAAATTCAGCTAAATATGTACATAAAAGAAGGGGAAGGTGGTGGGGGAAGCTAATATGCAATGAATGCTGATATACAAGCATATTCGGAGTACTAAAAGATTAAAGCAGAACCTAAGAACTATTCAGTACCCACCATTGGATTTTCTGATTTACAGTCCCACTAATGGAAGTGGGGAAGATGAACTTAAAAGCAGAATTCCAAAATGGTAACGGGCAAACATTCTCCTCATTCCACTGATACACTTGTCTCTTCCTTTTAGGAACTATTTCCATGCACTCCCTTAATATTAGCTATTTTCTTGTAACCGTAACTAATGTTCTTTTCCTCTCTATAGAAGGATTTGTGTAGATACACACAATGAATCAACTCAGAGCATAAATTAACTCTGAAGTTTGGATGGATCACATAGCAGACCATTTCAGAGACCCTTTTATATGATTACTTTGAGAACTAAAGCTGCATCCAAAAGTTGCTTTTTGCCTAATAGATAGTTGTGAATATTATTAATACAACGTCTTTGGAGAGGAAAAGAACCCCAAAGCAGCCCACCGAAATGAATGACAAAGAAAGAGGGGCTACTTCTGTATGTCCATAAATGTAGCTGGGTTTTTTAACAGCTGTAAGTGAACTTGTTTGTATTTAGTGTCTGCTATTAAGCACTGTAATATTCTCATTAATAAAAATGTCCCATTGAAACAACCAACAAAACATCTGTAAAATTAATTTACTGGAAAGATCTTTTTACTAGCATATTTGATTTCTCCCAGTAAAATTTTAGTTAAGGCTATTGAGATGTCTAAAAGTAGATATTTTTATTAATGAGAATATGGTATTGCACACATTAAAACCAACCTCTTATGCCATGAACAATTAGTCAGGTTTTTTTGTGAGTGTGAAGCAGGGATGGCAAGAAGGAGAAAGAAAGAAAAGGTGGTCTCTGAACTTTTTTTCTTCTCATGCTAGTAATCAAATACCATGAAAGATTATAAGATGTCATTCTGTAAAATATTTCTCAGAGGTTAAAGGAGGTTGCCAGTGGCTGTCCCAGGGACCAGAAGTTCTCTGGCTGTCCAGGGAGTATGAATAAGCACTATTTCATTCACAAAGTAACTTAAATCAAACTCTGGAATTCAGTGACTGTGAATCATATTTTCAAGATATGAGACCGAATGGGGTTATACAAATAGTTCTATACATAAATTTCCCCTTTTTGATGAAATCACAATGAAAGGAACTGCTAAAAGGGTGTAAATTATAAAGGTAATGATTAAGCCACTGTAATACAAATCACTGAAAGAAAGCTTGGTTTAAAATTTGACTTTTAAAACATTTACATTTGAATAGCATTGAAGAACTTATATTTGGGGAAAAAAAAAAAAGAAAATCTGCTTTTTGTGCTAGTGTTTATGTGCAGCATTTCCTTTGTGGCAATATGCAAATGAATTTCCCAGTGAAGGTTTCTCTGTGACAGCACAGCTTTTTATTTGATTCAGAGATTACTTCGCATTACTTGGCATTTCTCCAACAGATATCTTCCATAAATTAAACATGGTGGGGGCCAAATTACCTTCTGACTCCATTGTTATCTTCAGGTCATTTATTTATTCTACCTGTCAGACACAGACCAGACCCAAGAACCTGCAGTTACTTCTTATTAACTGGAGTTAAGAAATTTGATGATTTCCTAAGTAGCCTTAAATTTATTTCCTAAAAATGTCATGACTGATTTATCTTCTTGAGCCTTCTCTTTTCAATACAATTTTATTTACATAGTGTTTTGGGTGAGGATAGGAAAAAAGGTTGAGGAAAGAGGGTTTTTGTTCATTTCGAGCAGGTTTTCAGTGTTAATTCTAATTTCGCTTATAGAGAATCTGCATAGCTTATTTTCTTCTCCAAGTGAATGAATCCTGATCAATACATCAGCCTTCAACAAAATCAATATAGTTCAATGAACAGAATTTTCAGATGTTGACTAATCCCTTGTTTTCCTAGAGGTCATGTGGGAAGCTTTCTTGAAAAATAGACGTCACTAAAACTCATTTGATGGAGAGAAACAGGGAATTAGAAACTGTGGCAGTCCTCATTTTACTCATTAATGAGATTTCACTGGTATGTATTAGAGAAAACCTTCAGCCTGAAGGGTTACGTTAGCTGTAGGAAAATACCTTTTGTTCCACGCTTCAGTAAGATAGGTGAAAATATTTCATTTGAAAATAGTCAATTATAATTGTGTTCAGAATACATGACTAATATGTATTATTGCCATGAGACGAAAGTGAAATAATTGCACTATTTAATGTCAAAAGACTGTAGTTATAGTAAGACAACATCAGGGAGGAAATCAAGCAATCAGGGACACAGACTGATGGTTCTCAAGAGCTTCTGGGGTTTGGACAACTGTTTCAATAAAATGCAAAGATTGTAAGTGATTTGGGGGGGGGGGGAAGAGGAAAGAAGAGAGATTTATTTCAAAGCTACAACAAAAAAGTCCAACCATGGTCTCCTCACCGCTTTCAGCCATAGGAAGAGATCGAGCAGCCAGGTGGCTGGATCAGACCGCTGCAAAGCAGCAAACCATTCAACACTTTCAGGCTTCTACTTCGGAGCCGTCTGTTTCGCAATTAAGAAAGCTAGACATGGCGGCCCTTGAAAGATTCCATGAGAACCTTGTTTTTTCTCCTTCCCTTTTTCTGTGTAGATGGATGGAATAACTCCGGCTCCAGTGTGTAACAGACAGCGGTAAAACAGGTTGCCAGCTGGTTAGAAAGAGGAGATAGGTTTGCCAGCCTAATGTAAAAACCTCCATGTTGTTGGGAGGCATCTGAGGAATGAGCTGCAAGTGCTCCACAGGGAATGGAAGTGGTGTAGCGTGTTATTCTGGGTTGGGCCGGGAAAGGATTAATTTTTTTTATTATTCTTTTTTCTTTTTTTTTTCTTTTTCGCGGAAAGCTGAAAGGGACACGGTTCAGGCAGCTGACCCAGCCTGGCCAATGGCTATTCTATACCATGTGGCGTCATGCTCAGGATATATATTGGGGGAGCAGCTGGGGGAGGGGTTCGCTTCGGTGATTGGGAGCGGGCGGTGCGTTGCGTTTTCGCGTGCGGTCGGTTCGTATTGTTTTCACGTTTGTACGTTCATAGTTGTTTACCCTGTTTTTTTTTTTCCTTTTCCTGATATTGTTCCATTAAATCATCCTTATCCCAACCTACTGGTCTCACCCCTCTCGTTCTGATTTTTCTCCTCCCATCCCGCCGGAGGAAGGAGTTGAGCGAGCAGCAGCGTGGTAGCTCAGCCCATGACACTTGTCAACTTAGTCCACCATCGGATTTGTTTATTTATTTATTTATTTATAGAGTAGAGACTTTCATTAACTTCCCTCCTCCCCTTACATTTCTTGGGATTCTCCGTGTTCCATTACCCTTCTGCTTGGGTAGAGCAAGAGAAGCTCTCTCCTCCCTCAGATGGGCACAGCAAACCCCACATGCTATGCTGGTCCCCAGCTCAAGCAAGGACAGAGGCAGAGAAGCCAAATTGCCTCAGAGTAAGGATTATTCAGCCTGAGTGAAAGTAATAATAATTAAAATATTATAATTTTTGGAGCCAAAGTGGAAAACCACAAAATAATAACTTATCACAAGATTTCAAGCTCTCGTGGCTGGCTGCAGAAGGTGTAGCAGCAATGCTGGTCAAGTCCAGAACCTGGAAAGATGCTTCAACTTTCTGATTATTTTTTTTTTTCATCTGACATATTTTTAACAGATAAATGTCTGGTTTGGATATTTCTGAAAAAAAAGGTCAATGCTTTACAAACAATATTCAGTTACAGTCAAGTCAACCTACTATTCTCTCTCTTTAGATATGAACACAGCAACTGAAGTACAACACTAAAACTTTAGTCCATTGATATATCTCAATACAGATGACTTCTGGGAGAAACCCCATGGAGAATCCCTTACATTCAAGAAAAACTGATAGCCATCATGTTATAGCTCATAGTTATATATCAAATGGAGTTACTAAGATCCTGTATAAAACAGGATGAAGCTTCTTAAGTGTTTCTATGAGAACAGGTTGCTTTCCCCAACCCAGAAAAGTCTGGCAACCCAGATTGCTGGCTTGCAGCAAAACTTTTACTGCCTATATGCAGACAAATTGCATATATGAAGTAGAGCCAACAGTGTTCGTCAGAAGTTAATCTGTACATGAACAGAACAGCTCACTATTGCAGACATAATGAGTTTGATGTGTCATAGTTGCTTTCTGTGACTGTGTGTATGATTTATCTAGAACTGCCCCAGTGTTCAACATTTAAAAATTGTCAACTGTAATGTCAGGATGAAAGAAAAATGGAAAAGGCTGAGCTACAATCAATTTGCTGCTGGCACAGCATATGTTAGTGACATTATGTGAGCATCATATATTAAAATTGCCTTTCTACACATGACTTTAAGGCATATTCATGTCAGTGAGAGCAGAATCTAGAAGCTTTTAGCTGTTATTTTCTGCCCTTGCCTATTGACTGCAATGAGCATCAGTGCACAAGAAGTAGGAGTGCTACCACCCTGTGATCAGGAGTTGAAATTGCTCAATTCAGGAAAGAAGTGCCCCTTTAGAAAAGTGCCACCCCTTCTTATTGTAGATCAGCACATAAGTAGTCAGAAAATGTCGGGGAATCTTGCTTATAAATGAAAATATAAAGAAAACCTATACAAAAGAAATTATTTAGGAAGTGACATGGAAATTAGCTAGGTAAGTGTTCTAGTTGAAATGATATTGTGAAGTCCCAGATTTAAGAGAAAATATTTAAATGCAGGATCTGTAGTTAAATAGGTAAGTAATACTGTAGCACCTGACCTTTACACGTAACATCTTCATGTGAAAGCTAGTCATGCTAAGTAGAATGAGGCTGGACATCCTTAATCAGTTAAGACTTGATAAGAGCATCACCACATTAGAGTAATGAGAGGTATAAGGGACAATTTTGTAGTATAAGGTTTGAGAGTGTATTCTGTAACATGGAATGATGTGCATAGTAATATGAAAAACAAAACAAAAAATATTCAAACATTTATTCTCTGTCTTCCCCTATTTGGCAGATGACTTCAAGAATAACGAGTATGCTTTCAGATGGCAGCCAATTCAGCTATTCAACAAACTACCATTTTCCCCAAGCAAATCAGTGGGAGAAAGAAAGTGAAGCACACAAATCTTAATTTTGCCTTCCTATGTTTGTGTGGAGTCACGGCTAGATTAAAAACATAGTAAATTATTTACTTTAGTTGCAGATGATAGATTCAGGAAGTTTGCACTGTAATCTGAAAGATACCCAAAATCCCTGCACAAAATTGATTCTTTTTGAAAATAGAAGGGGATTTTGTAGAGGTGACCTGTTTTTTACACTGAAAATTAAGTTGGAAAAGTCAGGCACAAGAATATATTTCACAGCTTGCAGTCATGTTGTGCTAAGAATCACTGGGCAGAAGGATTAAGTTGTAAACTTCAAATTAGATAAACCAGTGTGCCTCACCTGTGAAGACTTCCTAAGTTGTCATGGCATCTGGTTATTCTGCCTAGCAATCCTCTACTTCTACATAAATTTGCGGCCATTTCTCCACTACCTGTTGGAAGTCTAGCATTCTTTTGCTTAGAAGAGGAAGGTCTGCTTCTGCTTCATTGCAAAGGTTAAAGTTGGTGATGAAAATGCTTAAAGTAAAAAAAAAAAATTAGGTCTATTAAGTAGTGATTCCGTGGCAACTGTATTTCTTTCTCTACTCTCCCCTTAGCGGTGAATCCAAGCCCTCTACTCTTTAACTGGTGTGCAATATGAGTATGGATATCTGTTCCAGTATGATGGATCCATCTTTTACAACAGGCATTAGATAAGTGGAAAGATCATATCAGGGGCTCAGTTTGTCCAGGCCAGAAACACTTTCATGAGGAAGCATAAACATGAAGATGACTAAGCCATATAGTCAGTGTGCCTGACTGTAGATGGGAGCCAGTTAACTGCAGTCAAGATCAGGAAATCACCTAGCAGGCTTTAAGGTTTCTGTGAAAGGGGAAGGTTTATGAATAGACAGAGAATGAGAGCTTTGTCTTGCTTTCACAACATGATGTCTAACTGGCAAGAGGGATTTGAGTATTCCTGGTATAGGCACTACTGGAAGGGTCGAGGGGGAAGGGTCCTATGTTCATGAACTGGTCAAATTAGACCTAAAAACATACGATAAAGGAAAAGCTGTGTCTTGTCACACGGCCGTTTTTGTGTGCATCTCATGCTTTCACTAAAATCTTGGTGATGCAGATCAAAAGACCAACCAAAGTTGTACAGCAAATTAATAACAGAGACAAAAATAGTATTTTGCATTTATCACCAGCCCCTTCTTATCCTTCTTGTTAACAGAAACATTGTCAAAACTCAGTTCATGTTATCAAGAAAGTATAAATATGTTTTAATCCACGATACATGCATCTAAACATTAATTACTGCAATTCAGTGGAATCCATTTGGTTCTTTCTCACATTTTATATACAAATAAATTTGTATATACAAGTGAGGTTTTACCTTAGTCAAAGGTGATCTATGCAACTGTAGCTATTGGACTCAGCCTTGATAAGACAGGAATTTGTTGCACCAATTTTTAAAAGGTCCTGCTCGAATTCTTCAGGCAGTCCATTCCAAGGTTCCTTTTGCACTCATTAATTTCATACTCCTTTATGCATCAACATGTTCAAATTCTGATCATTTTAATTTTAGATGAAGAAATGGACATTTGTTTTGATTAAATGCTTTGAGAAGGATTTTCTTAGTTTATTTATATGTTGTCAGTTTCACTACAATTTAAATGAGAAATATTTCTTTTCCAGAGTCTTGCTTGAACGTCAGGTTTGAAGCAATATGTAAGTGAACACTTTAAAGTGATGTTTTTATTACACTCTAATATATATTTTTGAAGCATAAGCCTGGGGATGTAGCGATTATTGCAGAACTAAATCTTTGTAACTACTAACTATTAAAAGCACAAAAAGCAAAATATAAAATGCCAGTTAATGGTACACTTCTTCATGGCTGCAAAGACATAAAAGTACAGAATATTCTTTTTTTTTTTTTACATTTGGACAGGGAAAAAAATATATTATCCAATATTTGAATTGTTTTAATACTGTTAAAGCAAGCTATTACTCTGGTTCTGGAACTTTCAGACAATACTAGCATCAAAATGGTTTTCATTCATATTGCAACAAACCAGGCATTTTAGAAGTAGTTGAGGTGTTTGACTTTGGTTTTTTAAGCCTTTATTTTGTAAAAGTGTTTTGAACCAACTTCTTGTACCACCCACCTCCTTAGCTAGATAAAAAATTTAAGCTCCTACCTTCTGAACCATAACAAAACTGGTCTGTGTTTTCATTAGTAAGCTCAAAAGGAGTAGATTTGTAGGCAGAACAAAATTGTGCTAGAAACTTCACAACTACAATATTCTCGTTTCAAGGCGTTTTGGATCAAAGTAGTTTTAGTCTGGTCCTGTAGTCTCAACGACCATTAATAGTTGCAATGTATTAGATTTGGTACCATCCTATTTTATTTTTTGAAAGTGGAAATCCTTTTGTTCATCGGCCAGGGCTGCTCTGTGACACGAACCAAAGTGCACTAAATACAAATTTTAGCCATTTCCTTCAAAAGTGCACTCCTAATGTAAAGTGAAAATGCTAATGTATCCCAGACAGTCAAATAGGTGTTTCACCTCCCCAGTGGCCTCATTGGTGTAGCTATTTAAAACAGTGAGACAGTTCCAAAAGGCAAAACCAACAGAGGACTTGCACTGCACACCTAAAAATGTGTTCCCGTGACATGTGCTTAAATTTCACTTTAAGATTGTTTTCCACATTGTGTGCAAAATCTATTAACGCCAGATCATATCCACTATTTATTTTCCAAAAAATGTCTACTTAAGTATGTTTCTGGACAGCTTAAACTCCTTTGTGGACCAGATTAGAGGCTTAAATTCCACCCTGGAATTACTCTGTACTTTATTCCTAAATCTGACCTCCCTTTTCTGTGTTTTATTCTGCAACATTTTGGATAGCTATCTCTGTCTTGTAAGAGTTGCTTTCATAAGTTCTGGGCTCTCCCACTACTTGTGATAAGTACCAAGACTCCATTACTCACGTTTGGATTTGATTAAGTATTTACTTATCCTGTGTTTATACTATGAGTTTTCAGAAGGCTATTTTAAGCATTACTGATATATCACACCATCCTAATATAATATGGGGGGGGGAAGAATGGTTTATGCAATAATATTTTCAGAGCCTCCGAAGAGAGAACATTTTATAGAATTTTCTTACATGTTTCTTAGATTTTTTAATTAATACTAAAAAATATGTAGTTTGATCAAATTAAAGTGATTTTCTCAACAAGGATCTTTGAAACTTCCTTAAATCTCTTCAGAAAATGACAGAAAACTAAAAGTAGTTTTTGGCTTTAATTTCACTTTCTTTCTCAGGGCATTTTAAGGGGAAATAAAATATAATAAGATTTAAAATCATAGAATCATAGAGTGGTTTGGGTTAGAAGGGGACCTTAAAGATTGTTTAGTTCCAGCCCCCCCTGCCATAGGACACCTTCCACTAGACCAGGTTGCTCAAAGCCTCATCCAACCTGATCTTGAACACCTTCAGGTATGGTGCATCCACAACCTCTCTGGGCAACTGTGCCAGTGTTTCACTACCCTCACTGTAAAAAATTTCTTCCTGAGATCTAATGTAAATGTGCCCTCTTTCAGTTTAAAGCCATTGCCCCTTGTCCTATCACTATAGGCCCTTGTAAAAGGTCCATCTCCAGCTTTCTTGTAGGTCCCCTTTAGCTACTAGAAGGATGCTCTAAAGGTGTCCTCAGACCCTTCCCTTCTCCAGGCAAAACAGCCCCAACTCTCTCAGCCTCCCTTCATAGGAGAGGTGCTCCAGCCCTTGGATCATCATTGTGGCCCTCCTCTGGACTCGCTCCAACAGCTCCATGCCCTTCTTATGTTTGGGGCCCCCGAGCTAAACACAGTACTCCAGGTGGGGTCTCATAAGAGCAGAGTAGAGGGACAGAATCTCCTCCCTCGACCTGCTGCCCACACTTCTTTTGATACAGCCCAGGATACGGTTGGCTTTCTGGGCTGCAAGCTCACATTGCTGGCTCATGTTGAGCTTCTCATCAACCAGCACTCCCAAGTCCTTCTCCTCAGGACTGCCTTTAATCCATTTTCCACCCAGCCTGTACTTGTGGTTGGGATGGCCCTGACCCGCGTGCAGGACGTTGCACTTGGCCTTGTTCAACTTCATGAGGTTTGCACAGGCCCATCTCTCCAGCCTGTCAAGGTCCTTCTGGATGGCATGTTAAATAGCACGGGCCCCAGTACCAACACCTGAGGAACACCACTCGTCACTGGCTTCCACTTGGACATGGTGCCATTGATTGCCACCCTGAGTGTGACCATCCAGACAATTCCTTATCCACCAAGTGATCCATCCATCAAATCCATGTCTCTCCAATTTGGAGACAAGGGTGTCATGTTGGACAGTACTAAATGCTTTGGAAAAGTCCAGGTAGATTATATCAGTACTTCTTCCCTTATTTACCAACACTGTAATTTCAGCTGTACAGGCCACTAAATTTGTCAGGCAGGATGTGCTCTTAGTGAAGCCATGTTGGCTGTCACCAATCACCTCCTTTTTTCCTACGTTCCTTAGCATACTTGCCAGGAGCATCTGCTCCATGATCTTGCCAGGCACAGAGGAAGACTGACTGGCCTGCAGTTTCCTGGGTCTTGTAATTTTTCAAAATGGGGATTATGTTTCCCCTTTTCCAGTTGGTGGGGACTTCACTGAACTGCCACAACTTCTCAAATATGATGGATAGTGCCTTAGTAACTTCAACTGCCAGTTCCCTTAGGACCTGCAGATGTGTCTCATCAGATCCCATGGACTTGTGCAGGTTCCTTAGAAGGTCTCTGATCTTCTGCTATAGTGGGTGGTTTTTCATTCTCTCAGTCCCTGCCTTTTCTTTCTGTGACTTGGGCAGTGTAGCTGGAGCACTTGCCAGTGAAGACTGAGGGAAAAAAGTCATTCTCATACTTCTATATCCAACTCAATATTCCTCTGTGGTAGCATGATGGAAAATGTTCTGTGAAAAATTTGTTTCCATGACTGCCACTTCCTCTTTCACTTGTTGCCTCTTTCATAATACACTAAGATTATTCTGATATGTCACTTGTTTCCAAAACCAAGAATCGGTCAATCTTCTAAGACCCTTAAAAAACATACAACACAGGCTTTGTACGCTGAGGTGGGGGGAAGAATGTCATGAAAACGTAGGGAAGAAGGGATTTTCGCAATCTAAGCAGTGGATCCAGGCCTTAAATCCAGGTTGCAATTTAAAGCTTCAGTTTTGGTTTGTCATTCATCCTAATTCTTTATTTAAAAATAAAATGAAAAAAATTACAAAGAATATGTGAGCATATTTACATTTGCCTCCATGAAATCCCATGCTGTGCTATTAATAAACTTTACGGTTTTGGTAGCAATGTGATAGTTTTTAAAGATTTCTTTTAAATCCTGGATTACTGCTAATAACATTATTAGGAAAACTTCAAATCTTAGTACTGAAAATTACTTATAAATTTGATTCTTCCCATTCTGCATAGTTGATTTTTTTTCTGCTCAGCTCTATGTATTGGCTAGATGTATGTGTGGTCAAATGGTTCTTTAGTGGCTAATTTAATGGATAAAATTACCTAACTACAAACTAGTTGAGGCTCACCCTTCATTCCAGTGGTATCTGCCTGTACTGATAACTGCAATTTCCCACAGATTACAGGATTTTGTAAAATAAATTGTAGAAGTATAAATTCCACTGTTATAACTTTTTGGTGTTAGAAAGTATTTGAAATTGTGCATAAACCAAGTTTAATATGTCCTTTAGTGCAGCATGCAAATATTCATTAAAATGAAAGTTAATGTTTTGAGGGCATTCAAATGGACGGGGGCGAGGAGGGGAGGAAATGAAACTTGAAAAATAAGTGGTTTTATTTTTACTTACTACTGTATTTGGTTTAACTAAACAAGAAATTACTTATTTTCCTCTGAAATTATTCAGAATATGGTGGTATATAAATATTTAACTATCCTGAAAAGAGTCTGTCTGGGTCAAATTATTATCTTATCTACATAGAAATCTCAAACTTTATTTCCTCTGAAAAGGCACCTTAGTACCCCTTGGCAACATCCCAACGCTCTTTTTCCTATGCAAAACATTTGTCTCTTGTCATTCTACAAGAACAACTACATCATATTGTATTTGTTTATCCTATCAACTTCCAAGCAATCCCACTTCATTCCCCTGGATTTAGCACACTTAACAGTAGCTTGAGTACATCCTGCACTAGTCAATTACTGACATTCTCTTTAATTTCAAAGTCTACCACAGACCCACTTATTTTCTTTCTGGAAACCCAAGTGAAAGGAACTATTAATCTGACACAGTATTGATTTTGCCATCAGTCTTCATAAATTTTTCTCCTAATTTTTTTGTTTATATGACCAATTACTTCTCACATATTGCTGTTAATGTTATTGCTGAGATAAATGCCATCTGATTCATCTAACTCTTGTAACTATGATATACCTAATAACATTTTGTGGTTTCTTATGTTAATTTCTTTATCCATTATTTCATGACACATCACTACTACTGTTATCTAATAATATGACTTAATATTTATCTTTTTTGAGGAAAATATTTCTCACTTCCAAAATAGCATTTGAAAATCCTGGAATAACTGATATTAAAAACTTGTATTTGTAGTCAATGTTGGAAAAAAAAAAAAAAACAGAAATAAAGCCCTCAGTTACTGATAAGACAGCATCCCTTCATCC
Source organism: Tauraco erythrolophus (assembly GCF_009769465.1). Classification (NCBI taxonomy): domain Eukaryota; kingdom Metazoa; phylum Chordata; class Aves; order Musophagiformes; family Musophagidae; genus Tauraco; species Tauraco erythrolophus. Next base: position 1,879,837 of record NC_141470.1, read on the forward strand.
AGTAAATCACCAGTTGCCATTGGACCACTTTGTCTTTAGCTGCTGCCGTTTGAAATTTGTGCAGGATATCCATCCATGCTTTCTCAACTGTTTCTTCTGAAATCAGATTGTAATTTTATTCTTTCTCAAACAAAAAGCACCCAAAAGTGCAAGTAAGATCATAGTGCCTTGTATTGTTTGGCAACATTGTTAATTGTCTTCAATTTTTTTAAACCAGGCAGGCCTAGAGATAGTATCCCTCTAATACTGGGATCTGGAATATACAAGAACTCATTTTAGTTTACTGATATCTTCAGCTGTGAAAAAACATCACTGATTTAGTTCATGGTAGTCTTTGTTAGAATCCTCATTCTGCTTTAGTGAAGGTTAGCAATTTTCCTCTTTTCTACAGCACGGTAAATTGTGTTGCTAGCAAACTATCAACACATCACTGTTCCGTGATATTTGAACATGCCTTGCTCTGAAATCTAGCACAGTGGCAAACAACACAAATATATCTGCTTCAAAAAAGAAATGAAAAGTAATAGCTGCTAGCGTCAATGTAAATAAACTACTCTCAGAGTAGCAAATAGTGGGCTGCTGAAAGCCTGAGCTCAAATTTGGAAGTGTTCAGAAGATTTAAACCACAAATCTAACTGGGTTTTGCCAGTTGATCAAGACTGATCAGTTAATGTGGCTTAATAGAGTTATTGCCCATCGGTTTAGCCACAATCTACATTCATGCTCATACTCTGAAGCTTCTCAGCTATGGACTGTGATGATGTTAGCCAAACCCCTACTTCTTCTATTTCAGATAAGCTACAAAGGTAGCTGTCTGTCTTGCTTTTATAGTCTCCATTTACAGTAAATAACAAAGAAAACCAGACTCCCACAAGAATGATCAGAATTTTTTTGATATACGACAGCACAACCTAACTACTAGGTGTTTGCTGCTTACAGAGTGGTGTTATCAGATGTAGTGTATTGTGTTTTGAACTTTCAAAGCAGAAGCCCTGTTGTCTATTTCTTTGGTTAATATTCTACCTGTTAATGTAACGCTTAAAACAGAAAATATAGAAAATATCCTTTTCCTCTTCTTAGTGTGGTCACAGTTGGAGAGGGTATGGGGACAGGCAGGTCCACTTGCTCAATTCTTTGCAGGAAAGAATATTAATATCTCTCTCAAAAGGGGAAACCTGGGAAATTGAGCAGAAAATAATCCTGGTTTCACACAGTAAATTCCTGAGAAGGGATGAAGAATTAAGACATATGACATTCATTAGTTCAAGGTCAACAGCACTTTTATCTTGTATCTCTGTCGTGGTTTTGGACTGAGGGTCGAGACAAGAACCGAGAGGGAGCACCCACCAACCATGGTCCCGGGAAAAACATGACTCAGGCTTTTTCTTAAAAAAAACCCAATTTATTAACAGTTACTTAACAAGAGACAAAAGGGAACAAAACCGGTTACCTTGAGAGGAGAAAGAGAAAAAAGGCCAGATCTTAAACACAACAACCACCTCCCCCCCCCCCATTTCCTTTTGTTCCCAGCTCTACCTCCCCCCCAGCGGTGCAGGGAGACAGGGAATGGGGGAGTGCAGGTCAGTTCATTCCATGTTGTTACTGCCGCTTCTTTCTTAAAAGAGAAGGAGTCCTTACACCATTTTCCCCTTGATTCAGTGGATCCCCTACTCACAAGGAAAAATCCCAAACTTTTCCAGCGTAAGTCCTACCCAAAGGGTTGCAATCCTTCCCCATGGATTGTACTAGTTCGGGCTTTACCAGTCTCGGCCTCTTAGGGAGCTGCTGCCACTCGCGTCGGCGTGGGTCGTCCCACGGACTCCAGATGCCTCCACGACCTCGTCGTGCATTCCATGCCCATTATTAACAGTACCTGGTCGCGCATCCCCTGCTCCACGACCTCTCCTGGGCTCAGGCATCTCTTCCCCGACGTGGGTTTCTCCACGGGCTGCGAGTGGGTCTCTGCTCCGCCGAGTACACCCTGGCTGCAGGGGGGCCACCTGCCATCTTCACACCGATTTGCAAGGGAAACCTCAGCTCCAGTACACCTCCTCCTGCTCCATCTTGACTGACCTGGTCGTTGTGGTTGTTTTCTCTTAGATCTTAATCCTCTCTGGGGGAGCTCAGCCCAGCGGGCACCCTGGGAGCGGGGTGCTTCCCGAGTCCCCCATGCGGCTCCCCCGGCGCCATCTTGAGCATGTGGCGCCGGCCCAGACCCAGGCAGCCGCCCGGCCGGGAGCCGGGAGCAAGGGCAGCGCTCTCCGCCCCTCTCTTGGCTCCTGGGCAAAAGAGCTTTTCCCGTCCCTTTGTCTCAACTTAAATAGGGCAATTCGCAGAGGCCGATTTGGCTCAACCCCCCCGAGGGGGATGGGACTCAGATCTGGTGGCACAGGGAGCAAATCCCCTCTCCTGCCACCAGAACACCCCCACACACATCAAACTATCACAATCTCCTTGACCAACACGCCTGCCCATTCCTTGGCAGCAAGCAATCCTCATTGACTGTGCAGAACACCAATATGCCTATCACAGAAGGTTGTGCATCCTGGAATTTAACTCTGCATCCTTGTATCTAGGTCATGCTGTTTATGTAATACACAAGATACACAAATATTTTAGTAATAGGCAATAAGAAATAATGGTAGGTCTCTCTTGCAAACTCCAGCCTCAAGCACCTCCCACTGATTGCTGCTGATCTCACCCAAGAAAACCTAAAGCTATTCCTAACTAAACGCATATATTTTACTTTTCAAATGGTCCAGAGACCCTGGCTCAGTCTGAAATCCGTAGACATTCTGATTGTACAGTGTGAAAAATGAAATATTGTAGTTATAATTAAATTCTGACTAGGAAACTGTAGTGGGACAAGAGCAATTATTTAGCTATTGAAAACGTGGTTAAAAAGGTTTACTGTAAATTTTACTACAAATTAAAGTAATAATTACAAATTAGTGTAATTTCACTTTGGAATCCCACATTTCAGGGTATTTCCATTCCTAATAAAAGAGGAAACAAATACCAAAAACCTTGTTTTAAGAGTGATTTTCAGCCAAAGTGACATATGGGATTTTACAATACCTATGTAGTAATTACATGTTTACTGAAAATAGTTGGAATCACATATTTAGTAACAACAACACTACTGTATTATTTAATAATAACATGGTAAATACCCAGTGACAATTCCTGTTAATTTCTTCTTCACTAGGTAATACAATTTCATCATTTCAAAGCAGCCCTACAGACGTGATTTTTGAGAAAGAGAGATCTTATTTTTCAGTAGCCGGCTCTGAACAGCATGCAAAGAATTGTTTTGCCTCACTTTGAAGCATTCTGGCAAATTCTGGCAGGGTAGATTTTCAGAAATTTACTTCAAACCATATATTATTCATAGGTTTATTTGTCTATGAAAAATAGGCTTTCTTAGATTCACAGGGATTTACTTTTCCATTTTTTGAAGGGAAAACAAGAGAGGAAAAGTAAAATGCAACTCAAGCACACCGAAGTGCAGTATTAACAGAAGGCAGGTTACATTCACCAGCTTTACACTTCTAAGCTCTTTGGAGCAGAAGGCTCAGTGTTACAAAGAGTACCTAAACTCTCCAGTCTTTAAATTGCATGCCTGCTGAGAGCTACAGACAGGGTGGCAGCTTCCCCTAACCAGCTTGCTCAGCAGGGATTATACATTTAGGGACTATCTTCAGCACAGAAAGTCTTTATACGTATAAGTCCTATTGAAATAGCCAGCCTAGGATGAAAGTTCTGTTTATTAAACCCTTTGGTTTAAAAAAAAAAAAGTGCTTGGGCCTTCTCCAAATTCTTTATAAAGCTGAGTTTGCACTGTGCATCCCAGTGAAGCCAAAGAAAAAATTGGAGTCATTTGAGGAGACCAGGATTAGACTCTGTATATGCAGGACTTTGGGCTTGCTTAAAACTCTGTCTGTGCTGTATTTTCCTGACCAATTGCAAAGACTGTTTCTTCACCTTGCATTTTCACTTTTTGTGAAGTTAACCCAAGAAGCCAGCTTGAAGCGTTGTCTGAAATCAAGGGCCAAAGGAGCTAGCTTTAGGAAAAAAAAAGTTTCTCTTCCTTACCTTAAAAAAGGTGAAGCCTTGCTTATCAAAACTGGCTTTGGGTGAGTAGTTTAGGGCTTCTCTGTGGCTAAAGCACATTGAAAATAGCAAGAGAGAAGGGTTTGCTCGTATTTTGAATTGGCATGGAGTAAGATGTCTACGTCAAACAACTTGTGAAAACTCTGTTTTATAATATATTTCTTAGTTTCTTTCTTTGGTGGGGCAGACAAGAAGTGTTTTCTATAATATCTGCCTAAGGCTGTCTCATCAAATTTAACTCTCAAATTTAAAAAGAGTTAAATTTGCAGTTTCCCTTTCCTTACAGTATCTGATTTGTACTAGACAGATCAACTCTGCTGGCTCCAGCAGGAAAAAAGAAGGAGCATTCTAATGAGGGTTACTTTTCAATACTAAGCACCACCAGCCAAAGTAATGATCTTGTTTATAGAGAACTTCACTCACTAAATTTAGATCCATATGACACAAACCAGTCCAGAATACATTTCAAAAGTGATGGTAATAAAAGGATGGCCATAAAATCAAATGGTGCTGATACAAACACAAAAAGCTAAGGTGGGAGGAACATGTAGCTGTGTTGTTGCCTTTCTTGGAGACAGACTTTGCTGCCTCCATTTGTGTTCGTGAAAAATTCTTTATACGTTCATTTTTCATTATAGACATTACCATGTTATACCAACAGGAAATGGATAACTTGAACAACACACGTAAATGACTTCAACATGTGACTTCTAAGTTAAAAGGATTGTTAAGTATGTCTAAACATCCTTTGTGTTGTTCCACTCATGAGTTGTAGGGCAGGAAATAGGAATACAAGCAAGAAGAAAAGAAAAATTGACCAATTTGTATAGGACCTGTGGCTGATAGGAAGTTAAATTTGGTTTGTGATGCCATTTTGCATGAAGCATTAGGGTCCTCCCTGTAGCAGTCAGGAAAGTACCATGTTAGTTTGGTGGACTGGGTTCAAGTAATATAAATAGTCTGTTCATCTGATCTGAGTAGAAATGTATGAACTCCTCATTATATGCCAGTCAAGTGGCTAGCTCATAAGATTAAATGATTATGCACTACATACTCCTTATACTTGTTTTTTTTCTATTCTTATACTTCTCAGAGTCATATGAAGGAAAAAAAATCCCAAACCACTCAAAAATAGCTTCATTGGATTGCATCGGAAGGAAGGAGGGAGGGAGGGAAGGAAGGAAAGGAAGGAAGGAAGGAAGGAAGGAAGGAAGGAAGGAAGGAAGGAAGGAAGGAAGGAAGGAAGGAAGGAAGGAAGGAAGGAAGGAAGGAAGGAAGGAAGGAAGGAAGGAAGGAAGGAAGGAAGGAAAAGGAAAGTGATGCAGAATGATACAGATGGGAGAGAAAATTGTGGGTATCATCAGGCCTGCTTTGTCTCTGCACACCCGCATCTTCTGCACTTAACTTTCTCCTTTGTTCTCAGTTCACTTCTTTGGAACTGACTTGCTTTAACTGAAGCAATGTCTTGAAAGGTCTCACAGTTTGTCCTTTTACTTTTATCCCTTCTTTACATAGAAATAAAGAGTATAAAAATGTCAGCAAAATCATAATAGTTGTGTTTCACGCTATATTAGTGCATCACTAAACATGCAAAACCTACTGCAGAAGAACCCATTTTCAAATAAGCTTTTTTATCTGAAAGGCATTGTAATGAGAGCAACCTGGTTGAAGGTTCAATACATGCTAAAGAAGGAAGAGAACATTCTGTTAAATCGATTCTTCTTTGATCTGTAGTTCAACAGGCAGAAAATGAAGAGCATAATCTGCTACAAGTCACGTAAATAATTTGTATGATGCTACCATTATTTTTTAACATAGAGGAGGACTCTTTTTTTTTTTTTTTTCTGTTTCATTTTGTGTCTTCTAAAATCCCTCATGAAAAAAAGAAATCAGGCTTACTCTGCCTAAAAATGGTAGAGCAATCTTTTGTAGCTACATATTTAAAAGCTTTACTTAAATTAGTCTTTTGAAACTCTTGGTAAGAAATTACAGGCATATTAACAAATAAAATATTATTATAATAATACATGGATGAACAACTGAGAATGTTGGGAATTTCCCAACAGAATATTTTTTTCACTGGATCCTGCATAGTTCTGTAGGATTAAAACTCCTCACGACTCCTTTTGAATTCACTAGATTGTGAATTAATTAAACCTGCAGAGTCAATATTGATAATGTGCTATATTTGCTTATGTGTTCAAATATCTGTGTTTGATTTAATATGCTTGTGAAATCTTTCTTATGTACTATTAATTCACATACCTCGAGCTTTAAAAAAATCTTACTTTCTATTTCTCTGTAACAGAAGTTGCCAAATAAACAAGTTCTTGTTTTGAGTGAGCCCTAAACATAAGTACAGTAATTTAGAAGTCCGTAGGTTGGACCATCGTAAACTAAACCAATCTTTTAATTTCATCTAATTTTAACATCATTTACAAAAAATGTAGTTTTAGTTTCAGGTTTTATATTTTGGATTTAGTTTCGATCAACTGTTTATTTGTGAAAAACTAAGGAATTAATTGGATAATTACATTTAAGAACTTCAAACATCAGAAAAATTGAGACATTTCAAAACTAAACAATGCTTTTCGTCAAAATAATGTCCTGATTTAAAATAATTTTTTTAAAAAAGTATTATATTTGAAAGAGTGGATAGAACAATAAGTAACCTATAAAGAAACATTTAGAGAACATGTTTCTCTAAACATATAGAGAAACATTTTTGAAACCTGTGCATTGAAATTCACACAGCCTTTCTAATTAAACTTTGTAGGTCAAGATAAAATGATTCTCCTTTCATTTTTCCATCTCTGGATTTAGTGCTCCAGTGATTATTGCTCCCCTCTGTATAATGCAGGCCTCAAACTATGTCATTTTTCTGACTGGTGCTGGTATAAGGATACCAAATTAGATTTAAATTACCTTGATCAAATAGTGGTGATATTCTAAATGGAACAGCATTACAAGTTGATTTGAACTAGATTTCAATATATTAATTTAAATAATTATGAAGTCTAGAAGCAACAGCACCACAAACAGAATAGGGAAGTTTGATTCTACTCCTGGAGTTTAAAGGTATTCAGGTTATTTTCGTGTTACTCTTTAGGCTGTGCACATATACATGATAGAGTTTCACCAAATGATTTGGCACTAAGCCTTATAGTTCTGATTCTGCTGGACTCTCTAGAGAATACATACATTTAGAAGGAACTGACAATAGCTGCCAATTCAAAGCAAATATTAACATTTGAATGCAGAAGGACTTACGCTGATTTGGTTTAAAGTATCCCTGTTACTCATTCATCTCTACCGCTTACTTTAAGGCCAGATACATCACGTTAACACTGATAAAACTAAGTGTAATTTATATTATTTAGAGGCAACAGATAGTACACTGCATAACTAAAACTGTAGGAGCTGCCAGTCTCTAAGAAGAGAAACAGGGAGAAGAATCTGACAGATTGTAATCCACCAGACAGAATTTTTCTAGTTGCTTGTTTCCTTTCTTTCCTGTACTGTCTCCTATTTTATTTTTCTCAGTATGCGTCAATTTGTCCCAGAATAAATACTTGAAATGGTGGTTAACTACATGAATAAAGGAGAGTTTAATCTAACTAAATTGCAAGTGATTTACAAAAATGCATTTTCCCATCTTCTTTACAGTGGAAGAGAATTGCTGCTTTAACATTTAAGCACATGACATTTAGGAGTACATTAAAAACAACTACAATCCCATATTTCAGCTAGGAAAATGGGAATAATTAACATGTCAATACAATTATATATTTTAACTCCCTCAGGACACTTAAATATACACTTATCATCTTTATTTTTGCTTTTAGCTATAGGAAAAAAGAGAGAAAAATTGATCAAGAAAGTAAGTGAAATTCTTATTTAAGGATGTCTTTGGGTAGCAAGCAGCAAATTGGTTACAGAGCCACACATGGTGAATGGAAGATGTTTTGTGTTATCCAATTTACACACTTATGAAAGTAAGGAATCAGTGGAAAAATATGCAGTTCTGCTACTGGAGACTGTACCCTAATGTACATGAGAAAAGGGACAGAGTTAAGGATGCTTTCTTAATTTTGTCATTTTCTGATTTTTAATAATTCTATTTTGTACTCATTGCTCTTTTAAAGACATTATTTTATATGAATGGTAAATATCTAACCCAGTTCTCTTAATTTATTACAAAGATAATACTTCTAATAAAACCCTATACCAGAAATCTCTTTTCAGTGCATAGATTCGCAAAATCATTGTCTGAAGTTGTAGAAAAAAAGGAGGACTTACAGTTCTTGTTAATTAATAGTATGAACCACATTCATTTATTTTAATTAATATTTAGTATTAATATACCCCTGTTTATGGCTTGTTTGGGTAAACACTTTGAAGCTTCTATGTATTACTTTATGCCTAGTATGCTACAGCAACAAAATGTGGGTACAGATAGAGCAAATTAATATACGTATGTAACAAGAGGGGAGAAAGGCTGTGTCTCAATATGATGTATATTATTATCAAAGCTAGTTGCAATAAGCTGAAACTGATTTATTTTTACTGTAATTAGTTTAGGATGGCTTTCTGAAATATTACAATTCTGTTTATTTTCAGCTATTAATAAATTTATCCAATATTCCATGCTCTTACTAATCCCTTTCTAAAATAATTTACATCAGAGTAAAACTCTGGAAATTATAGACTTAGATAATTTGTGAATTGTAGTATATTTAGTGTCATTTTCTACTTTTATTATCAGTAATTATTTATGGATAAAACTTGTTGAAACTGTTTACTTAGATGATATCCTATATTTAGCATTAACTCTAGGTCTATTCTGTGTGAGCCATTTAACATACCGATATCAAAATTTAATCTTCTGCAAAGGGAGAAAAATTACAGTTGTGAGTTTAGTTAATTTGGCATAATTTATAAATAGCTTCAAGTTCCTTTGAAGAATAGTGATCTGTAAATGAAAAATAATAACTTTTTAACTCCTTACCATTTGGTGAAATGTATGAATTTTGGATTCAAGAAATACCAGCAATAATATATGTAAAAATAAATAAATAAGTAAATAAATAAATATTTTTTAAAATAATAATAAAAAAAATAAATACATGACCAGTAGCTAACATAATTGGGAATGGTATTTGCACATAGTATCAAATACCATCAGCTTGAAAAGTGCATGGTTGATCTACTACCCTAACAGATATTAAGTAAATGTAAACTTACTCAAGTACTCATATACCTTGTCAAAAAGTGCAAGGTGTGTGAGGAGTAACAATAGGCATTGTTCCTAGGGCTAAGAACATCATGAGCGGTTACTTTATTTACGTTTCCAGCTGCTCAGGGATTTCTCATTGCTGCTGTGCTGTCACTTAGTCTTTTGTCTTTGTGCAGAAAAGAGAAGAAATCGAATAACATAAATTCTTTGAAGAGAAACAAAATCGTAATTGTTGTCTAATTGTTTGTCATTCATGCTAATTTTTCTTTAACTGTGTAAAAGCATATATATATATATATATAATCTTTGCAATCAAGTCTTCTCTTAGTGAAAGATAGCATCTACTCACCTTTTGTTTTATAATTCCTTTCTTATTACCAAATCAGAGTTACTCCTTAACAGGATATGCAATATGGGGAATATTTTTCATGGATCCGTGTGTAAGTGGTGTTGTGATGGACAGTACTTGTTTTATTTACTTCTGTTTGTATGTTATGTTCCTTTTAAAAAAGTGGGATTGAATTAGGGAAAAATTGCTTCTTCCTTCAGAGATAAGTGAGCTCAGCTGGAAGAAAAAGTTTCATATTCATGAGCAAGACAAACAGGGAAAAAGAGAGCTTCTGAACAAGGAGTGGTACCTCATGCATTTTCTAAGGGAGAGAAAGGAGTGGGAAGCACACCTGGAGTCAGGTGAGAGACTTTTCTGCAATTCATAAAGCCACTGAACTAACTTTCAGGAAAGAAGATTTGTCTCTTACAAAGAATGTGCGTATGGGAAGTTTGTCAATAAACCCATTTTATTTGTCTTCTGTCTATTCTGCCTTAATTTCTGTGAGTTTTCTCTATTTAAAAAAGTTACTTCTGTTTATGTTGTTAATAAAGGTTGACCTTCGAGTATGAAAAACATTACAATCTTTTATCTTCAAGGAATATGGCCAGGACTAATTAAGTCAGAACTCACAATCATCTCACAACAGAGCACATGGTGTTGCCTTGTGAAGATTCTTTATCCAGTGTTATTGCATTTCTCCAAGAAACTGACAGAATCAGCAATATATTTTTTAGCTTCTGAAAGGAAACAGGTTCCCATTAATATTTTTCATTGTACACTGATTATGAATATAAATGCTTATTTGCCATTAGTTCTTGTAGAGCCTATCTTAGCCATCTATACAAATTCATTTGTTGTGTAGTTTGATGTTTTTACAATATATCAAGTCTTGAAATATATCAATAGTATATTATATAATTATTTCCTGTCTTAAGCCCCTCTAAAATATGACCTTTTGAACAGTTAAATCTAGTCCTCTCTTATTAGCTTCCTCAATTTCATGTAATGTTTATCAAAGCTGTAAAAAAACACCCATTTTTTCTCTATTGTTATTTGGTGAACTCTTCTAAAACTGGATGGCTTGCTCCAGGCTCTCACTTCACTGTTCACAACTGTGTTATACCCATTAGGTATGTCCCTCAAATAGAATTTTCCTATTTTCTCCTCAATTGTTTGTTGCTTTTTTTTTTTTTCCGTAGAGTGCAACTGTATTTCTTTTCAAGCTCTCCATTTCTCAGCTGCCCTAATAGCACTTAACATACCTGTTCCAAATTGAGTTAATCTTTCTTGATTGCAGTGATCCCAGGTGTACACAGCCTTCTACATAAGGTCTTGCTGAAGACATTGTACAACATCACTTGTATTTTCCTAGCTGTACTTTGCCTCAAGCATACCAGAAGTACGTTGACCTTTTTCTCAGCCATATCCCATTTATAATTAATATTATCTGCTAATAAGTTAATACACCTATTTCTTTCTTCCCCTCTGTTTTCCAACTGAAGAGATTTAAACTTATTACAGAAGTTTTTCTGTTAATCAGTAACTTGATGCATTTAATCCTTCCACTTTTGTTATTCCAATATTCTTTACTATTCATTTCTTGTGCAATGTTACAGGACTCTTCTGTATCTCAGTATCATAGGTCTTAAGAATCTTTCTCCATCCTTATAAAAGTCACAAATTAGTCACAAGAAGTCGTGTGTTTATATGCTATTAGTAGATATGTTTGTCAAAGGGAATTGTATTTGATTTTATTGTTAAGATGATGTTGGACTATACATGGAAGTACATAGTGGAAGGATGAGAGACAGTTTGTATGAATTGAAATGAGAGGTTCAGGCTGAATATAAGGAGAAACTTTTACTGTGTGAACTGTGAGAACACTGAAACATGTCCAGAGAGGTTGTGTAACCTCCATCCTTGGAGGATTTCAAAGCTTGACTGGATAAAAGCCTGAGAAATCTAGTCTGACCTCATAGCTGACCCTGCTTTGAGCTGGAGGTTGAACTAGATGACCTACTGAGCTCTCTTCCAGCCTGGATTATCTCACGATCCTATGGTTTTCATCATAAAAACATGTCTTCCTTTTTTAATCCCAGTCCTGATCTGCTCAATCTCTTCTGGTTCCTTAAGTATAAATGTCACAAAGGTACCCTGTGAAGCCAGGCTTTAGTAATCCATGTACAGTCTATTGCAATCTTCTTAGGAAACATCCTGAAAAAAAATGCAAGTTTTATACTACAGGCAGATGTATGGAGAAGCAAAAATGAAGGGAAGACAATGTCTCAAGCAGCCTTCCAGTACTTAAAGGGGGCCTACAGGAAAGCTGGAGAGGGACTTTTTACAAGGGAGTGTAGTGATAGGACAAGGGGCAATGGATTTAAACTGAAAGAGGCAAGATTTAGATTAGATATAAGGAAGAAATTCTTCACTCTGAGGGTGGTGAGGCACTGGAACAGGTTGCCCAGAGAAGCTGTGGATACTCCATCCCTGGAAGTGTTCAAGGCCAGGCTGGATGAGGCTTTGGGCAACCTGGTGTAGTGGAGAGTTTCTCTGCCCATGGCAGGGGGCTTGGAACTAGATGATCTTTGAGGTCCCTTCCAACTCTAATCATTCTATGATTCTGTGATTCTATGATCTAGAACAATTCTCACTGTGGTAGCTGTGTACAGGCAGAATGGTCTCGATTCATAAAATTTTTGGTGTGGGGTTAATTTGAGGGATTGGATGGACAAGTCCTATATAGAACTTTTTAAGAAACTTTTGTACTGGCAAAACTTGTTTTTAGTCATTCCCATAGACTAAAACTGTCTGTTCGATAGCTATTTTTTGTTTAATTGTTTTCTAATTCCCAGGACATTTATTCAAATCTAGGGTGCTAACCAACACTAAATAAGTATCTTCATATGAAATGCTGTTTTGTTCCACATCCTCCTGCTTTTCTTTGTGTATTACATTACATAGTAAGGTGCATTTATTAATTATATTAAGAACAATGAAAACTAGGAAGCATTATTTTTAAATGTGATTCATCATTTTTTTGTGCCTAAAATTAAACATTTTCAAACAGCTTAATGTTAAGGTAGTTATTGCCTTAATGAAAATGTTCTAATCTTTGTTCCTGGCTTCAAAACCTTATGGCAGAGAAAGATACTTCTTTAAAGTGTAGTATTATGTTTCAGTTCCTTTTAGTTCCATATTAATTTTTCTTATATTAGAAAATACATTTTTACTACTCAGTGAATTAAATACTTGTTAAAAGTATTTAACACTGTGATTATAGACAGGATACATGATTTGCACTTATACAAAAGTATAAGTATGCTCTTGCTTGAGAGAGAGAGAGAGAGACTTCTCTAGTGAGGTCACTTTTAATTGATTTGGAACCATTTCTCAGGAGCAACCTCAAATTTTAAGCAGATACAAGATGACCTTTTTCATAAATACATTTTGGCTTAAGGACATAAGTGGCATCCTTGTGCTTAAAAAAAAAAAAAAAAAAAAGGATTAGCCATTTTGAGGAACTTTTTATTTCCTGGGTACCAAACAGCTTCCACAATTCACACAGCACACCAAATGGATGTTCCCTAGAGGAAAAGAAATGGGAAAAATAATCCAGGCTTTCTGCTGTAAGTATGAATCAAGCATTTCTCAACCCAAGAAAATACAGGACTTGTTATTTATACATGCATTTCACTGCGTCTGGTGTACCATGCAATGAAGTACTATGAAAGTCACATTAAGAAAATTCAGGTATTTTATGAGGAATAAAATCTCATTTATAGATAAATATATATATATTTATATATATATATATAATATATATTATTATATATTATATTTATATATGTATAATATATATATATTTATATCTATATCTCATTTATAGATAAATGAGACATCTGAAATGATTCTGTTCTGCATTGATCACCAAATCCAATCAGAGTTTACATCCGAGACGTCAGGGAAAATCCAAGTATCATGGTGATCCAAGACTCTTATGGTTTCCAGTGGAAGAAGAGCGTTAAGAACAGCAGTTACAAGTAGCAAAAGAGAAAAGGTGTTTAGACGTGATCAGCATCATTAATTTAGCGAGATTCCATGGATTTAGATTGAGGTTAACAGACACTTCAAAAACTAAACTCCTTTCAAATGATTTGAGGTTCTGTGCAAAATATTTAATGCAGGCCTTACCAAGAAATTTAGCTAAAAAGCTGATTTGCTGGATGCTTACCCAATCTCCAAAGCTGTAAAGGTATTTTTATGCTTGATTTCTTTCGTTCCCCACATATCCTTTTTATGTATTTATTGTAGATCACTTTATAATAATTCTAGTTTTACAAGCATATGTTGCAAAGCATAAAGCAGTGATGTATGCATGTTTGTAGCCAGTAATTTTCAGTTTTATCTATGTTTCATAATAATCCTCTCATTTGTAGCTGTTGATTTTTTGCTTACCAATTTGATGAAGCCAGCGAACTCAGCTGAAGGATGATTAGGAGTCCAAATAGAGCCCAAAAGCACTTAATATATCAGTTCTCCCTACATCACCATATGCATACTCTTTCCCAGCTCTTTCACCCATCTGCATCTTTTCACTCTTGAGTCCTTGATCTTCCTTCCAAACAAAGCATCTCAGCCCATCAGACCAAGCAGCTAGCCAACTGCAATTACATGAACACAGCACCAATTTTGCCTCTGATTGACACCAGATCCTGGCCATTTTTAGAGTAGAGATTTCAATATAAAACGTGTTTATGAATCCAATCTTGATTTTTTTTTACATAATTTGTATATGTATGTTTTTTAATAGAAAGAAATAGAACAGACCCTTAAAAAAATGTGTCTGTCTATGTATGCGTCTAGCTAGCTACCTAGCTAGCTAGCTGTCTCCATCTAAAGTAAGTTAAAACTGAATGGCTCTTTTTTGGTGATGAACTAAAAAACTTACTTTCTGGACAGTAAAATAGATAACAAAGATGACTGAGAGGAAAAAGTAATTATGGAGGGAATTTCAGTTTGGCACAAGAAAAACTACAGTTCCAGGAGGCTGTGCCAGTAGGCAACGAATGCATTGGTGTCGATGAATCTCGCAATGTTGTCATTAAGCCTGCTTGTTATTGTTTATCTTCTGGTTGATCATCATCATTTGTCACCATCCAATTCCTAGCAAAGCATTGCACTCCCAAGTTTATTTCCCGCTGTATGATTATTCAGCATTGGGATTGCTGACTGCCTGCCTGCTTACTGCTGGATGCAGGCTGAAAGGCTGGCTGATGTGTGAAGCTTTAAGAGATTGCCAAATTATGTAATTATTTCCAGTTTAGTCCTCATAGGGATTTTTGAGATTTCTTTAGTTTTTTTCATTTGCTTGCCCTCAGGAGTCTCTTTATAGGCACCACATATGGCTCTGGACACAGCTCAATCCGCAGGGAGCGGCCGATCTTGGCGCACAAGGAGGTTTCCTGAGGCAGGGAAACACCAGGGGAGCACAGACACCCACAGGAGCCAGCACCTCTCACAGGAGGCACTGATGTGGCTCGGGCAATGCCAAAGCACCCACAGCCACCCCGCACCTACAGAAAGCAGCCTGGGGAGCACTAGTGGCTGGGAACGCTACCAACAGAGTGTGGCACGGCAGCTGAAGTGAAAGGGCGTGCAGGAAGGATGGTCACCCTGCCAGCTCAGTAGATAAGTTCCCTTGATGGTCATCACCCTCTCAGAAGGAGCTTAGTTACGGTATCTACCCGGCAGAACACCATGTCCTCTGCACTCAGCAGAATAAATGTGGCAACCCAGACAGAGTTCCCATAAAAACATGCAACCATCCAGGTTTCAGGCTGCAGGGAGTGCCAAAGCTTTTCACTAATAGTGGAAAGCAGCAGTGAGAACAGCTGTTTGAGGTGTGATCAGGTGGATGACCTACTCAGTCTGGTGGCAGAGATATGAGAGGGGGTAGAAAGGTGAAGGAGCACCAGGGAGTCTGAGAAAGAGATAGACTGATAGAACTGTCTGAGACAGAAACAGGAACAGCCACCAGAAAAATCCCAAGATCAAAGGGTTCCTGTATTCTCCCCACACCAGTCAGAAGGCAGTAGCTTAAAGGAAAGAAGTGAATGGAAGTCCACACTCTGGGTGGCAGGCGAACCACCTCCTTGCCCACCTCACCTTCCCTGGTGCCTCTGGTGTGAGGCTCTGGATGTGGAAGGCCAGTCAACGGATGATGGCCCATGCACACCACAGGTGTTACCAGGGTCAGAAAGGCCTATCCCTTGTATCATGACCACCTCCACAAGGTAGAAAAGATGAGTTATAGTTGTAGGCAACCCCTTTCTGAGGGGAACAGAGAGTCCAAAAGCCACACAGACCCTCCTTTTAGGGAAGTCTGCTGCCTCCCTGGCGCCCGGGTTAAGGACAGCACTAGGAAACTTCCTAGCCTGGTATGGCTAACCTATGTGAGTGGTGATGAAGCTGCAACCTGTAGTCCAAGGGCGATCAAAAGAGACTTCAGGGCCTTGGGACAGTTGGTAAGGGAATCTGGAGCACAGGTTATTTGTTCATCTCTCCTTCCAGTTGTGAGCAGTAACATTGGAAGAAACAGATGGACCCAGTCTATTAATACATGGCTGTGTGACCGGTGTCACCAACACAATTTGGGGTTTTCCCATAATGGGATGGCCTACACAGCACTATGAGGTAGCAGGGCTCATTGTGAGAGCTTTAAATAAGAATTGACAGGGGCGGGGTAATATCAGGATTGCCCATGACAAGCTGAGAGCACCTGAAGAGCAGCTGAAAGGAATTCCAGATACCTTAGCCAGTAAGTCAGCTTCATCGAAGTCTCAACTTCAATACTTCTGTGCAAACACATGTAGCATGGGGAACAGAATGATAGAATCACAGAATCATTAAAGTTGGAATAGACCTTGCAGATCGAGTCCCACCATTAACCTGATGCTGCCAAGTCCACCACTAAACTATGTCCCTAAGCATGGCATCTACGCATCTTTTAAATACTTCCATGGATGGTGACTCAGCCACTTTCTTGGGCAGCCTGTTTCAATGCTTGACAATTCTTTTTGTGAATAAATTTTTCTTAATATCCTATATAAACTTCTTCTGGAACAACCTGAGGCTGTTTCTTCTTGTCCTATCGCCTCTTACTTGGGAGAAGGGACTGACACCCACCTTTCTACAACTACCTTTCAGAATAAAAAAGATGAGTTAGGAATGTGTGCACGCCTGCAGGGCTGTGATCATATTGGCATCATGGAGACATGGTGGGATGAGTCCTAAGGCTGGAGTGTTGGAATGGAAGGGTAGAGGCTCTTTAGGAAGGACAGGCAGGGGAGACAAGGAGGAGGTGTCATCCTCTGTGACAATGATCAGCTGGAGTGTATGGAGCTTCACCTGGGGATGGATGAGGAGCTGACCAAGAGCTTATGGGTCAGGATTAAAGGGAAGGCAGGGACAGATGACATTATACTAAAGGTCTGCTATAGGTCATCTGACCTGGAAGGCCGAGTGGATGAGGCCCTCTATAGAGAGATAAGAGCAGCCTCACATTCACAAGCCCTGGTTCTCATGCAAGACTTCAGCCACTCTGACATCTGTTGGAGGGGCAACACAGTAGAGCACAAGCAATCCAGGAGAAAGCTAAGTTTCCAGATAGTCACTGTCATGATACACTAACAGTGACTCTATTTCTGTAAATATCAGACTTCTAATGCAATATATAATATGAATGATAATTTAGAGGAATTTTAGTTGCATCAATAGACTTTTGGACATATGCTGCATCTACAGATAAGAATGCTTCAAAAAGAGAAAGCCTTGGAAAACAGTTTTCCCAAGCAGCAAATAGGGAAGCATACAACTGAATTTATTGGGGATGGAACTAAGACTGTGAAAATTAAATTTGTCACTTTAGATGCTAATCACAAGGGTTATTCCACTTAAACTTGAATTAAGTCTTAAAACTAATTTTTAATTTAACTTAATGCTAAATAGAGTATAAACAAGCCAAAAGTATGAGGCCTTCTTTCATGGAGAAAGTCCACAAATGCTCCATGAAGTCTGTTGGCCAGAATTACATACAACTAGGTTGTTAGACAAGGTACTTTATATCATGAATTATAGAACCATAAGATGTTAAGAATATAATTTTTTTCGGGAGAGACATGCAATCCTCTTAAGTCAACTCTGTTTGCAATTCCATTACCCTTCCTCTGGGGAGCTCTCAGTTCCTTGCCATCATTACCAGCAAGCCAGTGGCCCCCACACGACTTCTGTCTCATTGTAAAAAGATATAGAGAAAGCAATACCACTAAATTTCATTGTCTTTTTCATGTAAAATAGGAAAAGTATATACAGAGGGTCATCTCTGTGTGTAGAGAGATTTGCTTAGGTGGAAGGTGGGAAAAAGAATAGAGAAACAATGTCTTCTTGGAGACTTAATTAGCTCAAAAAGCCTGCTAAGTTCCTATAATCAGAATATATATGTGTGTAGGAATAATTCTTAAAACATAAAAGTTTTATTTCTTGTCCTATTCTCTAGGTTATAAAATTTACTTGTTATAGATCTTACTGTTGCTATAGCAGTAGCCATAAGCAGCTTCAGTAAGAACCGCCAAAAATTAGGGAGACAATGTGAGCCACTGTTCTTGTCATATAATAAGTTGAAAAGTACTGGAATTCTCAGAAGAAAATAAAAAGTTCACTCTAGGTTTTAATTAGAGAGACTTATGAGTTCCAAATAGTTCAAATAAGCTGCTTCAAATCCAGTAGAACTTCCAAACTAATACTCCTTTTGAAGATTTAATCATCAATAAATCACTATCCTTTTATGCTGAGTGAAGAACAATAATACAAGGATCATTTTATCATGGTGTCTGTCAGTATATTTAAAGAGAGGAAAAAGAGGAGCTTATAAAATAGAAAGAAAAATCTTGTCTTTACCAAGTTCCTGGAGTTTCTTTTTTGTTTTTCTTTCCTCCCACACAGTGCTAAAGAGAACAATAACAACAAAACAAAAAAATCCTTAAATCAAAAGGATTATTATTATGTTTTGAACAGCATACTGAGTCTAGATTCTCCTTGTATTATACATTTGTAGAGCATTACATCATACTATATATTTAAATGCACCTTTTTATTGTACTAAACAAAGATGTGGCTGTTAAAATAAATATGATGCATTTAGTTCTTCTGATGTGCATTAAAACTTGGGAACAAAGTAACATGTTACACTGCTTCACCCTTACAAATTTTCTTGCATTTATCAATAGTTTCTCTGGCATTTAGTAGCTCAAACATTTTGTATGACATGTTCTGAGCTACTTTAATCAACATTTTAATAGCCATATTCACATCCTAATATTAGTAGGGCGTCCTGATATCATTGGCATTCCAATACTTGTATAAGCTACCATTATTTTCTCTTTGCTTCCCATATGACACATTGTTTTATACAGCCATAACTACATTGCATATATATGTAGATTTACAATTATTAAACTGTAGGCTATAGTGTCTGCAAGCACACTGAAATTAATTTATGATTTGAATTAAGAAAGAATATTTACTCAAGAAGCTGAAGTTAAGTTTCTCATCTATAATGAAAACACATCAGTAGCAAGACTGCTCAAACTTTCAATTGGCAGCAACAGAATTTTATGAATTACACTCCCTGATAAGTAGTAGATTTTATATGGATTTATGTCATTATATTGCAGAGGTTTTTCATATATAAGTAGTTTGGTCTTCTTGCTTGGTAACCAGTTATGTGGTTGTCATTCCCGCACATCTAAGGTATCTTAAATTTTTTGTCATTTTACAGAAACTATTTTATTCAGAAGTATTTTTCAGCGTATTAGTATGACTTGGATTCCAATGGACTAAGAAGTGCCATATTCCCCCTGAAACACACAAGATAAATATGTCTTTGTGCTTCCAAGAGTATTTTGAGACAAGGCTAATTCTTCAGATTATGCAGTCAAAAGTGTTTTTATAGTGTTGTGTGATAAACACTTAACTGCCTGAAAAAAAGCCCACAGTTACGAAAACACAGGCATAATTGTTTGGAAAAGAGTGAATTTTACTTTGGTTCATGGACATTTGTGGGAAAGAAAAACAAAAAAGATGAAAGAAAACACACACAAAAGCACAAGTATTGGTTATTGTTGGAGGGAAGTTTATGTCAAGTTCTCTGAGTAGTTTCCTTGCTATTTTTCTCTTTTCTGAGGAACAATAATGCAAGCACTAGAGTGGAGACTTTTTGAGAAATTCTTTAAAAACCATGGAGAAGAATACTTGCAAAAATCAAAGGCAAGCAAACATCTTGTAAAATCTTTGCCTTCTGTTACCAAGACAGCTGTAACACCCCTGAATCAGTTTCTGTATCACTGTTATTGTGCCAGTTACAAAAAATGTGAAGTTTCCAAGTGCAATACTCAGGGGTTTACCACCAACCCCCATCCAGTTTACTCATGGAAATTTGAATTATGCAGAAGATTGGTGACAGCCAACATGGCTTCACTAAGGACAAATTGTGCTTGACAAATTTAGTGGCCTTCTTTGATGGGGTTACAGCGTTGGTGGATAATGGAAGCGCAACTGACATCATCTACCTGGACTTCTGCAAAGTAGTAGTGTCATTATCCCACACGATATCCTTGTCTCCAAGTTGGAGAGACATGGATTTGATGGATAGACTACTTGGTGGATAAGAAATTGGCTGAGTGGTCGCACTCAGAGAATTGCAGTCAACTGCTCAATGTCTAAGTGGAAACCAGTGATGAGTTGCATTCCTCAGGAGTAGGCATTGGGGCTGGTGCTGTTTATCATCTTTACTGGTGACAGTGGGATCAAGTGCACCCTCAGCAAGTTTGCTGATGACACCAAGCTGTGTGGTGTGGCTGACATGTTGAGGGATGCCATGAGGGAAGGGATGCCATCCAGAGGGACCTTGACGGGCTCAAAAGGTGGGTCTCTGCAAACCTCATGAAGTTCAACAAGGCCAAGTGCAAGGTCCTGCACATGAGTCAGGGCAATCCCAGGCACAAGTACAGGCTGGGCAGAGAAAGGATTGAGAGTAGCCCTGAGGAAAAGGACTTGGGGTTGTTGGTTGATGAGAAGCTCAACAGGAGCTGGCAGCCCAGAAAGCCAACCATATCCTGGGCTACATCAAAAGAAGTGTGACCAGCAGGTCAAGGGAGGTGATTCTGCCCCTCTACTCTGCTCTTGTAAGACCCCACCTGGAGTACTGCGTTCAGCTCTGGGTCCTGCAACATAAGAAGGACGTGTAGTTGTTGGAGCAGGTCCAGAGGAGGGCCACAAATATGACGAGAGGGACTTTTTATAAGTGCATGTAGTAGAAAGGACAAGAGACAATGCCTTTAAACTGAGAGTAGATTTAGATTAGATCTAAGGAAGAAATTCTTCACTATGAGGGTGATGAGGCACTGGCACAGGTTGCCCAGAGAAGTTGCGGATGTCCCGTCTCTGAAGGTGTTCAAGGCCAGGTTGGATGAGGCTTTGAGAAACCTGGTGTAGGGGAAAGCATCCCTGGACATGGCAGAGGAGTTGGAACTAAGTGATCTTTAAGGTCTCTTCCAACTTGAACCATTCTATGATTCTATGATTCTATGAAAGAGAATTTAGACATGTTCCATGGTCTCCGAGACACTTCCTCCTCTCAGGACGCATCCATAGACATTTTGTGTCAGGGAATGGTAGAAATCAGTATTGTCTGTAAATCTAGCAGTGTCTTCTAAGAGCTGGGATAACAGCTGTTCAACTTTGTGTCATAATATCTATTCCTACAAATTCTTTTAGCTTAGAGTCAGATGCATTTAAAAACTGATTCTACTGCTCCATCACTGCTGCTTGTGATGTTTCCAACTGCTATAACTCGCAACATAGCGACAACCACAAAGTCCTTGGTGACTACAGATTTGTTGCAACACTTTGCATTTATATTTATCCCAAAGGATACCAAAGTGTTTTATACACAAGGCACACAGCAATCACTTTATCTGCCCGTGAATCAGACACCACCGGGGTGGAATACAGCAGATGTTTAACAGCATAAAGCAGTATTACACAACAGTTTTAAGACAGAAAGTGAAAAATGTCTTATCAAGATGACACTACAGAAGGAATTTAGGAAGACAGAATGTAATTAAGCTAACTGCAGTTTATACAAGAAACTGATGGTAACATATTATTCTTGCAAAACAATGTTGTAAGATCTTTAGCAGACAGGAGTGATAAGACTTCAGTTTTATACCTTACCTGCAAAGTCAAACTTTCAGCAGCACAATGGCCTTTAATATAACACTGGAGATAAAGACCTGCCAGTATTTAGAAGGTGCAATTAACACAGGATAATCAATTACTGAATGACAAAAAATAGTATTAAATATCTAAAAAAGATAATAAAACAGAGCCTGGTGACTAGAAGAGCCTGATAACACTGCTGATAACACTGTTATCAGCAAAACTCTGAAGAATTCTTTTAGTGTAAGTGATGTTTTTGGGGATTTGTACCACTGTATGAGACACCAGATTCTGCCACAGGCCCTTCAAATACTTTATTTGTTTGAAATATTAAATAACGAATAAACTTTGATTCCTACACATTATTTTCTTCACTATCTTAAGAGCATAACATATATTGCACCTTGTCATGACTTTGATTGGTTCATGTTTTTTACAAAGTATCCATCTAAGCCATATTACAAACCAATAAAAATGTTGAGGGTTTTTTCCCCCAGTAGACTTAAAATAAAGGAAACCTCATGCCAAGAAATTTCTTATTTTTTAAACTTGTATATAGCATTGTGTAAGTTTTCTCAGCTGTAACACCACCAGGAGGGAAAGAGTGAGAGAAACAGTGGTGGTTTTTTTAAATCTCTACGTGACTGTTCATGGACAGGCTATTATGTGTAAATCTTCACAAGTTGTCAAGTTTTCTCTCTATACATATTTCTAATTTTCCAAAAATCTTGGCTACTGGACTCACTATAAAATAATTTCATGTCTTTTTTTTTTTGGGGGGGTAGTACTGCTTAAAAAAAATCCAGAAGACAAAACTAAAATTTTAAGTACTTGGAGAAATGCTGCTTCTATTGAAGTAAGGACAAGAACCGTGAATTATGCAAGGCTAAGCGTATTATAAGATTAAATGATCTATATACGTTATGGACAACAGAAGTAATTCAGAGAGGAAAGAATTTTCTTTTTTTTTTTTTTTTTGCATCCCAGTCATCCTGACTACTGTGTTTAAAGTAGGCAAATCAGCAAACTAAGTGCTAGGAAAAAACCATGGTCATTTAGACATTATCATCATAAGTCAGTGGTTGAAATTTGAGGTCGCTACACAAATGAACAATGAATGAAAAGAATGAGAGGTCCTTGTTTCCCTAGGAGACATGCATGCAATAGAACACAAAACACTTGAGTCTGAAGCCTTGCTTGAACTAATGTGACCATTCTGAGGCTTTCGCAGTTCTGCTGTGACATATTGCTAAGAAGGAAGTTAGTGCATTTTAATTTCAACATTTAACTGAATCTTCATGTTGTACACATCTCTGAAGAGAGTTGAAGGTGGATTTATTGTCCTGAACCCACAGCTGATCCTAAGATTTGCCCATATTCAAGTCAAGTCATTAAGAATACACGTTATAGGATTTCACCCCTTAGTGAATTACTCTCATTGAATGGTATGATGCACCAGGACACTTGTCACTGTTCTTAATGCTGTTTAAAGTCACTTGTTATTTTATTAATTGTCCTGCTCAGAATGCCATTACAATATTCACAAATGTCATTTTATAGTTCTGAAGAGCAAAAATAAATCCCTGGGAGTTTCAAAGTTCAAAATAAAGAGATAATATGAAAGAGACACTCATACAGTTACTGATGTTTGTGGGGATTTGGGGTGTGGTGAGGCTCTTTTATTTTACAGGAAAAAGTACTACGTAAAATGCATAGAAGTTCCATTCAGTTTGAGTGAAACTATAGGCTTTGCATAGCACTTTTAAAGTAGTATTCATATTTCTTGAACTTAAGGGGCATTTCAGTAAGGATTCTCAGGTGTTATTGTTCCTGTAGATATGAAATACATACTTAATGTATGTAAATTTTGTACCTAAATTCCTAATTAAAAATTTTGATTCATATTCTGACTATGCAGAGATTTTCTAAAGGATTGGAAAGAGATTAATTTCTACTTACCTTGTATTTTCAAAGAACACAACTTTGTCACAAGTGAAGTAACATAGGATATAAATATTACGGAATATCGGTATGAAGTTCCCTTGCATATTCTAATGTTCTGTCCTAATTTTTTTAGAATATTAAGAACTTCAGTTTTTGCTTTGCCAACTGACTGCTAGAAACACAAATTCACTGTCTTAGTCCTAACTCTAAGTAAGCCATCATTTACAGTTGAACAGGTCTGTAGCAAGTTCAGAAATACTACTAATAATATAATTCCCTACGCTTAGTATGTTTCATTCAGTTAATAGATTTTAAATTATTAACCTTGTGAATTATCATAGAAGAGAGAATGAAATGTGACTGCTAACTTGCAGGCAGATGCTCCACCCCCTCAGTAAACATTCGCTGTCAAACAGTGGAGCAGAATAGTTGTGGATCGAAATAAACTAACTCTCAATATGATATTTTTAGGTAATAGAAAGTTGTTTTTTTGTTCAATTTTGTTTAATTAAAGGAAGTTATAACTTCAATAGGTTATGCAAATTAGAAGGCCCTGTCAATAGTCCAGCATAACCCAGCTCCACAACTCTCACTGCAGCTGCTATAACAGGAAAATGTGCAGAAGCAGCCCAGGAGATCTTGTAAGGAGTCAGCCAGGAAGCCAATCATATACCCAGATGCTACACTGGAAACACAAATTTGAGAGCTTTCCATCTGGGATCTTGCATCTGCCAAATTTGTCACATAAGTGGTCACAGCAGTTAGGTTCTGTGCTCCAGATGAGAGGGAAAAGCACCAAAGGGAGCTGTTTACCACCCTGCAATCAACAGGAAAATGCTGTGCCAACTGAAAGTGTAATCATATCTACAGCAATGTGCTAATGAGCTCTGAAAATGTTTAGTAGGATAAGAGAAGTCTCTGGAATATAGAGAAATCAAACATACTGCAGATAGACATCAAATTATATGGTAACATTTATGATTAAAACTCTTCATTAGCCATAAGCTGTCTATAAAAACAATCAAATCAAACCAATAGTAAAACTGTGCTGGATTGCTTGGCTTGATTACATATCTGTGTAAGGAAGCTCAACTATTAGTAAAAGCATTTACTCTTCAAACTCTTGCCTGAGGGAGGTAAAATATAAGTTGTTTTTTTTCTATAGCTAAATATTAGAAGATTGGTTGGTCAGCGAAAAAATAAGACTCTTTAACTAAAAAAAACCCCAAAACGCTCAAGCACCCAAAACAAAACAAAAAAAAAAAAAAAAGAGACATTTCAAACCTTGATCATTCCAGGGTAAAAAGGGTGAATGCTTCATTCAGAAATTTTCTTCTAAGTGATTAACAATGCAACAAGTAAAACTGTCTTCTGTCCTGAGGTGACACTGAACTATGTGTATGTTTGGTAAGATGAACCATTGTCTTTCTCTACTGTTTCCCTAGGATAGATCACAAACTGAGCTGAAGTCTGTCGTGTAGTGTTTCTGTGCAGCACCTGCTCCAGTAAACTTGACTACATTGTACAGAATCTACTATCAACAATGATAACAACAACAACCAACTCAGAAACAGTGAGACCTATGGATACTATAAATCAAAAGGACAGAGAATGCAAACTCCAGAAATCAGGAAACCCAGTATGACCAAAACCAATAGACAATCTAGTACATTTTTAAACAACATAGAGCCAGCAATGTGCTCTTGCAGGCCTGAAAGCCAACCATATCCTGGGCTGCATCCAAAGCAGCGTGGCCAGCAGGTCCAGGGAGGTGATTCTGCCCCTCTGCTCTGCTCTTGTGAGACCCCACCTGCAATACTGTGTTCAGTGCTGGGATCCCCAACATCAGAAAGACATGGACCTGTTGGAATGGGTCCAGAGGGGCCACAAAGATGATTGAAGGGTTGGAACACCTCTGCTATGAAGACAGCCTGAGAGAGTTGAGGTTGTTCAGCCTGGAGAAAAGAAGGGTCTGGGGAGATCTTATAGCAGTCTCTCAGTATCTAAAGGGTAGATTTTGGTTAGATGTCAGTGAGAAATTTTTTACAATGAGAGTGGTGAGGCACTGGAACAGGCTGCCCAGAGGAGTTGTGGCTTCTCCATCTCTGGAGATGTTCAAGGCCAGGTTTGATGAGGCTTTGAGCAACCTGATCTAGCGATCGGTGTCTCTGCCCATGGCAGGGGGGTTGGAATTAAATGGTCTTTGAGGTCATTTCCCTTCCAACCCAAACCATTCTATGATTCTATCATTCTGTGAAAATACAAATAACATGTAAGTTTCATAGGGTGGGCTCATTTGAAAAAGGTGGTCAGTAGAATGATATTCATGGGCAAATTAATTGGTTGAACCTGTTTTACAACTCTACAAGAGAACAAAACTAACCTGAAAAGCTTTTTCCTTAAACATGTCCTACTTCTTTGTTAGTTTTATTTAATGAAGAGAAAGATTGTCTGAAGATATGGAGGTTCTCGTGGATTGACCCTAATAAACCACGAGACACAATCTGGTACAGCTAATGCATGTTAATGAGGGAGCCATACGAATTCCATTTGTTATTCTTGATAATGTATAGCCTTGGGAAGACAGCAAATTGGGGAAGCTACAGAGTAACAAATCATCCCACTCCTTCTGGCTGTTTGCTCCAGTAGTTCATTAATTCATATAGCAAATGTGGGAAATATCAATATATCATCAATATTAATGTAGTACCACTATGGGTGTGAAATATTTATCTGGGACAGCTGGTAACGATGTGCTCTCTGTCACTGTCCTTTATGTCAGTCCTCTGAGCCTGAGACTTTTTTCCTCAAATAACAATGTACTTACCTTTTTTTTTTTTCCCTGACAATATGGTCTACCTTGTCATTGCTTACAGGTCTTGCACAGGTACAGTATATCTTTACAGAATAAAACTCCTTCAGAAGTGAAGAGGTTACACATGCCAGCAGAACAACTGTCATAATTGCATAATTGGCTTCCGAATGTGTGGAGAACAATGAAGTCTCCTGTGTTTCCCCATAACAAGGACTACAACCCGAATTCTGTGAGCTTGACAGACCATATTTTGGCTAGTTTTCCAGACCAGCTGTCACTAAACGACAATACTAGCTGGCTTGCCTCCTTTAAAATCAGCCAGCCCATTTCTTTTGACGGTTTATCCAAGCACTTCCTTATTTTTCATCAAGGCTATTAAATAAATGAGGCTGAATTACAATATGTTCTAATGTTATTTCTTAAGTTTCAGCCAATGAAGCAAGACTATAACGCAAAGCAAGCTTCTTACTACCTCACAGTGAATTACCTGTGGAACTACCATGCTCACTTCCTACAAGGATTTTCTTCAGAAGAATATCAAGGAAGAGTTAAAGGGGATGTGAACAAACAAAACCAACAAAATCCAAGCATCTCCAGATTATGAAACAGCTGATTTGTTAACAATAGATATGACTGAGATTCCTCGTGAATGCTGTGTCCATTTCTTTTACACAGTACTCTTATTGCTACATTCCATGAGTAAACTAGACAGTCTCTGATAAAATTCAGAGTGGTTAAATTTTTTTCTAAGGTAGTGCATTTCCACACTCCTTTGCTGAAAACAAACAGGAATTCTTCTCCTTCTCTGATATGCCAGAATGCAATTCTTTGAACTCCTCCTCCTCCACCACCTTTCAAAGCATAGGTAGCTGAATATTTAAAAGATTCTTAGAAAAACAGTTGGAATTGTTTGTTGCGTTATGCAAAGCAGTAAATAATGCAATACTGATTTGCTGATTGCTAACAAATATTTCAAACACCAATAGATTGCAACAGGTCCATTACCTCAGAGAATTTCTTCATAAGAGCCAAGGACAACCCTGCAGCGGATGATTAATAAATTCTCAGTCAGAAATGTTTTAAATGTAATTACAAAAAGGTGCACAATAGTAGGTATAATGATTTTGAGAAAACACACAGGCAATAAAAGATAAAAAAAAAATACATCTTCGGCCTATAGCATAAATTAGTATGTAAATGGCATTTGTCATAAACAATGCAAACTCAAAGACAATGCATCTTGAAATAGTGTGGCAGGAAGGACAGGTTAAAAGGAATTATGTACTTTGTTTTACAGAGAGAATGCATTTGTAACAAAACACCCAAAGAGCTAGACAAGATTCTGCAGATGATAGAAAAACTGTAATAGAATTGAAATGGCACAACTCCTAACGCAGTCTGCATCATTCTACACCAGAGGCTCAGGGAGGATTGTCGTTTTGGAAGTTATAGTTTCAGAAGAAAAAGGAAAAACGAGAGCAAATATACTCAGTGATGATTATGCGTCAATGTGTGTTTGTTGGCTATTTTTCATATGATATTTTTTCCTCTAAGTAGGAGCTTATTTAACAGGGGATCTGTATATAAAATGAAAAGGATATATTTTCCCCACTTAAAATCAGTGATTATTCTGGAAAGATACTAAGACAACATTCTGTGCTTGTTGTGCTAGTGTTTTCCCTCAGAAGTCATAAGAAAACACATAGCGAACGTTTAAATAAATTTTATATTGTCTTTTGGGAGATGTTTTCTTAGATGGGTATTTGATTTTGACTTGTTATTTTGAGATGTTTCGGTTGAAAATATAACACCGATGAGATTGAGATTCCACATTCTCCACAGATTTTCTTTTAGGAAAAAAAAAAAAAAAAAAGGAGCATGACCCAAGGCTTTGAGCTGTTTTGAAGACCTGGACTTGTTAAGCTGAAATGAAACAACAAACTCAGAGTTCAATGAAATAAAAATAACATATTCAACATAGAAATACTCAAATCAATATTACAGATGGAGTGTAACTGCTAATGAAATCAAAAACTTGGTTACCTACAGAGAAAAGAACCTGAGGTGAAAAAGAGGGGGCTGGGGGTGAGAGGACAGTGAGGAAGACCTGTATCTAGTCCAGCTGCCAAACCCAGCAATGCTGCAACACTGTTTAGGCAGAACTATTGAATGGACAAAGGATTCAAACCCAAACAGAAAGCTTCAAATAAAAAGAGCATTGGTATGTGTAAGTTTCACTTCTAGAACTCCTTTCACTTGAACACCCAATGAGTAGTATATCTCAAAATTTTACCTCTGATCATCTTTTTACAGCCAAATAGAATGACACAGAATATTGAAGACAGACCTTGAAAACTGATCCTGTATTCCCAATGGGACAAACTCAAGGTTTAAGTGAACTACATAATTTTACATGTGAACAGTAAGATCCCTAAAAGCACTTCCTGAATATGAAGAGTGTATAAAACTTCAAATATGGATAAAACCAGGTCCTGGAAATCCCAAGATGGAGGAAGACAGGAAGCACTAAATCATCAGACTGTTATCTGAAAATTTCTCAGTCCAATGATGACTGCAGTTTGAGATTGCTGAGTTCATAGACTTTAAATGGTGGTCTGGGGGGGATAAAGGAATCTCAGAGACTGATTGAATCACATGGTTTTTAAGAATATCAACTCTAGAGTTGGTGTTAACAATCAGTATTTTTAAGATTAGTCGTAGAGAAAGAAATAGAGGACTGACTCTTTGAAGGGCTCCAATTATTTTGTTGTGTAACTCATTCAACAAAATGAGCTAATAGATTCAGGGAACAAATGAAGCAAAACTTTGTGAAACGACCTGTTTTCAAATTATTTTAAACACACTGTGTTTCCTGTTTTAGTTCATTTTAATTATTTCTTAAAACCATTCTATTTTTAGCCAGCATAAGTTCTGTAAAACATTGTCCTTCCCCTTAAAAGCAATTTCATGTATAACAGAGCCTGCTCCTGTCCACGACCTTTATTTAAAGGCTTCTTTAAAATCCTTCAAGTGTGCCTTATGCAGATAAGCTTGGAAAGCTACTCATCTACTCCTTGTATTAAATTCAGAAGAAATGCATAGCTGAAAGAATAAAGAAAGGGACAATAGTGGATAAAGATATAAAGAGCAAAAGATGACATGCATTTGATGATAAACTGAGATAATTGCATCACCTGGCCATTTGTACACTTGCATATGTGGAGTATACATATTGCCTTACATATGGTAGGCAAGCTAGTATCCAATAAGTTTTCAATGGATAGTACTTCACATCATGAGAATTGTTTCTGCATTATTCTTAAGCAAACCTCACACGCTCACCAGTTTGTGAGTAGGAACAATAGCAATCAGCCTTGCAAGAAGATATTAAAACTAATAAGAAAACTAATTAGAAGACAATAAATTTTATTCTGTAATGTGGCTGTTAATGGAACTCCCCATATTCATGTAACTGGAATTGTTTTGGTGTTGAATGGTGCATGTACATTGTAAACGGGTAAAACACAGCACGCTAGAACGGTGGTGCAAAATGCCTAGTGCACACAGCTCAGCAGGCAGACTGATTAAGTCACAGGAACTTAATGGAAGATTCCTGAGCAACTTGTCACAATGAGCAAAGTTCCGCAGTCAAACATTACTTCAAATCTGAATAATCTTTTCCCCTTAAAAAAAAAAAAAAAAGGCAAACTCATTGTACAGGAAATCTATAAGGCAATAAAAATATTCTGGAGTTTTAAGTTCAGACCCCATGATCATTCCTATAATGAAATATTTATGCTCAAATTCTTCCAAAGCTCATGAGAGTTCTCCCTTATGAGTCAAGGTG
Source organism: Tauraco erythrolophus (assembly GCF_009769465.1). NCBI lineage: Eukaryota > Metazoa > Chordata > Aves > Musophagiformes > Musophagidae > Tauraco > Tauraco erythrolophus. Next base: position 1,910,402 of record NC_141470.1, read on the forward strand.
AACTGGAGAGCCAATATGGAGTCAAAGTTATCCTGATTATTGCAGGTGAAGAGGAAAGATAGTATTCATGCCATTCCTTCATCTGAAATCCTTTTGTTTGTTTTTTTCTGTGTATCATTTGAAGTACTCATAGCTCCTTTTTCTGGTGTTAATTGCTAGCCAAAGTACTACTGTAATGCTTAAGCTCATCTCTGCCTTGAGGACAATGGCAGGTTTATTTGAAATTGTAAACAAAATTTAGGCCTACTATATTATTTTTGCCAAAACTAACTTATTTATGAGAAATGTTAAGTGTCAAATATTTATATATAAAAATATATTTATAAACTGCAATAAGCGACAGTGAAATAAAAGATTTAATGTTAACCGAAAGATGAAACTTAGAGAAGATAGATATAAAAACCAAAGTGAATTAAGATATTTATTAAAATGATCTAATAATCTGTACACTTTATTCCTATAAATAAACATTTAAACACACACTGATTAAATCTTTGACCAGAGCCTGTATATCATAAGTACATCATATGGTTCTGCTGTCCAAGTGGAGACACAGGTATTTCATAATCTATATTCTGGTAAAAAGCATTGGTTACAAAGTGGTTTTTCTGTAATGATAGATTGCAAAAGCTTTTTTCAATAAGTATTCTTACATATAAACTCATTTGTGAAATTTACTACAAGATTATGCAAACAAAAACAAACACAGGCAAACGAGGGCCATTAATTTTGGAATAAATATTTACATAATGTTGTTAGCATTATTTTATTAAAATTCATTTATGGGTTGGGTTTTTTTACTTTTCAGAAGGAAACTATTGTTATCTTTTCACAGTTCTGAGTGCCTAGAATATAACTTCCTAAAATAAATATATTGAATTCACGTGATAATTTCCTCAGTTTCCTTAATGGAAATGGAAGACAAAAACAGATATGCTTTATAACATGTCGAGATTTCTGAAAAAACCTGAATCCTAGACCAATTAATAGGTAAGGAAGTTAATTTCCAAATTGGAGACCCTCATAGATAATCTGCCAGCCGCCTTGCTGTTTACACTGAGAGAGTCAAGGTCAAGTACCTGCTGCTGTCCACCAGTGTCCAAGTCTTAAAACATTAGGGGATTTATAAGCTAAACTGAACACCATTAATTTAATCAGGAAAATTTTAACAAACCGATACAGATCATGTAGCTTGTACTCTGAATACATAACATCCATTTAGAATGGTGCTTTTGAAGACGAATTAGTCAATGATATAAACCAGCTGCTTTATTGCAGTAATAAACACCGCAAAAATTTCATTTAAATAATTATTCATTTTGTATTCCGAACAAGTTTTCAACAGCATCAAGTGAAACCTCAGGCCTCATTTACATTGAACAACTACCTGCTATATCACTTTCTTTCAGTATTCATTAAGTAAACACTGACCCTTTGAAGATAAGTTACATAGATGGTAATAAAGAATATAAGTGACATTGATTCTGTCATTTCCTTACTGACTTTGCAATCCTACTGTTTTTAAAAGTAATATTTGGTATGCAATCATAAATTATACATAGTCTAAATTTTTGTTGTGGCTTGTTTTTTTTAAAGTCTCTTTCATTTTACTACTTGAGTGGACACGACTAGAAAGGCACCAAAACTCAAAACATTCAAGATACCTGTAAGGGTAATGAACTTGTTTCATGCCATACGAATAACATCCAACAGGACAAACAAAAGTGACTGGGACTTCTTGACCAGGTTTCTCTGCTTGATTCAAAACTCATATTTGCCATAGATGAACGTATGCAGACAACAGTCTGTATAGTTATTGGATGTGAGAAAGGGTGGTTGTGAGTCACCTTGAGTATGATTGCTGGCAGGAAGTAAATGGTACTGGCCTGGGGATTAATAGTAGTGACCTGAAAGTAAAATGAAGAAATAATAGCTCTACCTGTAAATTAGAACCCAAAAGTGGAATGAGGAAGAATCCAGCAACGGTAAATGAAAGGGACTAGTGACACAAATCTGGCATGGTAAAGAAAGGAGGTGGGGAGAATGGTGGTGAAGATCCTCCGTGATCACAGAGGAACAGTGTTGGTAGGTCTGGCTACTCGGAGGAAGAGTGGAGACAGAGATTCTCCTATGGAGCTGTGATATGGTCTGTAGATAGTACGTAACCATAGCAGGCTACATGTGAGCGAGATGTGTGTATGATTGTGTTTTAACAGTTATTAATTTTTGTTTAAGAAGATGGTTTTTTGTACTATCATTACTAATTTTGGTTATTGGTTTCTTAATTTTAATTGGTCAAAGTAGAATTTAAATTAAACTAGGCCTTATGTTTCCCTGGCATAACTGTACCCGCTAATTGATCAATTCTCACAGCACACCATTATGAAATCGTGTGGTATGTTGGCAGAAGGCATGAAAAGTACCGAGATCTGTAAACTGATTCTTGTGTTCCACTGCCATGGCTGTCCTGTGAAAAACTGGTGGAGAATGAAGTCAGCATGAGGCTGCCCCTGCAACAGCTCCTACTTCTCTCTTTCACACCTCCATTTCCTTCTTCGATCCAAAGGCAGACTTATGTACAAGAAAGGTCAAAATACAATGGGTTAGAAGGAAATAAACCAGATTGTGCCTCATGTAATCATGATGAGTCTTTAGAAGAATTACTTACAAAGGATGTCAAGGCAAGAAAGTAAATAAATAACATATTGGAGATAGACAACGTCAAGTACATAAGACAGGAAAGGGGTCATAACTTCATTGCAAGCACTGACTTAATAGTTAGATAAGCCAGTTCTGCCTCACATCAAGCAGTAAAAGACAAAGGAAAATTACAAAAGGGATAGCAGTAGTTATCAGAGTAGTCAGTTTTAAATTATATCAGTCAGACAGCGATTTTATCCATATCTGGTGCTGGTTCTTGCAACTGCCCTCAAGGTTTTAAAACTTGATGTTCACATTTTTTGGGAAATCTATGCATGTTAACTACGTTATGTGAATTGCTGACTCCAGCATGCTCCAGGACCCATTCCTCCTTCTTGGCTGCTACAGCCAGGCCTGTTGCACGCTTAACTCTAGGAGGTCTCTCCATCCCAGCCTGATCAATGCAACTGCTGTTGTTCAAGATGGCAGGTTCGGCCAGTAGCAAGGTTGAACTTGTGCTCCAGAGGGACACATTACACACACTCACTCAACATCTAGCGTGGCTGGCCACATAGCGCACCACAGACAGATCCGTGCCTTTGTCAGCACCCACATGAACATCAGCAGCACTAGCATAAACAAGCACGGTTTGTCCAGCTGGTCAAATTAAAGTTCACTAGAGAACACAGACTCCCTCTCACACTCTACATTCACAAACACACTCACATTTGCCTACATATTCTTGGAATATTAGCACGAGCTCTAAGTCCTTAGTACCTATGTTACAGAAAACACAAGGAACATCTTACTGTTAGTAAGATCCCACTGGAGGCAAAAAAAAAGTCTGCATAGTTATAATTATCACTATTTGATATTATTCCTCTTTTCTTTATTTTCCAACACTGTTTACATTTGCAGAATGTATCAATTGTATTGCTTGTTAAATTCCACTATTTCAGTTGACAAAGTTAGCAGTATTCCCTACCTAACAAAAACATCAGGATGTTCTTTGAGCACTTATGCAACAAATAGGTGCTGATTGATGTGAAATTTTCAAGAGATTTCTATTGGAAGTAGAATATGAATCAATACAAAATTTCAAAACCAAACACATAAATCATTACTTTTTCCCAGTCTAGGGAATTTTTCCCTGTCTAATCTTCATCTTCTCTGAAAGTTTTTGTATATTGTAATGACAGTTTAAACCAGTATTTATTCTTTCTTTTTTTTCGATATTGAGTTCCAGCAGAGCTCCTACATCCAATATATTGTAGGATCTTACATTTTCTTTCTCTCAGTAGCTCCAAACTTATAACTTCCTACACTTTGTTGCTGGTGATTTTTTTAAGACTCTTTATCTTCAGGCCTTGGCTTTGTTTATTGCATCACAGGTTGTTGAAACAATTTTTTAGTTCTTTTGTTATCTACTTTGGCCTGTGTTATGATAATCTGTTTATGTACATTCAACAATACTTCATCTATATGTTTGACATTAATCTGATGAAAGCAATGTAAGGAAGAAGGAGGGAGGTCTGATTATGTCACATTGTTTCAGGGTCTGAAACATGTTATTAAAATGCAATTTCATCTTCCATTTGCAAAGGACTAAACTTTGTATCCATATTTTTCCTTTACAATTCCATGCTAAGGATTGTCTGTCCAACACTTTCAATATGGAAACATTTGCATATAAAATAGTATCAGCCAAAGGAGTCTCATTATGGGCAAAGGAAATAAAGGTGCACATTTTAATGTTTGCTGTATGGGGAATGAGGCTCCTGACTGTAAATGCAGTCGTTGCTGCCTGACAATACGTTATGGATAAACTGATTTTCTCATAAACCCTTTCCACAGATCTAGTTTTCAGCTCAAGAACATAACGTATTTAAAAACTCTTTTTTCTGTAAAGTCTTATTTTATCCAGGTCTGCTGAGCATACAGATATTCAACAGTCTCTGTTCAACCAGTTCTTCAGAGCTGGGAACTAAAGCTACATGCTACAGGGTTTTTTTGAGAGCCTGGAAGAATGATATGGGATTACAGAAGTTGGACACACAGTTGGCAATACACGGTGTGTATTGATAGGTATCATATGTGTATGATACCTTGATCAAGTCTAATATCTCTCATCTGAATAGCTCTGCACTGTGCTCTGACAAAATGGCAAGCCTTAAGAACAAAAGATACTTAAGAAATGGATTCTGAAAACAGAAAAATAAGAATATGTAGTCACGCACATACTAAAGAGGAGAAGGTTGGATATACATCTTCAGATTTCTGACAACTGAATGATTCAGTGAATCACATAAACATCTTGTATTTTGGTCCCTATATGAATATTAGCTTTCATGAAAATCCCACTGACATACTTCATTTCAATTATTTTCTTTGAAACTTATTATTTGTGATCAGGATTTTAACATTCTTCTGCGGAATTTGTTTACCATACAAGCCAGCACAGAAACTGAGTTTATTTTCAGTGGGTTTTAATTGTACTCTTTCTGATTTAAAGATAACAGTTTTCATTACAGTTAAAATGTTTACTCAAAGGTAAAATTGTCTAACAAATGAAATTCTGCAGACGTCAGTTACTGGATAAGTTTAAAAATCTAAATTATTTTTGCCTTTGAAAATGCTATATTTAGTTCTGTAGTGTCACGAGTAAACAGATAAAATTATGATCACTGCAAACCACTGCTCGCTCCTTTGCAACTACTTTTATCTATACTTTCTGAGTCCTAAAACAGTCTGAAGCACTGAGCATACGAACACAGTACTTTTTTCACAAAATTAGGCTAACCACAATCAGAAGCTGCTCTTTACCGGTAAATGCAGTTTATTTATTAGCTGTGTTAACTGATCACGTAACAGACCATGGAAAAAGACACTCAGAAATCTATGTTGCATTAAATCAGTAAGATAATTGTTTAAAGAGTTCTTTTCAGTGTAAAGGAGAGCTGGGGAAAGACAGATGTCTATCACAGGCTGCAGGGAAGATAAGAGGAGAAAGTAGATTTGTTTTACAGTAATGGCATAAATGCAGTGTCATGCAGTACTAATAAGATGGTGTAGGAAATTTCCATTACCAGAAATTTTAAAGATTATGATAGACAAAAAATTTGTCCTGAATAGTGCAAGTAAAGTTGTTCCAGCTGGGGACAGACAGCTATATGACCTGCAGATCTCCTTCCCAACTCTTCAAAAAAAAAAAAAAATAGTTAATGGAAGGCCTAACTTATCCTGTCTCTTCCCCCGTTCATATAAAATGCTTGATATAAACTCTCTTGTGATGAAACCTTTTACTTTCACTCATCAGTACTAGACCGATAAAACAGCAAATGTCAAAGCCAGAGTACGCAGCCAACTAAAAGAGCTGACATTCAGAAAATAAATTGGTATTTAATGGCTCTACATTACTACTTATAAACAAGTACAACTGTTTTCATGAAAGATATGTGCACTTTGAATCAGGAACTGTCCTTGTCTAAATCAAGACTATATTTCAACAGAAGGATTTTCAAGCAATAAAAAGGATGATGTCTCTTCTCCAGTCAAAGTTGTCCAGTTGATGCAAGCAGTTCAGAAGAAGGAAGAAAAAACAACTCAACAGTAAAATTTATCTAATGGTAATATTCATAGTTTTATGTTATACGTGTAAGTAACAAGTGGAGCAACAATATATATTTCTAACTGTAGGTACTCCATACAGGCATTTATTTAATCTTACTATTAGGGGAAAAGAAAAGATGTCTTTTATCCTTTAAAGCAGACTATCTGAATTCATGCTCATGAATTTCAAACTTCCAAGATGTAGCTTTGTTAGTGATTTCAAATAGTACTTCCTTTGAATCAGAATTTCAGTACTCAGTATATTTTCATAATTTTCTGTTTCACTGGAAGTACTTCACGTGCTTAATGAATGTTTTTTATTATTTATTCTGCCTCACAGGAAAATGCAAACATATTTTCTAAATGTCAGTTAATAAGTCTTACAAAATTGGAAGCTCAGGTCCTAGGCCGTGTATTTGGGAAGAAAAAAAAGAGCTCTTTCCCTACACAAACACTACCCAATCTGCTGTGCATGCATTGGATGGTAAAGCAGACAGTCATATGGTTACACTGCCCTTCAAACCTACAAGACTTACATAGACTTATTGACAGGCATAGCTAGCAGGCACTAAGAGCACCAGCTCTGTCACGGCTTCCATATCCATAATGTCTGTGGAGAACGGTAAATATTAAAATGGGATCTATTATATGGTCTTATTGTTACTCTGTTTTACTGGTGGCCAAATTCCCAATTGTCCTGCCTGCAGCTGGACCTTTCAATGCAGACACTGAAGTATGAGCAAAGTAAAAATTGAAGAGAGGAAGAATAACATCTACCTCCTGCAGCGTTGTTCTCAGATTTAGGAGGACAACGTTGTTCAGACAAAGAAGTACCTCTGAATACCAATGTGCCTGGTTTACGGGAGGGGCTGCAGAAATGGCCCCTGTAAGTAGCTGCGAAAAGCTTCCCTGGCTCAAAACCAGACCCTCCCCATCCCCTCACGTCAGGGCCGAGCCATCAGTGCCTCTGCAAATGCTCTATTTAAGACGGGGACAAAAGAGCCCAAACTGAGGCTGGACTACACTGAAGAGAGGGGGGAGGTGGCTGAAGAGAGGGGGGAGGTGGGGGGGTGGCCCTCTGGCTTCCTGAGCCAGCAGCTGCCTATGGTGGACTGCTGCCACCCTATTGGAGATGGCCACAGCAGTGTGGCGTCGAAAGCTCCGAAGTGCCCCACTCCAGGGGCGCCCACCGGGCAGAGTTTTTCCTGCCAGGGCTGCTGAGGATCGTCAAGCCTGGCACGGCTGCAGTGGAGAGAGGACTGAGACCCAAGAAAAACAGATACGCAGACACCAAGGACAGCAAAGATGGAGCGGGAGGAGGTGTGCTGGAGCTGAGATTTCCCTGCAGCCTGTGGTGATTAACGGTGGAGCAGAGATCCACCCACAGCCCGTGGACAACCCTATGCTGGAGTAGAGATGCCTGAGCCTGAAGGGAGTTGCAGAGAATGGTCTCTGTGAGCTGCTGGAGGCTGATGACAAGGCAGAGAAAAAATCTGAAGCCCATGGAGAACCCTACGCTGGAGCGGGTGGCTGCACCCTAAAAGAACATGACGGTGGGGAAGAAGCCCACACTGGAGCAATCTGATAGGTAAGAATTGCATCCTGTGGGAAGGACTCGCATTGGATAAGCCTGTCCTGTGAGGAGGGGATCCACTGGAGCAGGGGAAAACAGTGTAAGGAGCGCTTTAAGAAAGGAGCAGTCAAAACACATATGATGAACTGACCTGCAAGCCCCCCATTCCCTGTCCCCCTGCGCTGCTGGGGGAGGAGGTAGAGTCAGGAAGAAGGAAGGGATGGGGGAAAGGTGTTTTTAAGATCTGGGTTTGTTTCTTGTTATCCTCTCTGAACCAACGCCTAATGAATTAAATTGCTTTGTCCCCAAACTGAGTCTGTTTTGCCCGGGGCCATGGTTGGTGGCTGATCACTCCCTGTTCTTATCAAAACCCTCAGGCCTTTTTTTATTTCTCCTCTCCATCTCACTGAGGGGGAGGAGTGAGCAAGCGACTTTGTGGTAATATAGCTGCCAACTGGGCTAAACCATGACAACTACGGATGGCTCAGGTTTTCAAAATCGAAATGTCAATCTTATCTGTTTTTGTTGGTTGGTTGGTGGGGTTTTTTTTTCAGTCTTCCTTCCTTCAGTAGGAGCTTCCTGCTTGAATCGTTTCCTTAGTTATATTTGTGAGCAGAGAAGTAGTACTTAGTTACCACTCAAGTGGTTTAACTCATTTTCGCAGGTAAGGGCTTAAAAAATTTTACAAGAAATCTCAGAAATTGAAATTTGGTTATTCTTGTTGCCAGTGGCTGACTGTATATAACCCCTTTGCTGGTGAGGCAAATAGAAAGTCAGTACATCAGTATCTCGATACACCTAACTTTACCCTATTGCAGAAGTGAATATTTTAAAAATATTTTTTATTTTTATTTTTTATATTTTTATTTTTTAGATAATATTTCTGTCTTTTAAATATTCACGTACTGTAGCAAGCAGATAGATGTCTAATTTTCTTTGTACGTCAGAGCGAGTTTGAACACACATTTGGACATTTGCCTTAGAGAAGTGCAGTGTCATCTGCTGGAAAATATTTCTTCAGATTTTCACGTCTAATTAATAGAAGTACTTGCAGCCACAGCATGAACGTATTTTGTTCAACACTGATCAGGATTTTGTTGGAATACAGCAAGATCGTTGTCATTAATAGAGTGATTATGGAATTTCCTCAAGTACAGGAATTAAAAGGAACTGCAAGACAAGACTTATGAGGAATTTTTATCTCTGAAAATTTCAAAAAGATTTTTGCCTTCAAACAAAAATCTGTATTCTTTCATCATTACCAATATCAGACCAGTTTGTCTTGGATCTTTTCTCAGCCACACATGGACAGGTAGAAGGCCAGAAATCATCTTCAGCCTTCATTTTTTCTGCAGAGTGTCCAAGTACAATCTCACAACTCTCATCTGTGAAATGCAAAAGCTGGTTTTGGAGCGTGTACAGTCTCTGATCTCCCTTACAATAATAGATACACACCTGACTAAAAGCCAGCACTTTTGCACAATTCTTATCAATTCATTTCAGCTAAAATATTCATAAGAGATTACACTAAGCCTTGCACATTAGCTGATTGAAGAGAAATATGGTATTGAAGACTTTAAAGCCTAACTAAAGGTTTAAATCCGATGTTCTTCAGAATGGAGGGATATTTGGATTTGAGCTTTGGTTCCTATATAGTAATGAGTTCTAATATGGAATCAATCTCTGCAGAATTCTGGAGCAAAAAACCCTCTTTCATATTTGAAAGTTGTGTCATCAGTAGGATCATGAATAGCATTTCACTGTATAGGGATTTGGGGATATTTTCAGTGGGAATAATTTGAGTGTACCTTAGATGTATAAACAGCTCACTTTTTGACTGAATCTCAAACATTGCAGATTAAATTTTGTCAGTATCAACCAGGACTTCTTGGAAGACCTTTTTGAAGACAGATGTTCCTTCCTGTTACGTAAGATACTTCTCAAATTTTTTAGTAAAACATTACAGAGATAATCTTGTCTCTCTACAAGTTGCTTGTATCTGCTTTTCATCAGTAGCGTTGCTGCACAGTGAAGTTTGTGATTCTAGTGGAGGGGAAAAGGAAAGTCTTTTCATCATCAAATAATGAGATGATAGAAGCTATGTAACATTTACGGTCAGGAATTATAATGCACTATCATAACTCGTTGCTTAAACCTAAGATCAAGAGAACAGCAAAGAGAATCTCATAACAATGAAGTTAAAGACCTAAATACATGTAAAGCAGCACAATGCTGTGGTGAGAAGAATTGTTTTAATTTGGAATTTGGAGATGGATGTCAAGTTTTCTGTAACTAGACGTTTATTGTGGGAACTCATACTCCTGATTTAGACATGCTGCTAGCACATGCAAGGGAAGAACAAAACAAACCAAAACTACAAATTAGAGTAGCAGTGGTAACACTTATGTTACCATCATTACATGCTGCCTTCGCCTGACATACAATATTGTCCATAGAATACTTCTTAAGAATTCACACAAAAGAATAATAAACAATAAATCATTATCAAGGTATGAAATACTGGTGTAATATGCAGACTTTCAACTGAAAGACTCTTTCATAAATGCCAAATAAGAGTACTGCATTTACCTTTTTTAAGATGGAAGAAAGCAGATGACAGTATGCTAGTAGTCTAGTGCCTTTAACAAGATGCTAACAAGAGAGAAGAGTGCTCTCAACCGTTCCCCATGGATGTTTTAGAGAAGCTCAGGCCCACCTCATAAGCTTGTCAGAGTCCTTCTGGATGGCATCCCTTCCCTCCAACATGTCAACCACACCACACAGCTTGGTGTCGTGAGCAAATTTCCTCAGAATGCACTCGATCTCTCCATTTTTTCTGATCTTGCTGCTGTCACATAGCAGCTACCCTTCCCAGAATGCCAACATTTTCGTTAGTGGCACTTAAAAAGTTCTGCAGCAACTAGATTATTTCTCTTTATTAACCAACAGCTGTTAGATGTTTTTAAATAATTTTCACAGGGTTTGTGAAAGTGTGGCAGCTAATTACTTATAATTTCACATCAATTTACTAATTTACAGCCCAACAGGATGTCCCTTGTCATAGATGTGCCAAGGTTGGCTTTTAATGACCTCAACCCAGCTGGCTGTTGCTGGAACCAGTTCATGCCTAATATGGTTTCCAGATTTCCTTATCTGTATGGGTTCCGAAAAATTAACTTAAAAGATAAAAATGAAAGATGAAGTTTTCAAAATGGTCTTAACCAAGAAGCCTTTAATATTCTTTCCTTCCCCCCCGCTAGAAATGGACTCACTATAGCATATTTGCAAGAGACAGATCTTCAAGAGCTTTGTCTTTTTCCCACCATTCAGAAGTTTGGAAGATCTTATTGTGCTGATGAAAATGCTGAATGTCTCAGATCTTTTAGCCATCATCAGCCTTGAAAGACATTGGAGTTGATTCTGCTTTTTGGAATGCTGAATCAGAAATACAACAAAGACAAATTCATATATACTGCTTTTCCAAAATTAGGACATAAACTGAAGAGCTTATGAGTGGCTTAGTGCTATTTTAGATACTTGAAACTTCATTTTGAGTTTCAATTTGCTTGTTGATCCCGTTCAACAAACCTCTTTTCCATATAGAATACTAATAAAAGTAGTAGTCTATTTCAAAGTAATGTTTAGAGCCTAGAACATTCACGGACTAATTTTTTATCATATTATTATTTTATCTGTACTAACCAGACAGTGACAATTGGAGGTTGTAGTGCTGCCATGTTAAGCCTTATGTAAAGCCGTAAACAATTCACAAAAGAAATCTCCAACCAGGCAACTGTTTTGGATAAATCTTGAATGACAACACTTTGAATCTAAAATGCTGAAACTATTTACAAGGCTCACTTATTTCTTATTCCTCCTATCTTCTCCACTCCTCTAAATACATCCAACTCAGTATAGAATTTCAAACAAGATATTCCCTGAATTAATGTAATGGTTTATCCTGGCTGGCAAGTAAATACTATGCAGCTGCTGGCTCACCCTCCCCCATCCCCTGGGGAATGGGGAAGAGAACTAAAGAGGAAAAAGGAAGGAGACTCATGGGTTGAGATAAGAAGAATTTAATAATACTAAATTAAAAGTAACAATGATATCATCATCATAATAAATAATAATAATATTTTATATATGTATAATTATAACATTATATACAAACAAGTGATGCACAGTATAATTTCTCACCACCTGATGACCAACACCCATCCCATCCCAGCAAGTGATCCAGAAGCAGATAAGTCCCGATACCATAATTCCAGAGTGATAGACCTGACAAGAGAGCGAGACAGAGATAGACCTGTAGGAGACTGGGTGTCCAAGAGAGTCCCCTCAGAAGAGAGCAGAATTCCAACTTCCTAGTCAACCCTTATCTGTATACTGGACATGATGCTGCATGATATGGAATATTCCTTTGGCCATTTTGGCCCTCAATCCTAAATTTAAGTTCATATCGTAAGAGGAGTCGTGGGTACCCTTGTCCCGGCCATGCTCCCATGCAGCCTGTTATGCTCCACACTGGCAAAATATGGCAATCTGAGAAGTCCTTACTGTCTCAGCACCAACTATACACATGGATGTGCTATCAATATTCTCCTCACAACAAATCCCATGCTAGTCCAAAACACAGAGCTCTTTCAACTACTAAAAAGAAAAACTAACTCTGTCCCAGTTGAAACTAGGACAATTAATTAGAAGCAGAAAACATTTTTTATGTTGAAAATGGAAAATTTGTACATATGTAAACCTGACATTCAAGATTACCCTCAGTATAAATGTATCACTAATTTAGAGAGGAGTAACTGTTCTTGTAAAACATTCATTTCAGATTTGAGATTGTTCTTCCATGAGATTCCACTGGGACTTCCACTTTTGCTAAGTATTAACAGAAGTTTTTCCTCCAACATCGAAGTGTCAAATCTTCCTATTTGTAGTAATTAATTTTGAGATTTTACACTAATACAGAACTATTAAGGTAATACACAAGCCAACATATCGCAACTTTTTCTGAGATTTCTCTGCAAATGTATATGTGCATTTTACTGTAATACATTAGCACAAGAAAATGTGCATTCAAACCCCAAAGTATCTATGTGTTTAGAACAAATAGCTTTGTCTTCCAGTTTCGTTTCTTGTCCTTGTACAGATGAGCACAATTATGGATTTCAGATCCAGGTTCTAGTTTACTAGAAGTACTTGGATCTAAGATTCTTATTAAACCAAATCTTTGTTAAATGTTTTTAATGGTTAGCAAAAGGCTTTCAGTGCATATTTGTGACAGTTTGATGTGTGGGGGGGTGTTCTGGTGGCAGGGGAGGGGATTTGCTCCCTGTGCCACCAGATCTGAGTCCCATCCCCCTCGGGGGGTTGAGCCAAATTGGCGCCTCTGCAAATTGCCCTATTTAAGTTGAGACAAAGGGACAGGAAGGGGTCTTTTGTCCAGGAACTAGGAGAGGGGAAGAGGGCGCTGCCCTTGCTCCTGGCCGGGCGGCTACATGGTCTGGGCCGGCGCCATGTGCTCAAGATGGCGCAGGGGGAGCCACATGGGGGGCTCGGGAAGTGCCCCGCTCCCGGGGTGCCCGCAGGGCCAAGCTTCCCCAGAGAGGATTAAGATCTAAGAGAAAACAACCACAGCGACCCGGTCAGTCAAGATGGAGCAGGAGGAGGTGTACTGGAGCTGAAGTTTTCCCTTGCAAATCGGTGTGAAGATGGCAGGCGGCCCCTCTGTAGCCAGGGTGTACTCGGCGGAGCAGAGACCCACTCGCAGCCCGTGGAGAAACCCACGTCGGGGAAGAGATGCCTGAGCCCAGGAGAGATCGTGGAGCAGGGGATGCACGACGAGGTACTGTTAATAATGGGCATGGGATGCACGACGAGGTCGTGGAGGCATCTGGAGTCCGTGGGACGACCCACGCCGACGCGAGTGGCAGCAGCTCCCTAAGAGGCCGAGACTGGTAAAGCCCGAACTGGTGCAATCCATGGGGAAGGATTGCAACCCTTCAGGTAGGACTTAGGCTGGAAAAGTTTGGGATTTTTCCTTGTGAGTAGGGGATCCACTGAATCAAGGGGAAAATGGTGTAAGGACTCCTTCTCCTTTAAGAAAGGAGTGGCAGTTAAAAACATGGATGAACTGACCTGCACTCCCCCATTCCCTGTGCCCCTGCGCCGCCAGGAGGAGGTAGAGCCAGGAACGGAAGGAAATAGGGGGTGGGGAGGTGTTGTTTTAAGATGTGGCCTTGTTTTCTTTTTCTCCTCTCAAGTAACCGGTTTCATTCCCTTATGTCTCTTGTTAAGTAACTGTTAATAAATTGTTTTGTTTTATGAAGAAAGCCTGAGTCATGTTTTGCCCGGGACCACGGTTAGTGGGTGCTCCCTCTCGGTTCTTGTCTCGACCCTCAGTCTAAAAACCATGACAATATTTTAGAAGTCTCCACCTTATTTTTTGCACTAAGGCATTATACCAAATGCTAAATGCATTTATTCCCTTTCTTTACAACTTCATCAACTAACTAATGAGGGAAAAGAAAGGGAAATAAGTATATACTGTAATGTTAGAAATGTTGTTTCTTGTGGAGCACACACAAAAATCAAAGCAGTTGCTTTAAGAAAGTCAAGCTTTTTTACTTTAAGACACACACAAAAAAAAGTAAAAAATCCTCAAATACTTCAGACATGTGCTGAAGAAGAACATAGATAGTGTCTGCCCCACCTTGCTCATTTGAAAAGTAATCAGTCCTGGTTCGTAGCAGAGCAACATCAGTGAACCCTGGCCTGTAAATCAATAGACTGAATTCTCCAAGCCCTTTCCAAATTCCATTTCCAATTCTGCAGTAAGGATTAGTGTAGATTTAGCCCCGATAGACAGATAAAACTCGCAGTGTGTGCAGACTTATTATTTAATAGACTGGACCTAAGGTATCAGTGGTTGCTGAAATGGACTGTCAGTTAATGTAGATAGGGAGAAGAGGAGCAATCTCCTACTGTCCTTTAAAACAACAATGCCTCCGTTCTCTCCAGCTCCTAAATCAGGAGATTTCTATCTTATTCTTGCATTAATATATACTTCATACATTAAAAGACTTAGCAATAGCTGATTGCAAGAGTAGTGCATAAGAATATCACTCACAAATTTTAAACTCTGAAGGTTTTTTAAATTAATTTGTTGCATTTTTTTTTCCTTAACTGTGAACATTCTAATACATATTTTAATTTGAGTCTGGGGAATGATGACTATTAAGAGATTAATGCCCATTGTTGTAAATGTAGGTACTACCACTTACTGTTACCGCTACTTGGCTTAGAAAATCCCAAAACTGTAACTCAGTCAGTCAAAGCTGAAAGTACAGCAAGAAGTGACCAAACACTCTGGGAACAATGATGCAATGTTTAGATCATGAACACTGCTTGGACTCAAATTTGCTTACACAGTGCTTCGAATTCCTTTATATTCAGCAGTGCCAAGAGCCTTATAAATCACAGTTCTGTGGAGTGCCGATCGCTGTACTAAAATACTGTATTTTGTGAGTCGACATAGCTGCATTTTAGGAGAACACACCCATAAAGATTTTTATTCTACCTATTATCCTTTTTGTCAGAAGACTTTAGATGAATGTAATTTGTCCTTTAGTCCTTTTGGGGTTTGAGATGCCTTTTATGACATCTTTGAGTGTATCACAGAATAATCAGGGAGAGTCTCTAAGAGTTAATCAGCATTGGAGAAAATTGGACAATAGGAATGAAATCAGAACTCTGAAATGACTCTGAATACCTTCTGAGAGCTCAAAGGACTGACTGGACTTTTCAGATGAGAATAAAATTTTGCACTTCTATCATTTGTCATAATCATTAAATTTGATGTCTGCACCTGAACACCTTCTGTGTTCAGTGCTATCCATTAGATACAGGATCTGCCTTCACTCATTAAAAAAAAAAACAAAACAAAACAAACCACCAACAAAAATTTTCAGTCACAGCCACAATTGCAACTTTTGTGATATCTTTTCAATGAAAACCAAAAACATGACTAAAAAAGTAAGCATAAATGAACAATTAATGACTTGCTGAGTTTAGGGTTTTTTCTTTAAGTGGAGGAAAAAGAAGCGATTCTTATGCAGAAGATGGGAAGTATAAAGAAGTAAAGAAAGGAAAGGATTCTTCTTTATATTTGCAAAGATCCATGCATATATTAGGATATAAATAACATTAGGGCTATAGGCTGCCATGCATCTTCTCCTATTTCACGTGTATGAAGATGCCTTGCTGCTTCATTTGCAACTAATTTGTGCTTTCAACTATATTTTCTTTACCCATCAGGATAAGGAATTTAACTGTAGCAAAGTCAATATAGTTCGAAGCTCTGGAAAAAATCCTCCATGAGACTTCCTAAGGCCAGGAACAAGACTTAAAATGTTTCATAATTTTATTTGTAAACATTAATCTGAGATACTGATCTTCTAAGATCATTAATCTGAGACGCTCTGAGACGCTGATCTTTTAAAATTACTACCATTACTTCTCTCTCACACCTTTTTTCAAAAAGATATTTCTTTATTCTTACATTCCTGAATATTACTGGCTATCCTTCTGTTGAGAAATTAGGGCATTTATCCAACATCTTCAAGTCTAGTCCGTTCCTTCAAGAACAGGATAAAATTAATCTTTTTCTTTCTTTTTCCTGATTAGTCAGGAAAACAATAAAATTCTAAAAGCAGTATAAGCAGTCATCAGGGGAGTAACTGTTCTGGGATTTTTAATAGAAAAAGGAAACTATAACATGCCATCAATGGGTTTCTTTAATATGCCTCTAGAAATCACACAAGCTTCAAACCTGGTGGCATTAAGGCTTATGTAGTAAATGTATTTACGCAGTGGATATAGCATACAATGACTACAAAAATATTTGAGGATGAAACAAGTGCGAAGCTGCTTCTTATGGTGAAGGGAATGATGGTTGGTTATCACTGTTCAGCTCTCCAAATCTTGTATCATTAAATAGCTTTCCCTGGTCTTCTCCCTCATTCATGAATTTTTCAGCCTAATCTATTCAATCATTCTCCATACAGAACATGCTATATATTTTTGCTCATCCTTGCTATCTTCTTTAAATCCTTTGCAGCTTTACTGTGTCTTTCTTGAGACAGAGGGAGGGAAATTTACTGTATATGGTGTTCCATGGAGTCCATCCATTGCTACAGCTGTATAATGATGTTCTTATTTGCTATTTCTTTCCCAATAGTTTCCAGGATTCGGTTTGTTCTCTGGCTGCTAATGAGTTGGTATTTTCATTGAACTACGTATCATAACTCAATTGTCTCATTCCTGAAAGGTGACAGTTAGGCTCTGAGCCCATTACTATATGTCTAAACCTAAAGTGGAGTGGAGCGAGGGACACTTTGTATTTAATTACATTTAATTTCCATGCTGACATTGTATTGCTTAATCACTGAGTAGCGTGAGGAGATGCTACGGTCCTTCATATTCAGATTCTGCCTCTACTCTCCCAAATAATTTAACATCACAGGGAAAATCTGTCACTGATATTCATAGCATTTTTCACAATGTGAATGTGTGCACTCAACAATGTAGATCTGGTGGAAGTTCACGCGTGACCTTCACTGTGGGAATAGATTATTCACTCTTATTCTGTATGTCCTCTTTTTCTTTTTGGTAATGAGGACCATATCAAAAGCCTACTTAAACTTCAAAAAGTGATTTTTACCTTATTTCTTTTGTTCATACGCTTGCTAGAGTTCTTTCAAGGAACTGCAGAAGATTTATGAGGTAACTTTTAAAACCACGAAAACTGTTGCCTAGTGTGTTGTTCATTTCTGAGCACCTCAACTCTGTTCTTTATTATATATCGTAATATTTTGCCTGATTGATAGAAATGTCAGGCTTATCAGTTACTGTTATTCACACTTACGGAATCTTACCAAAAAAAATTGTAAAATTTTACATACTAGTAGATTAGCTATTTCATATTTCACTTCCTTTACAGCTACAGGTAAAACGCTACCTAGTCCTGGCAGCTGTTGCATTTATTTACTCTTTTTTGTAATATTTATCTATCTGTATAGTAGCTGCTTATGTAGATTCTTTATTTAGGAGAGAATAGCTGATGAGTCTTTCATGAAGAGTGGTGAGACTAGAATCATAGAATCATAGAATCATAGAATCGTTAGGGCTGGAAGGGACCTTCAAAGGTCATCTAGTCCAACCCCCCTGCAAGGAACAGGGATATCTCCAACTAGATCAGGTTGCTCAGGGCCTCATCCAACCGGGCCTTGAACGTCTCCAGGGATGGAGCATCCACCACCTCTCTGGGCAACCTGTTCCAGTGTTCTACAACTCTCATGGTAAAAAATTTTTTCCTAATATCCAACCTGAATCTACCTCCCTCTATTTTAAAACCATTACCCCTTGTCCTATCACAACTGGCCCTCCTGAACAGCCTCTCCCCATCTTTCTTGTAGGCCCCCTTGAGGTACTGGAAGACCGCTATAAGGTCACCCCGGAGCCTCCTCTTCTCCAGGCTGAACAGCCCCAACTCTTTCAGCCTGTCCTCATAGGAAAGGTGCTCCAGCCCTCTTATCATCTTCGTGGCCCTCCTCTGGACCCTCTCCAACTGGTCCATGTCCTTCTTACGTTGGGGACTCCAGAACTGGACGCAATACTCCAAGTGAGGTCTCACGAGGGCAGAGTAGAGGGGAAGAATCACCTCCCTCGACCTGCTGGCCACGCTCCTCTTGATGCAGCCCAGGATGCGGTTGGCCTTCTGGGCCGCAAGAGCACATTGCCAGCTCATATTGAGCTTCTCGTCCACCAGTACTCCCAAGTCCTTCTCCTCAGGGCTGCTCACGATCCATTCTCCGCCCAGTCTGTATTTGTGCCTGGGATTGCCATGACCCAGATGTAGGACCTTGCACTTGGCCTGGTTAAACTTCATGAGGTTGGTACGGGCCCACCTCTCCAGCCTGTCGAGGTCCCTCTGGATGGCATCCCTCCCTTCCAGCGTTTCGACGGCACCACACAGCTTGGTGTCATCGGCGAACTTGCTGAGGGTGCACTCCATGCCACTGTCCACGTCACCGACAAAGATGTTGAAGAGGGCCGGGCCCAACACGGACCCCTGAGGGACGCCACTCGTGACCGGTCTCCACAGGAACAAGGAGCTCCTGGAAAAATTCAAACTCAAAAAGGAAGCCTACAGAGGGTGGAAGCAAGGACAGGTAGTCTGGGAAGAATACAGAGAAATTGTCTGAGCAACCAGGGATCAGGTTAGGAAAGCTAAAGCCCTTATAGAATTATATCTGGCCAGGGACATCAAGGGCAACAAGAAAAGCTTCTATAGGTACATTGGTGATAAAAGGAGGACAAGGGAAAATGTGGGCCCCCTCTGGAATGAAACGGGAGACCTGATCACCCAGGATATGGAGAAGGCTGAGGTACTCAATGAATTTTGGTTTCAGTCTTCACTGGTGAGTGCTCCAGCCACACTGCCCAAGTCACAGAAGGCAAAAGCAGGGACTGGGAGAATGACGAACTGCCCACTGTAGAAGATCAAGACCATCTAAGGAATCTGAAGGTGTGCAAGTCCATGGGACCTGACGAGATGCATCTGTGGGTCCTGAGAGAACTGGCGGATGAATTGCAAAACCATTATCCATCACATTTGAGAAGATGTGGCAGTCTGGTGAAGTTCCCAAGCACTGGAAAGGGGAAACATAGCCCTCATTTTGAAAAAGGGAAAAAGGAACTACAGGCCAGTCAGTCTCACCTCTGTGCCCAGCAAGATCATGGAGAAGATCCTCCTTTAAATCATGCTAAGGCACATGGAAAAAAAGGAGGTGATTGGTAGCAGCCAACACGGCTTCACTAAGGGCAAATCCTGCCTGACTAATTTCATGGCCTTCTATGACCAGGTTACGGCATTGGTGGATAAGGGAAGAACAAGGGACATCATGTACCTGGACTCATCCAAAACATTTGACACTGTCCCACATGACATCCTTGTCTCTAAAATGGAGAGACACAGATTTGACAGAAGGACATCAGTGGATAAGGAATTGGCTGGATGGTCGCACTCAGAGAATTGCAGTCAACAGCTCGATGTCCAAGTAGAGGCCAGTGATAAGCAGTGTTTCTCAGGGGTCAGTATTGGGGCCGGTGCTGTTTAACATCTTTGTCAGTGACATGGAAAGTGGGATCGAGTGCACGCTTAGCTGACGACACCAACTGTGTGGTGTGGTTGACATGCTGGAGGGAAGGGATGCCATCCAAAGGGACCTTGACAGACTGGAGAAGTGGGCCTGTGAGAACCTCATGAAGTTCCAAAGGCCAAGTGCAAGGTCCTGCACACAGGTCAGGGCAATCCCAAGCACAAGTACAGGCTGGGCGGAGAATGGATTGAGAGCAGCCCTGAGGAGAAGGACTTGGGGGTGCTGGTTGATGAGAAGCTCAACATAAGTCAGCAATGTGAGAAGAGAAAGCTCTGGGGAGATCTTATAGCAGTCTTCCGGTATCTAAAGGGGGCCTTCAAGAAAGGTGAAGAGAGACTTTTTACAAGGGCATGTAGTGACAGGACACGGGGCAATGGCTTTAAACTGAAAGAGGGCAGATTTCGATTAGATCTAAGGAAGAAATTTTTCCCTCAGAGGGTGGTGAGGCACTGGCACAGGTTTCCCAGAGAAGCTGTGGCTGCCCCATCCCTGGAGGTGTTCAAGGCCAGGTTGGATGAGGCTTTAAGCAATCTGATCTAGTGGAAGGTGTCCCTAACTTAATTCTTACTGAATATTTACATTTTTTAAAACATTGCATAAATGAATTTATAAATATACATAATCAACTATGTGGCTGTGGAATAGGAGCATTTCTATTAGCAAACATTGGCAGTACCCATATACTCTTTGTTTTCCATATTTTTACATATAAAACTCCAGATAAGAAAGGGGAGAAAAATGAGTTTCAAATGCTTGGTTTTCCAGTTGTGATTGAGAAATAAAGTCAGTAGTTTCTCTGTTATGAACTAGTGACAGTTCCAACAAATAATCATGATTTTCACATTGCCCTGCAATATGCCTTCCACTTTTGAATCCAGATCATGATACTTTCAAAGATAATATACTGCCAAGTAACAATTCAATAAAACAGGCAAACCATCTATCATCAGTACTCAGTGATTAAAATGTCCTCAGTTATCAGCACTATCATTCATTAGTTGAAGGCAAGATTCATTTCAACAGAGGAAAATCAGCAAAATGAGTTGCAGCAAATTTGATTAATCAGTTCCTAATTACCAAAGACTGACAGAATTATATTTTTTTATAAATTTTATTATTATTATTTTATTTTGTTTTAAAGAAAGGAATCTGGAATCAGCCACTATGGAAATACCTGAATAATAAAATAATAAAAAGCTAGTAATAGTATGTCCATTGTTCCATTTTAAAAATTATATTTGTGATCTTCTGTGATTTGTCAGTATTAGATATTATTAACCTTTTCTTAGCATTATGTGGAAAGCTTTAGATGTGCACTTTGCCTGAGATAAAGCAAATTGCTTTCTTCACTGAATTAAAGCATTATGGACGCAGAAGAGTAGGCTATCTGGCAACAATATCTTAAAGAGAAACAGCAGTGTTCAAAATCCAGATTTTTAAAGACAGCGAAGTTGTATTACAATAACATCTTCGGATTTGCTCACCGCTACCGTATACCGAAGAAATCTTTCAGAGGAAGGTGGACATCCATTAAACATAGCATCTATGAAGAGGAACAAGGTGTAGGGAAGATTAATCTTTCCTCTCTTTTTCACCTGCTGTCACACCAGTCTTTGTCCACCTTATAAAAAGAAAAATCCTTGGGCTTGTAACATGCGTTCTTTTTATATCTATATGTAATAACAGTAAAAATAATTAAAAAACAACCCACAGGTTTAGAAGAGGGTAGTGATACCATCCAAATTGAATGTCTAGGATTTTTAGGGTCTTTCACAGCAGTGAAAGGAAAGAAATTATACAGTCTAAATTACCATTTGTCCTGAGTTTGGCTGAGTTAACTTTTCACAGGAAGTCTGGGAGGGGGTATAGTGTGGGCAGCTGACCCGAATTAATCAGAGGGCTATTCTATATCATATGACGTCATGCCCAGAGAATATATATTGAGGGAGCCAGCTGAGAGAGGGGCTTTTTCACATCTTTGCCAATTGTGAGTGTGCTGGGCTCCCGTGTTCCGCATGGTGAGCATTTGTACCACTTGCTCCTTTTGTACTTGCTCTTTTTGTTAATATTATTGTTGTTATTACCCTTTTCTTGTTTGTTTTTTTTTTTTTTACACTGTTCTATTAAACTGTCCTTATCCCAGCCCACAAGTTTTATGCTTTTCTTCCGATTTGCTCCTTCCATCCCACTGAGGGGGAGGAGTGAGTGAGCGGCGGTGTGGTTGCTTAGCCAGCTGGGCTAAACCATGACAGCATTCATTTCTGATTTGCCTTTAGAATTTTCTCTTTCTTAACATCAGCAATTAAGTGAGGTCAGAGAATTCATCTTAATCAATGCTTTTGAGTCCTATAGTTGAAGATTTGAATATAACAAAAAGTTCTCTATTTCCTTCTACTTTTAAAGCTCTGTATCTTATTAATTTTATTTTTGTTTATCAGTCTTCAGACTTCATTATTTTTGAAGACAGGACTTGTATCTCCTTCCAGAGACACAGAAATAAAACGAATCATAGTTTTTGATAAATCACCAATTAAAATTAGATGTTTATGAATGAGAATCTGTTATGAACACAATATCTGATGAAATGATAATGATTAATTGTTCTCAATTTAGTTGCATGTTCCCATATTTGCACTTTTAGTCTTAGATATGGGTGTCGATTTCAGGATATTGAACTAATGAAAATCCAATTCAAAAAAATTCTTCTACATTTCGAGTTAGCTTTGATCATGGTTAGTTCAGACTTAATTCAAGTTAATAAGAGATTAAATGTAAAGGAGATCACCTATGTTATTGGAATTGAGTGAACTGCATTACTATGAAGCTTTTACTTCCTTGAAGTAACAGCAACTCTACCTGGAGAGTACTTCAAGTATATATTTCTTTAAAAAAATTCATTAACTTCTCAGTTTGAGCCTATTATGTAAAGAAAGACAGAGCCTTGTCTTCTGTTATGGAGAATTTTCCACATTTCTGGGCCTTGTGCATAATTGTATTAAAATATAAAAAAAGAGCTAGGATATATAGAACCTTGCTGAATATATTTCCAGTTTAAACAAGTACATTATTTTAAACATGCATTTATTTTATACCTTATTGTTCAGGATTTTGATGAGAAAAGCCTACCATTTTAAGCACTGGCAAATAGATCAGGTTTTCTTTCCTGCTTGCATGCTAATTACCTCACTTTATTCTAATATCAACTGTGTTATACATCAAATTCCAATAACTCAAGCAAACTCCACTGCAATCCAAGACAAGCATTGTGGCCAGATATTCCAATAGTGAAAACTGCATTGTTAAACAGGAGACTATTGCAGAAGTCCATCTCAGATCATTGATGAAATTTAACTTCTCCCATATACCAGTTGAGAAAAATTCTATTGCAAGAAAATGAATGTGATTTAATAGCTCAGTAAAGCATGGAAAGAGTTTAACATCACACACCACTTTCCCTATAGATGTCATCATCTGAGATCTCATCTGTACTTTTCAAATTAGCAGTCTTCATGGATAAAGTGTTAAATTGTGCTCCTCATAAGGAGTCATACTTTTTTAATTCATATTTTCTTGATGTTCAATTCTTCCTATGTATTGCATGCTTTCATAAATCCAGTTTTCTATGGAAAAATACATCTGTCTCAAATATATTAATGGCAAAATGATGGACTTCCACTTTTCAGTATGATCTGTAATGAGTAGCAAACCTAACCTGCCTATTTTGGAGTTCTGGTGATGGATTTTCTTCTCCCTCCTTTCTCCATTCCTCTTTCTCTCCCTTTCCAACTGTTATTTGTAATGTCAGCTCATTTTATTTCCTAACTGAAAATGACACTGAAAAGGAAGGTCCAGCAAAAAGAAATTACTCTGACTTTGGTGGAAAGCAGACATATTCTTACAACTTCATAAATCTGTGGGACTTCTTCTATTGATGTAGAATGTCCTATTTATTATTCTCACTATCTTGCCTCCCCAGAAGGCAAGTGTGTCTTATATAACTGTTCTCTATGTCATTCTTACTACAGATATCTCTCAGTGATTAGCATTTAAAGTTAATCACAATATCTCCCTCTCCATTAGAGTAATTGTTTGTCTCTCCCTCCCTCCTGTGGCTGTTTATTATGCCTACAATCTATCTACATAAGTGTTATGGGTTGTAAATGTACATCTTCTCTCTTGGTAGCTGTTCTTCATATAATCCCTTATCTTATTTCCATTACACTTATGATTAGATTACAGTTTTGACCAGAATAATCTGGTTACTTATGAATGAAGTCTTAAAACTTGGCCAAAAAAAAAAAAAAGGAAAATTATTCTTGGCAAAAAGGGAAAGAAAATGTCTATTTTAAACTCATTCCACTGCAAAGGGTTTCTGAAACCGCAAGCAAGTCCAGAAAAATAGTGTATGGCCTTTTATGGTTGCTTCAGCTAAAGCAAGAAAGTTGGTTCCTAGGCATGCATCCTCCCTCAGTTTATTTCATTCCTTTAGTGAAATTATTTCTGCTAATGTGTATTTTGTAAGACCAGGTTTATCTTTCATGTTTCCAAACGTTATAAGACCTGACCGCCACTTCCTATTTCATAACATTATTAAAACAGGGGTATATATGTTTATTGTATTAAGAATATCATTGCTGGATTATCAAAGGGACATTATTAATCAAGACACCAACCTCCTCTTTGATATGATCACCGGTTCAAATCCAACAAGTTAAAAAGTCATAATTATTATAAAGCTATACAACGTGATTTTATGGTCATTAATGAAATGTTGCGTTCATATGGATTGGTCAGATAGATGATCACATGATTAAAAAGAAAAAAACCTCCTTAGCTTTAAGTGTTAGCTGGCATGTTATCAAAAATCAAAGCTCAAGAAGAAAAGAAAGTGATCAAAACACTCAGCTATAGAGCAGGTAAAATCTCTAGTTGTACAGTTCTCTCAAAGTTTTCCAAGACTCATAGTAATAGGAGTAATTTTGACAGAACCATATAAGAAAATAAACCTTTTCTGACAGTACCACAAGCCAAATAGAAGTTTTCTTACAATATAGATGCTAATAATTAACGTTTTAAATTTAAAACACTCCCAAACTGACTAGAAAGAAAGAGCCAGAAATAAAAAGTTACTTATAAACTTTCCCTTTACCTCCTGTGTTCTTTCAGAACAGGCCCTTGTTTTAAAACTTGGTTGCAGCCAACTTTGACTTCCTGAGTTACAACAACTTCTGCAGAATACCTTAGGAAATTCCTTTTCATCACCTCTGAGTCCTGTCTGCTGAAGATTCAGTTTCCTTCTCATTTCAGGGGTACCTATCTGACTTAATCATTCACCTTTTTAGAGGAAGTTGACAATACTGTGGAAAAAAAAAAACACCAACAGTCAAAAAAAAAAAAAAGTTAAAGCTGTCCAGCTCTTTGACTAAGCAAGTGGTCCTATAGCCAGGGAGCTAAAGCCAATGCTTCTCTTCTGTTAACATTTAATTTTTCCACTTCCATTTATATTTGTATGTATATATATCTGTGTATGTTTCTTCTCTAATTAAGACCATGTTTTACCCCCGTCCTCTTAAGGTAACGTTTCTTCCTTTTACAAAGTTCACAGCGTTTCAATGACTAGTGCTGATATTCCAAAGTATGTGACTGACAATATAAAGAACAAGATGATGGAATGGGAAATGTAGTCCCTGTTTCAGTGTCTGTGAAAAAAGTCATTAGTATATAGAGTTGTCAATCCTGTGTCACATTAATTGTAAGTATATTTAAGTAAGAAAACCTCAACTCGGTAATATACAGCATAAATATGAAGCTAAATTAAAATTGCAATCTGTGTATTAGCTCTACCTTCTCTATTTAAATTTCTTTTCACTAGCAAGGGAGGATAATTTTATAAAAAATATTCATCAAACTCTTTTTTTTTCTTTGAAAATGAAATTAAATAAATAACTACCAATTGTCGTAGTTGACAAAGAGAATGTGATTTTTGGTGAAGGCAATTTAATTCCCTGTGTCTCCTTAAATTCTTTAATCTTTCACAGCATGTCTTAAATTAGAAGTATCATTTGAGTCAGCCTAGATTAGTTTATTTCTTTGTAGCTGCTGAGAAAATGTAGAAAAATTCACCACCACAGTACAGTAGTCTGTTTTGAGTGGTAACTTAACATAACAGCAAAGAAAATCTGGTTTCAAATGCATTAGCACATGTAAGCTAATGTTAAACTCTTCATGATAGGCTCTATTCTCGTTGCTACGCCCACATGCTCAGTATAAGTGAGTCTTTTTTCAAATCCAAGAGTAGGGGTTAGTTGGGAACTAGATTAAGCCACAAGGTATATAATATTTTGTACAACTGCAATGATTTTTTTTAATAAACGTTTTAATAAATGTATTAACAACATTGTCCTACCCACTACTAGTAGACATTTTTGAATTTCCTACTAAATGGTGGTTACCTCCTGATTCAAATGTGTCACATTTACACATATTTATAATTCTTTATACAATTAAAGCAAATATTCTAAATAATTTAATGTGTTTAGAGTACATTTTTAATTAGGATTTACATCTGAATCAAACTTCTTTGTGATCCACTATATTATATTATGCTCTGTATTGTTTGAATTTAGTAGTTTCTTCTCATTCAGCAACATTTTTATCACTGTTTATTTTTAAGATGAAATTTTTCCAGATTTTAAGACACAAGGATTACCATATTCAAAACAGATGCATGCATAAATATATATGGGATTCGGTCAATATCTCTGTTGTGGAAACGTTTGTGAATATGGAAATATCTCTGAAAAATTATTTGTATTGTTAACACCTTGTGTCTCTGTTACAGCCTACAAAGTGACTAAAACTAATACAGATTCACTGCCGAAAGGCATTTATAAATTAAGAATACTATTGAAACTTATATTTGATTATAAATATTTCTTTAAGGTAAGAAACTTAAGATTATAATTTTAAAAAAAGACAATAATGTAAATTCCACTTATATCTATATCACTTTAAAAATCCCAATTTTGCCCCTTGGTCTTGACAACATTTTTTTAAATGTTAGGCTGTATTAATGGACTTCATACTTACAGAAGGGGAATAAAGAGGCGGAAAAAAAAGAGAGTGAAAGAAAGAATGACCCCATCCCAACTCTTCATTGTCAGTATTGTATGATTTTTAAGGTCTGTAGAATCTAAGAATTTGTCAGCATGAAAACATGTAGTGGATCTATTTCTGACATTCTATATATTAATAGTCCAAAGAAAGTGCTAAAATTGTATGTGCATAGTAAAAATTTTAAACATAAACTATTCAGGCCTGCTTTTGTATTCCAATATCAAGTCACAATAGTAATGGTTAGGAAAACCAGCAGAGGTAAGGTGGAAGGAAAGCATAAACTTCAGTAATAAGATGGTCTAAGCGAGCTGCTCCTCACTGAGACGTTAAAATAGAGAACTTAGCTATATTGCTGACACGTTGGCTCCTTTAGCTTAAGAATTTTTTGGTATTCAGCTTTAATAATATAAATATAAACTGTAATTTTCAGTTGTAAAACTGACCTATATACTGTTAGTGATAGACACATAAAGCATTTATCATGTACCATGACAAGTTTTCCACATGCTGATGTTACTTAAAAGTAATATCTGCTAAGGGAACTTCATAAGTGTTTTGGAATCATATCTGAAAGAAGGCACAATGCAATATCGCAATATTGCTGAGTATATTAGAACTGGGTACATACCGAATACATTGAACGTTCTATAAAAGCAGGTTTATGAAATTATAAAAAAAAAATATATCTGATAGCTAATTCCTCATGCACTCCAAAGAGTAGGAGCAAAAGACAGTAATAAGGTCTATATAGATATTTTGTTTTTAAGTATTTTTCAAGATGATGATAAAAACAATTTCTGTCTTTAATTCTATAAACAATTCTAAAGATGCAAAAAAATTTAAACTTTATAAAGTTTATATGATTTTTTTCCCCCTTTTGCCAGAAAAGTTTGATCATTCTTCGTTTTGCATCATTTTATGGAGAGAACTTGCTACAAGATGAACAGGCAGATAGCTAAGTCCAGGTCTCAAAATAATGAACTAACAACACTGTCTTCACTCCTGAAGACAGTAGATGCCATTATCTACAAAATAATTTCCAGCAGAAGTCTGCCAGATCTTTATTTCCATGAAGAAGATTGTATAGTATATTAAAGTTCATATGAAAGGTGCCTCATAGAGTCTCAGATGCTCCCTGTCATGCTATATCACTACACGTTTTGTTATCCAGAGAAGTTTAGAGATACCTATGTTTTAAACGTGTGGAAAACTTTATAAAACAGTGTGCAGATAGTGCTTGGTGTTTATGAAGATTCTCTGTCCTCTTACCCTGGGCTCTATTCAAGCAAACAAGCCAATATGTTAATAATGTTGGCTCTGACAACAGTGCACAACTATTTAATATTCTTTTCATGTGGAAGCTGTTGTCTGATCATTAATCATGTTTAGTTGCACCTGCAATTATTTTTTCATATATTTAATATGCCAATTTTATTGCAGTGACTGCTCTCAGGAGGTTTATAATAGTGATTAAAGCAATGTTAATTGTTGCGCTCATTTCAGGATTGCTTCAATGTCAGCGTGATCAAAGGTAATGTTGGGAACTGTCAAAGTTTCCACAAGTGTAGAAAGTTTTGATTAGAATTTGCAAACTTTTTTAAAACTTTAATTTCCAAAAGTCAGACTCTATTTCTCTCCAGGCCCAGAAAAAATAACCTTTCATTAACATCCATTATTTTTTGCTCCAGTGTAAAGAATTTCCAAAGCTTCGCACATAAAACAGGTACTGCTTGTTTATAGATGAGCACGTATGTCCAAGGACATTGTGTATCCTTGCTATTACCTTGACATCCTCTCTGTTTCCTCAGAAGTCTATATCTTTTCCTCTTGCAAGCTTCTTTACAGAGAGCTGATAACATCTGAGTGTAGTCAGTGGCTGATAGAGTAAAATATTTGATCGCATTTGGAACACAAGAATTTAGTCATGCTGAAAAAAAAAGATTGAGAGGAAAGTCTGATGTGAGAAAGTATTAGCTTTGTGCTGCTTGTTGACTTTTTCTAAGCACAGCAGGGCCTCAAGGGATTTTTGGTTCTTTACTGAAGAGGCCTCAAATTTTTTGCCAGCAGTATAAGTCAGCATGCTTGCTTTTAAGGGAAGAATCACTCCATCTAGATCATTGCTACAGTAATAGATCTCCCAAAAGTATAATTTGAAAATGAAAACCAATATTCATGAACACTCTGTGTCCAAGCAGGCTGTGTGGAAATGTTGTTTTGTAACATTTTATATCACTGTGCAATTATATAGATGTAGTCAGTCCACTGAGGACCTTTCAGTGCAACTCGTCTTACTCTGAAACTCAAGTGTCTGATGCTTGAGCTTCTGTAGTGGAAGTCTGAATTCGATTTCAGTTTCTAACAGACAATCATTCTGCTATAGTATGATGGTCACAAGGGCTTAGGAAGCTCCTAAAAATCCATTCATTACTTAAGATAAGGGCTTTTTTTGAAGTTGTGACTAGGATAGGTCAATATAAAAGTAGTAACAGATTAATGTTCTTTCAAAGTAGGTGGTTAGAATAGAAAGTGCAGGGAATGATCTCCCACATTATTTGTAACTCCATACCTTCTGACTAGAGAAAAGTGAAAGGCTTGAAAGAAATGAATTTGATTGATCAGTAGCGTAGACAGCTTTATTGGTAGTGCACAATGTAGTAATGGATAATTCTTAACAAAGGCTGTAGATAAAATGAAATTAACTGTCCTATTCATCTACTTAGGAAGCCAGATCAGGACATTTCAGTGGACCTGATTTAGCTTCTCTTTGTTCAGGTTCTTCAAGGCACAGTTTGCCTGTTTAACTGATAAACTTCACTCAATTTATGAGAATAGTATTTATTGAATCGGTTATACTTAAACGTCTTTCCCTGAAGGGGACTAAAGTGCAACTAATTCTTCACTCCCATAAGCTGCTTGTATGAGGCTAGCCAGTATCTGTGTCCAGCAAATGACTGTCTTCTGCAGTTGTAATGGCAATTGTGTTTATTCACGAAAATCTTGTGTGGCAAGGTTTTGGTAGTGAGGAGTGTCACAGGGGTGGCTTCTGTGAAAAGCTACTAGAAGCTTCCTCTATGTCCGATAGAGCCAGTGCCAGCCAGCACCAAGATGGACCCCTCACTGGGCAAAGCTGAGCCAGTCAGTGACAGTAGTAGCACCTCTGCAATATTTTTAGGAAGAAGAAAAACTGCTGTGCAACAGCAGCTGGGCGAGAGGAGTGAGAAGATGTGAAACAATTCTGCATACACCAATGTGAGTGAAGAAGGAGAGGGGTGACATGCTTCAGGCACTGAAGCAGGTTCTCCTGCAACCTGTGGTGAAGACAATGGTGAGGCAGTCTGTGCCCCTGCAGTCCATGGAGGTTAACGGTGGAGCAGAGATCTACGTGCAGCCTGTGGAGGACCTCATCATGCCAGAGCAGCTGAATGCACCTGAAGAAGGCTGTGACCCTGTAGGAAGGCCCTGCTGCAGAAGGCTCCTCGAAGGACCTGTGACCATGTGGAGAGAGGTTTTTCTCCATGCTGGAGCAGGTTTTCTGGTAGAACTTGTGACCCTGTCAGGGACCTGTGATGGAGCAGTGTGCTCCTGAAGGACTGCACCCCGCGGAAGGGACCTACACTAAAGCAGTTTGTGAAGAACTGCAGCCCATGGGAAGAACCCACATTGGATAAGTTTGTGGAGGGCTGTCTCCCATAGGAGGGACTCCATGCTGAAACAGGGGAGAAGTGTGAGGAAGAAGGAGCAGCAGAGAAAGCGTGTGACGAACTGACCACAATCCCCATTCCCTGTCCCCCTGTACTGCTTGGAGGGAGGAGGTAGAGAAGCTGGGAGTGAAGTTGAGCCTGGGAAGAAGGGAGGAGTGGGAGGAAGGTGTTTTAAGATTTTGTTTTTCCATCTCATTACCTTACTCCAACTTTTTGGCAATAAATTAAATTCATTTCCCTGAGCTGAGTCTGTTTCACCATGATGGTAATTGCTGAGTGATTTCCTGGTCTTTTTCTCAACCCACAAGCCTTTTGTCATATTTTCTTTCCCCTGTCCAGTGGGGAAGGGGGAGTGATAAAGCAGTTTGGGCACCTGATGTCCAGCCAGGGTCAACCCAACATAATGAAAAAGACTATTTTTTTTTCCTTTTAACTGGTGTAACGCATAGTGTTTTAGAAAATACAATGGTTTTGGTAGATTACCTGGTGTAGATGTTTTGTCCAGGTAGTTGGGACGGTAAAAGTCTACTAAGAATTAGGAGTGTTTGTTTCTTTTTTCCTTCCTAAATCTTGATATGATTAAAATCAGATTGCATGACCTGGTTGTCTGAAAAGACAGCTGACTGGAATCTTTCACCCTGAAGACTCCTCTTAGATTTTTATGTCAGCTAACTGTGCTGGTTGTCTTGGAGATAAAAACTAGAAGTAGAATGGGATGAGCTGGAAGAATGAGAGCAGGGTATGGATATGGTCATGGTGATTCAATGGTGATTTTGTCTTTCTGAGTCTTTCCAACTACACAGCCTCTCCTTTTTTTCGTATACTTCCACACACAATATGTTAAAGTTATCTAGGATTTAGGTGACAAGGGCATGGATAACTTTGGCCAAACCATTGTGTGAAAGATAGGGAAAAGGTTTGTGCGTACTTAGCGAGGTATGGACAAAAAAATCCCTAAAACCAAACAAACAAAAAGCCCTCTTCAAAAAAGTACAGATTTTGGAAATAATGTAAGGGCTGGTTCAGCAGTACATTCAACACTACCATAGGTTTTCACACCACTTTGACCAAAATGTCTCCAGTGTTCGTTGTCCTTGTAAGGGTTTTCACATCACTCACTGAGTTCCCCAAGTAAGGACTATACTAATCTTTCTTTCTTGCTAAAGATAATTCTGAAAATTTTATTGGACTTCTGATATCTTTAAGGTTCTTTAACTCATATAAGTTCATTTCAGGTAAATTAAATATATTTAGTGCAACACAGATATATCCTGACAGAGTTGTGTCCAACACCAGAAACGTTACAACGTTCATTCTGAAAGTGAAACTACCTTAATCTTTGAAGTACTAAGGAGTCCTTACTGTAAACTAAGAACAGAAGAAAATGTAAGTATATTTTATACTGTGTGTAAGCATGTATCCCTTCCCCCACAGGCTCACTGCAAACATGTTGTTGAATTTATCCTCAGTTATCTCTTATCTAAACTTCAGAATGGACTTTGACAGCCAACACAGAAGTATTTCTAGCTCTAAAATACCGATGATTTAATACACACAAATACACAATGTAATTTGAACCTTTTGCTTTGTCAAAACTTAACTGATTGACAACTTTCTGTATCCATTCAGACATATTTCTTCCATACAAACTCACAAACTGAAGCCAGAAATGAGCTCCCCCTGAGAAATGCCAAAACTGGATCTATATAGTACAGCTTTATTGAAATCCCACGCTGATGTCAAACAATTATTATCAAAAATCTAGGGTAGGAGATTCCTGTGGTAGTTTGGGTTAGTTTCAAACACAAACAAGTCTCTTTTTTTTTCTAGTCTTGGAAAATTCAGTCCTATGCTCTTTAGGCTCTTATATGAACTCATAATGTCAGAGTGCATTCTTAGACTGAGTAGAAATTCACTTAGCGTAAGTGGAATAAATGTCTTCTGAAAGCTACAACACAATAACAATAATCTAATGTACTCACTACTCTTAACCTAAGCCTTGGAATCTGTATTTTGGATTGCACTGAAACATAATATTAAATGAGGAAAAGTACTAAAAGTCTGATTTTTTTAGAATATATTATAGCTGTTCTGGTATGAAGCATCTTGACTCCTTGCTCCAATTTCATGAATCTACTCTCATCTTTTTCTGATGCAAATTTGTCTTCATAACAGAAAATATAATAAATTAAGAATTGTAGCATCTGAGTAGTTTATCTAATCTAGCAAGATAACAGTTAAGATTAACTGTTCTTAGCAAGAAATTCAGTATTATTCTTATTTATTTTCTCATTGTTAAAAAGACTTGGTGGGAGGAGTAGGGGCAAATGAGTGAGACTACATTTATTTGCTTAGGTTCCCCCCACCCTCTTGAAGAATGACAAATTTATAATTGTCTTCACAGGTGCTTTTAACAGGGAAATTTATCTCATTTGCAAACTCTCTGAGGATTTTTTATGCAATGGCAGTCAGCTGTCACTGTCAAGCCTGGCCTTTAAGGAGAGAAAGAAGCTACCGTTGGCTTCAGGATCTGCTTAATTTCTTAGGAAATTTGTGATGGTGGAGGTTGGAGAAAAGGATTATTTTTGGATTTGATGAGCTACTTGAAATTCCTGTGGTTTATATTGAAAAAAAAAAAACCACCTTTTTATTTGAACTTCTCAGGAAACAGAAATTGTAACATTTTGATCAACTTCTGTATCAATATTTGACCTTGAATAAATATATACTGGTAAACTGTGCCATGCTACATGTAGAAGATTCCTTGGTCTACTTGATAGCTTGCTTAGGGAATGAATGATTTTCAGTTCTGGAACTTAGAAGTGAGTATGGCTAGAACTCCTGGGAAAAGATACTAAAATGTAGAGAGCTTTCATCTGTCCTTTGGACTTGTTTGACTGCTTAACGGAAGGTAGGTTTAAAACATTTTCAACACTTCAGTAGTTCCTTAGGAAAATTGTAGAAGACATGAAATTTTTGTAGATGTTAATTAATTTGGATGACCTGATTAGGTTTGGAAGACACAGGAACTTGAAGAAAGATTTCTGAAAACTTCAGGCTGACTAGAACCCTGCAGATGAAAGCTATGGAGTTAAATGTGTTCTTTACAAGATATATGGTTCTGAAAAATATGCAGGAGGTCTAAATGCATTTCTTAATAAAATAGGACAACTTTCAACATCATACAGTTTTTACAGTTAAATATACTGTGGTTTCTTAATAGTGATAATTATTTGAAAAGCTACTTAATTTAAGTGAATACTGGCCCTGTAAGTAGCAAACAAAATGAAAGATAACTAGAAGAGAAATAAAATCATAAACAAAGAAATGTTACTAGGGATCACTGACATAAGAACTGTGACAAGGACATGTATTAAATTACGAATTCTTTATATCAGTCATAGTCTGCCTGGGTCTTTGCTGTTGTCTTCTGTGGTTTTTGTTGCTACAGAACCTTTTATGATATAAAATATCTTATCAACATTGTATTTAATCACTGAGTTCCCTTGCCATCTCTCATTACTAAGTCCTCACAATAAGATATCTGAAATAATGAAGAATTTCATTTTATTTCTAGCTTGGAAATTACATTTGTAAGAAATTCAGTGTTCCTCTTCCTCATGACAGTTTATTGTCTTCTGGAAATCAATTTGATCATCTTCCCAGGTAACTAAGAAGCATATGCAAATGTGAACAAATTACCACTGACAGAGGGCATAAAGAACTCATTTTTTGGGTGTATGTGCCTGTTGAGTTTATAAAGCATGTCTTTTGATTGGTAATACATTTGTTTGCAAAAAGCTTTAAGAAAAAACAGCAGAAATGCAACATATTGTCCCTGTTCAGTTCATCTCTGTTGTGTTCATATTAAGATAGAACACGAAAAACATACTCAATTCCTCCTGTCCCCTTCCCCCAATCTTTGTGATAGTATGTGCACAATATTGCCAAGAATTTTAGCTTGCTCAGGAAATTTTTATTCCTAGTAAGAATGGCAAGCAACATAGTATAGATTTAGCTATTCTTCACAAGAACTTTGGTCTCTGCTTCAATAAGGATTATATAAAAAAAGCACTATAATTTGGGATTTTTGAATTCCTGTGCAGTAAAGTACTTTGATGTGCACTTATTTCAAGTAAAACACCTCAGGAAAAGTCTGCATGCTGCCAAATATTCTTCCTTCCTTTATTTTTCCTTAGCAGTGACAATGAGTGTTAATTGTTCCTAATTTGATTTTTGATGGGTTCTTACCTAATTAGCACTCAAAGAGTTCTTACAAACTTAAAAAGATGTTCTGATGAAGAGGAAGAAGACTCATTACCATTTTTACATATCAGCACAAAAGCTTCCTAATGACAAAAAAAATACATTTTCATATTCTTGCCTGACCTATCAAGCGCTGTGATTTTCTAATCTCATTTCTGTATTTGAAAGCTTCAGTCTTGGAATCTGACATATTGCTAATGTAAGATATGTGCTTCTATTACTCTGACTACTAATTAATCTTTATAATTATAGCATCTTCCAATAATCATGATCATAAGCTGGGTAATAGCAGTTAAAAGGAAAGAAGTGCCTTCATCTACACTGCAGATTAAAATACCCTCACTTGATGGAAGTTGGTGAAAGAGAAGTATCAATTTACAGTAATGGACTTGTACTTATGAGGACTTAAGTATAACTTGATCACTTTTTTCCCCCCTTGTTCTCTCTCTAGCTTTTTCAGGGAAAATGTTAATACTTTGTTATGACAAATCAGATGGAGGAACGCTTAAATGGAATTCTTGACATATACTACATGACAGTATTACTTTTCTTTCTGGAGAGAACATGGCTAATGGGTTTGATATATCAGAAAAAGACAGTTAGTACTAATGGTCATTCACAGGTCCATTTAAAATATCAAATCCTTTTTATACCAACTACTGTGTAAGCCTATAATACATCAGACTCGCTTAAGTGAATAATCCTTTTTTTTTTTTTCCCCCGTGGCAAGGCTACCAATGCAGGTGTTCTTGGTGTTCTTTGGCAGATGGATCTGTGTCTCCATCTGTCTACATCGTGTTTAGTAATTTTCATGTTTGTAAGTGTGTATTATATTTGACCAGATTAGAATTTATTCCTTGCATTATAAATATAATTAATGTAGATTTTTGGCAATTTAAGGCTTGCTATAAATTACAGCTGAAGCCAATACTTGGAAAATTGTTTAGTTTCGTCTACAGTAACATAGTTAAGGAAGTGTGACAACTTTCTATTGATAGACAAATATTAGGCATTGCAAAGGATTTGATACAATGTTTCCTGTTGTTGTAAATATTCATGTTTGAGTAGGGAAATTAAGCATATTTAGACTGATATAACTGAGGCTGATATAATTCATAGAACTAATCAGCTAATATAGCTTGTTTAAATGTATAAATCCCTACTGAATTCATGAGGAAACATAACTTTGTATGTGTATATCTATACATATACGTATGTTATTGTGATATTTGCTTTCTCTGTCCATTGACTAATAATTATACTGACTGAAAATTCTTTACAGACTAGGTTTGATCATCAGGGTTGTACATACTACTTAAGTGGGAACCACAGTTTAGGACTAATTACAAATTCTACAAAAAGCACTTGATTCTGTATTGTATTGCATTTTGTGTTTTTCTCTACATAGGGCTGCTAGAAAACGCTAGCATTCTTCTTACTAACTCATGTCAAAAATAGCCAGTTTTTGGCATGAGTTGTAACATTTAATGTTTCTCAGCCAAGTTTAAATGATGATATAGTGGTGTCAAGCAGTAACACTGCCCAAGGAAGTGAGAAAAGAGTAAGAGAGAGAATTGTGTAAACAGTAAAATAGCCATTAAGATATCCCAGGGCCTGCTCAGGGAAAATAATTTAGCCCTTCAGCACAGTGCACAAAACCAAAAACTCCACAGTGATTACCATTTGCAGAAATTATCGAGCTTTGCAAAGATAAGTTGCCATGTAGCCTTCAGGCTTAATGATGTGCAATGAGACTTATAGTTTGGAAAGAATAAATTAGCAAGCAGTTACATTTTTAAGGCTGTTTGAAAGTTATAAAGCCCTTTCACTTGTGGTCAACTACATAATCACAAATTTAGACTGTTTAACCCCTATGGAATGAAATTATAGTGACCATTTTATAGTGGACTAAAGAAACTGAAATGCAAAACACCAGAATTCAAAACATTATTAGAAAAAGTATTTTTATTAAACAATTTGCAGAAGTGAAAGTTTCTTTGAATTTTAAACTCTGATGTTTTGTGCTGCCTTTTGTCTGTTTTGCAGGGCTAGTATCAAATATAGGTAAGAGTTTTTTTGTTATTGGCTTATTCTTAAAAAATATTATCATATGATGGAATCTATTCACAGACAACTAATTTTGGAAGAAAGGTAGCTTAAACATTTACTTTCTCTTCCAATTTCCAGTTTCATTCCAGCTGTGCTACATATTTATAAATATTTACAAAAAAAAAAAAACAATCTAATGATAGTCCAAGCTGCTTAGATATTTCATTTCTCAGTGACTTGGAACACACAAGTGGACAGTTGCGACAGCAAAGTTGATGTTGAGTAACCTACTTCATC
Organism: Tauraco erythrolophus; assembly: GCF_009769465.1. Classification (NCBI taxonomy): domain Eukaryota; kingdom Metazoa; phylum Chordata; class Aves; order Musophagiformes; family Musophagidae; genus Tauraco; species Tauraco erythrolophus. The sequence continues at coordinate 1,947,883 of NC_141470.1, forward strand.
ACAATAATGTATTGTTTGTACTTGTACAAGCTACCCTCGGTCATCGTTTCAAAGAGTCAGTGTGGTATGAAAGAACACGTAACTTTCAAGGGAAGATGATATTTTTAGATTATTCCACATTTGATGTTTTTCTAAGGGCAATTATTTAACTGTAAATGCTGCAAGCATTTCTTCTATGTGAAAAAGTGAAGAGAGATCTAACTCTGGTGAGAAAATAAAATTATATTTCAGTGATCCTTAAGCAGTTGAGTCTTATGGTGTTTTCTACTTTACATTGTGCCATTTTGGTTTTGTCCTTAACTATGCTGTCATTTAAACTTAGATTTGTTATCTTTCACATGATGGGGAGAGAGAAAAATAATAAGGGAAGGAGCTTCATGAATGTCATATTTTTGATACCTCACCATGAATGTGATATTTTTGATACTGAAAACTACAATGTAACGCTTTTGTCATTCTCAGACACGGACGATGTGTCTTAATTCCAGTGGAGGCTGCCTTTTATTTCATTACTTCATCCTATTTTGGAATCTGTTTTGGACAATGATTGATTTTCAAAAGATGTATAAGATGAGTGTTAACAATTATGCTATCACAACTGTTAACATGTGTTCCTAATTAATTTTTAAGCAGATAATCAGCTACAAGTGTATTGTGAAACCAGATGGTCTAAGAATTCCAGGATATCTGGCAGTGAAGGATGCTTCACTATAAATCCTGTGTTGAATCCAGGTCTTCTCATAGGCATGCAGTGCATGTTCTCATTGCAGGAGAACTAAATAACTTTGAAACACGACAAATGGAGAAAAACAGATTTCATTTTGCAAAGCTTTTATTGCAACTGCAATGAGTAAACATTTTTCACAGTTACTCTGAACACAAGATTTACAGGAGAGGATCAGACTTGATGTTTAATTTGGGGTCTTTGTTCCAGAGAAGTAAAATCTTTGATGGTGAACTGGGCAAGATATTTTAGAAGATGATAGTAGAATCCCGAGCACACTGGTGAGAAACACCCCATTGATATGTTATGACAAAGATGTGCAACATGTTAAGGCATGACCTAGCCGGATAGAGTTTCTTGTGCTTAACTATTAGTTAGTTCACGAATTTAAACTAAGAAACACAAGTTTTAGTGTCTTTAGTAAACAGCAACTGCTGTAACTTTAATAACTCATTCCCCACAGGCATAGCCAATCCCTTCATAAAATTTATTCAGTTTATGACACTGCTTATTTTCTGTAGCAATCAGTCATACAGTATAAATTATACATGATATGCAATACTTTCACTTTATTACTTTGTATTTTTTGCAAACCTGTTACTCTTGTTCTCTGAGACAGCAAGACAGAATCTCACTATAACTTCTGCAAACAGTTCCGGTTTTAGACCCTTCTTATAGTTTATCCATGTGCTGGGTTTATGTGACAGAGATTTGGTAGCAAGGGAGGGGCTGCAGAGATAGCCTCTGCGAGAAGCTTCCCAGCCTCCAAAACCAGTCTGACCAGCCTTTGGTTAGATCAGACCCCCCATCCCCTCTCTGGCCAGGGCAAAGCCAATCAGTGCCTATGAGAATGTCCTATTTAAGAAGAGGACAAAGGAACCTGCACAGGGCTGGACCAACACTGAAGAGAGGGAGGAGGAGTGGAGCTGGCCCCCAGCCTCCCAGGCAGGCGACTACCCATGCTGGGCCACCACCATTCAACTGGAGATGGTCGTGGCAACGTGGCTTGGAGCACTCCAAAGTGCCCTGCTCCTGGGCCACCTGCTGGGTGGAGTTTGGCCGGCCAGGACTGCCGAGGTCCGTCATGCTGGTTGGGCCTGGTGTGACTGCAGCACAGACAGGAATGAGATCTGAGAGAAACAGCCACACAGACACCAGGTCAGTGAAGACGGAGCAGTAGGAGGTGTGCTGGAGCTGAGATTCTCCTGCAGCCTGTGGTGAGACAGCAGCAGCCCCCCTGCAGCCAATGGAGACCAACGGTGGAGCAGAGATCCACGTGCAACCCATGGAGTACCCCACACTGGAGCAGAGATTCCTGAGCCTAAGGGAGGTTGTAGATTGTCTCCATGGGAAAGACTCCCCATGCTGCTGGTGACTCACAAGGACGCAGAGATGCATCTGACGTCCGTGGAGGACCCTACACTGCAACGGGTGCTGCACCCTAAGACGCTGTGACTCTGTGGGGAAAATCCTGTGCTGGAGCAATCTGATGGGTAAGGATTGCATCCTGCAGGAAGGACTCACATTAGAGAAGTCTGTGGACTGTCCCATGAGGAGGAGATCCACTGGAGTAGGGAAAAGAGTCTCAGGAGTTCTCCTCCTTTAAGAAAGGAGAGGCAGAAACAAAGTGTGATAGACTGACCTGCAGCCTCGCATTCCCTGTCCCCCTTTGCCGCTGGAGGAGGAGGTAGAGCTGGGAAGAAGGAAGGGATGGGGGCTAGGTGTTTCTGGCTTTGTTTCTTGTTATCCTCTCTGAATGAATGTCTAATGAATTAAATTGTTTTGTCCCCAAGCTGAGTCTGTTTTGCCCGGGGCCATGGCTGGTGGGTGATCCCTCCCTGTTCTTATCTCAACCCTCAGTCCTTCTCTCCACCTCACTGAGGAGGAGAAGCGAGTGAGTGACCTCATAGTGCCTTAGATGTTGACTGGCTGAACCATGACCGTCCATTATACAGAAAACATATTGTTTTCATTCTTATAAGAAAGATTTTCCACATTCCTACGTTTTCATATTGTCTTTCTGCAATGACCTTAAATTTGTTATATTCTTTCAAGATTTGAGACACCCAGCTCTGTGTGCCCTGGTTTCAGCTGAGATAGAGTTAGATCTTTTTAGCAGTGAGGAGAGCTCTGTGTTTTGGTTTTAGTCTGTGTCATGGTTTGATGTGGGGGGGAGGTCCAGGTGGCAGAAGCTGCCCATCACACCGGACTCCCATTCCCCTCGGGGCTTGAGCCAATCGACGCCTCTGTGAATTGCCCTATTTACGTCGGGACAAAGGAACCAGAAAGGCGTGCCTTTGCCCAGGAGCGAGGAGAAGGGAGGGAGGCACGGCCCCTGCTCCCCGGTGCCTAGTCGGGCCGGTGCCACCCTCTGAGGATGGCAGTGGTGGAGCCACTTGGGGAACTCAGGGAGAGCCCCACTCCTGGGGTGCCCACCGGGCCGAGTTCATCCAGAAAAGACTGAGATCTGAGAGAAACGGCCACACAGATACCAGGTCAGTGAAGACAGAATGGAAGAACGTGTGCTGCGGCTGAGTACCCCCTGCACCCAGTGGCAAGTAGCCAAAGGCAGCCCCCCTGTAGCCAAAAGGCAGTCCTTGGTGGAGCAAGAAGAGACCCACTCGCAGCCCGTGGAAGATCCATGCCGAGGAGAAGAGATGCCAGAGCCTGAGTACGGTACGCATCTAAAGTCCGTGGGACAACCCCGCCAATGGGGAGGTGTTTTGTTTAAAGGAGATGCCTGAGACTATTGTGAATTATGGGCACAGGTCGAGGCGCATTTACGCATTTAAAGTCTGTATGGAGATGCATTTAAGGTCTATATGACAACCCACACCAGAGCGAGTAGCAACAACTCCCTAAGAATCTGAGACTGTGGTAAAGCCCACACTGGGGCAATCTGTTGGGGAAAGATTGCATCCTGCGGGTAGGACTCACGCTTTCCCCGTGAGTAGGGATCCACTGAAGAAAGGGACAATCGTGTAAGGACTTCTTCTCCTTTAAGAGAAGCGGCAGTAACAACATGGAATGAACTGACCTGCACTCCCCCATTCCCTGACCCCTGCGCCGCTGGGGGGAGGAGGTAGAGCTGGGAAGAAAAGGCAAAGGGGGGGAGTAGTGTTGATTTTAAGATCTGGCCTTGTTTTCTTGTTATCCTCTCAAGTAACCGTTTTTGTTTGCTTTTCTCTTCGTAGGTAGCTGTTAATAAATAGTTTTGCTTTAAGAAAACAGCCTCTTTTGCCTGGGACCATGGTTGGTGGGTGCTGCTCTGTTCTTGTCTTGACCCTCAGCTCTTTTATTATATTTTTCTCCTCTCCACTTTACTGGAGTGGGAGAGCTGTGTGGGGTTTAGTTGCCGGATCGGCCTAACCCACGACAGACCAGGATTCATTATGAGAAGAATGTTGATAGTACACTGATGTTTATAGTTGGCACTGAGGCCTCGAGGATTTTCCAGCTTGCTGTGTTCTTGCCAGTATGCAGGAGCACAACAGGATAGGGGGAAGCATGACTGGGACAAGGGGTCCACAACTCCCCTATGATTTGAACTTAGATTTAGGATTGAGGGCCAAGCTGTCCATTGAAGTATTCCATATCATGTAGTGTCATGCCCAGTGTAAAAATGAGGGTTAGCTGGAAAGAAGGGCTTTTGCTCTTCCAGGGCTCTCACTCTCAGACTCTCCGAGTGCTCCCTCTCTCTTTTGCTCTCTTTTCCGGCCTCTCACTTGTCCAGGACTGTGATTTCATGACTTATCTGTTTTGAGATCATTAGTCTGAGACGGGACAGGTCTTGGTCAAGGAGTGGCAAGCAATTACACTGTGCATCACTTGCTTATATATATTATTGTCATTATAAATATGTATATATTCATATATTATTAGTAATAGTATTAAATTGTTCTTATCTCAACCCATGGGTCTCCTTCCTTCTTCCTCTTTAATTCTCTTCCCCATCCCCTGGGGGTGGGGGAGGGTGAGTGAGGGGCTGTGCGGCATTTAGTTGACCCCCCCAGCCTAAACCATGACACTATGCAAAGCCCAGCTGCCACTGCAGGATTTTATTATGCACTAGTGTGGCAGTGTTTTGTTCATGAGTCTTTACCCTTCATGTGCACTGTGTTTGTTTAGCTTAGTTCAGCTGCATTCATAGAAGAGGTATCGACTGAATTATCAAAACAGAGATAGGATCTTTTTCTTGTATAATTTTATAACTTAGTTCTGTATCGTATGGAAATAGGATATTAAACCATCCCTATCTATGCTATGCGTTACTTAACACTTATCAGAACTGAACTTTGTAACCCTTATATTCTAGAGAAATACAACTTCTTATTCAGTTCAGGAGCTAAAAGCGGAGACAGAGACTTGCACTAACTTCTGTCCATGAATTCTCGACAGAAACAGAGATCGTTATTTGGCTGACACGTATCAATGACCAGAAGTGACCATTGCTTTCTATTCAAAATACCATTATTTCTATTTTGTCAATGTGCAATTCAACTGTCCAGAAATTTATCCATGCACAGTATCCTGCTATCCTATTTCATCTTTTGAGTTGAAAAGCAGGTTTGGAATCGGCACTTTTGCATCAAAAACATCCATCAAAAGAATATACACTGTAAATGGTAGGTATTTATTATTTACACTTACTGACTGAGTCATAGGGCATTTGTCTCCATCCCTTTTCTGTGCAGCCAAGATTTTTTGCTGCAGATGAAATCTATACCTGCGAATATGTGAATTAAGGAATATTCATCAAACCAGGAAATATGTGTATTTGCTACCTTTTCAAGCACTATTGTGCTGAATCCAGTGATAGCATTGGCAATGTTGCAATTGGCTGTTTTGATATACTCCAGTCAATCTTGAAAACAAATAAATTGTTCTGTTTAAGATGCAAAGTGAAAGACTTTTTGTTCCAGAGTAATCCCAAACAAGTCTGAGTTTTTACTCTGATTAAGCAAAATAAGTGGTGGAACTATAGATGATTAAGCATTTAAAACAATTTCTTACGTCATACTGCTTCTAACTAAAAAAATCTAATGTAATATATACTCTGTACATTCAGGATCTGTCTTCTAAGGGTTTATCCTGATACAGGTGAGATTTCTCAGTCTGATGTAGAAGACTCTTCAGCTTCGTGGGATTCTCGAATTCCTCAACCAGTAATGAGTTTTGTTTTTTGAAAAATAATTTTTGAAATTAGGTCTTTAGGAACTGATTGCTTAGTGTGAGGCTAAGAATATTCAAACATAGTATTAATTAATACTAGTAGATACTGCTTAGGTAACTCAAATCAAATACGTAGCCTGTGCAGATAAGTGTAACTCCAACAGCTGGTGCAAGATCATCCTTCTGTATGGTTTGCAGTGATCATACAATTCATGTATCTTAAATAGCATTAATTATAGTAGCTGCAAGTCTTCATAATAAGGAGTAGGTCTCCTCTTCAGACTACCCTTGTGCACCATTGAAAGGTAGTGTTGCTTAACAACGCTGAACATTAATAGCTGTGCTATACTCTTTTGAGTTAAGTTGTCCTAAACTTAATGAGAACATGGTAGTATAGTGGGATAAGTTAAATTTACTTTGCTTTAGAGCAGTTATGTAACTAAAAATGTGGCAATGTTTCATAGTTTTGAGTTTATAGGTAAAGTCTTTCTTCATGTGGTTTATTAGAAGTAAAGGTCTTCACTGGCAATTATTTTGGAGAGCAAATGAATAAAAACAGCTGAAGTGAATTTACCGTAAGACTAAAATATAAATGGAACTACTGTTGCAAAAAATACATTATATTACCATTACTTCTACAGTTCAATTAACTTCAATTAGTTGACTATTTAAACAAAATTACCTGTTTGCAGCTGGTGGATCACATCATTTGAACATTAACCATTATTAATATTCTATCAGTCAGAGAAGAATTAAATAGAAGCTTAACTACTCAAGAAGGTGTAAGTTACAAGACAAGTGGTATTTCAGTTGTCAAGGGCATTGCATAATGCTAAGAAAAGGCAAAGGCTGATATTTTTAAATTCGTGCACTAGAAACTTGACACTTCTGCCAAAGTGAGTAAAATACCTAATATCTAGTGAAATGGCAGGAGTGTAGGTGTCTACAATCTCTTGAGTACATGGACTTATTATATTTAAAGAAAAGCACTCAGGTTATTTCTAGACTGTGAGGTTAATTTTACATCAGACTAAATGAGAAGGAAAATAATCAGTATTTATGGAAATCATTTGCTCATGATTATTGAATTGCATTTAATCTCACAGATGTTGAATGTATAATGTAAAAAACAATCTGGAGTTGGGAGCAGGTCTGAGTGCAATTTGGAATTCACAGCAACTGAGGGGCTTGAAGTCTTTCATTTCCTAAATGAATGTTTTAACTGCAGAATTGTCTCATATGAGGATAACTGTCCTTCTAAGAGGCCTGAGCACTGATATAACAAAACCATAAACACTCCATTTTAAGAGTGATGCAGTAAAAAAATAAAAACTTGGATGTGAAACTTAACTCACAGGAATTTTTGTCTCCTTCAAGAGCTTTTTTCGTCTGATACAGTTGATTTGTTGCTGTAATAAAACCCAGTGACCAAAATTCTTTTTTATTGTCTCAAAATAACATTTTAGGGATCATCTCTATGATTGAGTTTTAAAACAAAGCATTCATCCCAAGGCATGACTGCTTGGTTGATCATCAAAAGACTTACTTCTGAGTCTATTTGCCATAGGTGTGAGGGAGACCTTATTCTTGAGACTATGGCAGTTCCAGAAGCAGAACTTCAGCAGCACAGTGAATATAAAAGCAAATTAGAGCAGTGCTTGAGGAGTTCATGCATTTGGTTTAGGCATCTGTTTCCAGGACCAGTCACCATCTGAGTGGGCAGTTACTAAGCTCTAAAAACTTGCCAAATCTAAGTGTAACAGTAGCTAAGAACAAAATAATATCTGAAAAAGAGATATCTGATTATTCAGAAGAATTAAAGCAGAAAAAGCAGTAAGAAACATGGCAACAGTTCTCATGCTTCCAAAACTGAAATTGTCTACAAACACAGAAAGGGAGTGTTTCCTTTCTCAGTGCTTCTCCATGCAACAACTATTTTTTCAATGCAAAACAGTTTAATTGGTGTATTTCCTTGTATTTGGTAGATATTCTGCTCTGTGTTGTCAGGATATTCATCACAAATGCACCACATTAAACATGTTCAGGATATTGGTGGAATGTCTCGAGACGTGGGCTGAGATCCTTACGTACTTTTTGCACCCTTTGTACTCTATGTGTAATGTGAAGAAAATGTAGGATGCTAGTTTCAGAAATACAGTCTCTGTGGTGTTTCAACGTCTGAAATTTTGACAACAAAAATGCTTAGCTATTCGTAGTTAGGACAAACCAGTTGTTTCATCTGGCTCATTTCTGACATTGACCAACGACAGATATTTCAGAGAAAAATGCAAATTGCAATATGTAAAATACTTGCTGTAGTTGAATTAACAAAAATTGCACAATTAAAATTTAAACCAAAAGAGGAACATTTAGTTCCTAGTCAGTTGCTAATGAGCTGAAACAAGATACCTAAATTTCTTACTGTGCTTTGCCATTTAATAAATATAATTTTAAAAGAGCTCTATTGGTTCATTTCTGAATATGGAATATAAACTGTAATATGAAACTACTGACCACAATGATATGCCATGTCACCAATGATAAGTTCATGAAGGGAAATGATTTTTCATATACTCTATTGTAATCTACTGATTCAAGCATGAAAAAGAAAGGTAAGAGTTCCTGCTCTAGCATTCTTTCATTTCAGTCTTGGAAAAACCACTTCCTTGTATGGTCTCTACTTCTGTATTACTTTCAGAGGTTAAAATTTATAATAGAAATTTCAAAATACCTCAAATAAAAAAAAACATGAAGAATATTTGCCCTCACTATGTACTCAGAGTATGGATAATAAGGCAGGGATGATGACAGTAGTTAACTATCTGTCTATTGTCAGCATAGAATTACCTTTTTCAGGTTTTCTGGAATCTTTTTGCCACCTTACCATTTAGCAGTTGATATTCTGATGCCTCAGTACATTCTCCTAATTAAGTAGCTTTACTTTTATTTCTTACTGGGGATGCCTGAATCATATGTTACATTGTTGATTATGATCATTTTTTATTATTCTATGATTTTCACAAGCTGTTACAGCTTTTTCACGCTGCTGAGGCTCAAGAACTGCCTTGGTCTCCTTACTGAGCCATCAAATGCATTGCATTTATGGACCACTGACACTGCAAAGCATTTGTGCCACTCCAGTTCTGAAAAGATTTACAAGTACTTGATCTTTTCAATTGAGACAAAACCTCCTATTTCTGAACACTTCTGCACTTATATTCATTTCAGATTCTCCTTCTTAACAGAAAAATAAAATAAGAAAAAAGGAAATAAAATTATGAATGTCAGAAACAAATCATATAAAAGGAACCTGAGTAAATGTGACTGTGAATTATGCCATGAATATATCTGAGAAATACGTCACATTATTTTTGTGATGAATGTACAAAACACCTTTCATGGTTGCAAATGCATTTAACATATAAATATTCTCCAAATGGCTTGGATAAGCAATTGTTGGTCTGAAACATTTACATAGTGTTTCATGTAATAATTTTCTACTGCTTTCCTGGCATGAGTATGCAGACGCCTCAGAGTGTACTCCTATTCTCCCTCTTCTGGACTTCTTTTAAAGACAGAATTACAAATGACAAAAGATCTAAAAGGGATGGTTTTGTTCCTAACTGCATACAAGGAGCTCACACAGTTTCTAAAGGAAGGTTTAGTATTTGGGCCCTCTGGAGGTGTAGAAAGTGCATGGAAGGTAAAACACATATCCCTGTTTAAACTCAACACTGAACACAGCCTCTGGGTGCTGGCATTGTTCCACAGAGGGGCAAGCAGAAAGGGTGCCGAGGCAAAATGCTGGAAACCTTTCAGTTGTTTCTGCTGCAGCAACTGTTGTCATCCACAAAGAGGAGCTGGAGACCCATGACAGTGGGGTGCAGAAGGTGGTGTCTACTGCAAGGAGCCCAAAGGAAAACGGGGGATAGTATTGTGGATATTAAAGTCTTTACTGCGGCTCTTCTTGTAACTGCAGTAATGTTAATATCACATTATCAAAGTACAGATTGTTCCCCCATCCAGAGGGCATAGAGCCTTCCAAGGGATTCAGAACTGACTGCACTGGCAATACACCCACTCACTCTGGTAACCTGAGTGAAAGAGTGTTGACAGGAGCATGTTGGTATAGAAATAATATTACAGCATGGCTGTGCTTCAAAACTGGAGTACAAAATAAAGCATTTCATAGTTGTCCTGTCTTCCATCACAGCTAAATCAGCTCCTGATAACCTAGGGGTGGGAGTAATTTTCTCTATCCCTGCACTGGGCTCTGAATTTCTTATACGAAACAAAACCAATACTATCAAAAATGTTTTCGTGAAGGGATGTCTTCTTTTTCAATAGCTGAATAGTTTTTTTCCTATTTTCTTTCATTTTTCTTCTTTTTTCTTTCCTGACACAAGAAGAAAGAAGAGGTCTCTCTCATCATATGAGACCTAATAAAATGACGTCAGGTCTACAGATGCTTAGCTGACTCCTCCGATTTTTATTCTGCTGTCACTGTCCCTGCGTCTGTGTGGTAACCTCTAACATACAGATTTTTGATGAGTAGGACAGCAGACTTTCATTAATAAGAGCACTTTTTCCCCCTTCAAAATCATCCCTTTTCCTTCTAAAAAAAACCATGTTATACTGATGGTCATATTATGATAATTTTATTTTCAATAACATCAGTTTCTAAATAGTCAGAGATCACAAGTTTTGGAAAGTTTTGAAACTGCTGTGACACATGTGTTTCTTTTCATTGCAGTGTCATTGTTATTCCAAGCTTTTTGTTTTGTTAGCACCAGAAAACATTGAATATAAACAAATGTTCCTAAGCACAATCACATAAACTTCTAGGTTAATAACAATAATAACTTACTTTTTAATGGTAACTATATAGCTCAAGAACCAAAACTGTTTAGCCAACAATATATTAATGATAAATACTGCAAAACTTACAGAATTTGGGGCATAAAAACTTCTCAGTAATATCTACTAGTATGTTGAGCATTATTTGTTTTCCAATATTGCTGTATGTTAAGCTTGTAAATAACTTGTAAATAACATTAATTTTATTCCAGAAATGCAACCTAAAAACCCAAACATTTATAATCAATTATAAATTATAACATTCAGAAAAATTGTAGGAATTCTTAAAAACAGCTGTCAGAATATTCTTAATGTCTTTCAGTTATCTTCTTCTGGAAAAGAAAATCAGAAGTTAGAGATGATCTATTTGTTTACATTAAATATGTATGAGAAATTATTTCATATATGTATATGAAATTAGCTGTATCTGGGGAAAAAAAATCATTATTTCCTAAAATGGATGGCAGATAATTCACATCAGTGTCTTTGTGAATAATGTACTCATTTCCTATTGCTTTCAGAACAAAAGATTATTTTAGTTCTATGGCATAACATTCACTACTTGTCTTTCCTGCATAACTTATCTGTGAGCTACTACCAGATGCTTAATCTTTCCATTCTGTTGCAGCTATGTGAGAGTTTGTTTTGAATGAATTCCATTACTGCAGATACCATAAAGCTCTGCTCTTCTAAAAAAAAAAAAAAAAAAGTCTTATTTAAGTTCTTTAGTTGTAATTTTATCTCAGGCAGGTGCTTCCTTCATTAAAAAAAAAAAAAAAAAGGTTTATTTGTTTCTTAAAGATTCCAAATGTATAGGAAGATTTGCAGTGTTTATGTAATAGCTACAGATGGAGAAGGAAGAGAAGACAAGCAAAGAGTGGAAGGGAGGAGAAGGGAGGAGACTGGAAGGATGAGAAGATGAGAGGGGAATGCTAAGGAGAGGTGGGAGTGGAAGATTAAGAGGAGGAGAGGACAGGGGAAGGTTAAGGAAAGGAGTGGAGAGAGGAAGGATAAGAACAGGAGAGGGAAAGGGAAAGGGAGTGGAAGAAAAAGGAAAAATTTTTAAAAAAAGGAAAAGGAAACTTTTAATTACCAGTCATCTCTGGAAAAATAGATTTCATGCTCACAGATTTAGCTATAGATATAATAGACAAAAAAAAATTGTATTAAAAATGATTTTTGAAACTCGGGTGGTACACACTTGAGAAATAAACATATGTGCACTTTAAAGGTTTCAAAGAATACTATTTTTGAGAATTCTAGTTGGGTTTTGAACTATTTAAAACACATATAGCATGAAGACTTATTTGTGAAATTTACCTTGTTTGTCTTGCAGCTGGACATGCTACAAAACTGCTTGACTTAACATACAAGGTGAAATATTTTATAATATTGACTTTAAAAAAAAGATAACATTTCCCAGTCTGGAGCTTCTCAAAGGAATCATATCAGCAGTATCCAGCCTCCAAACAGGCAACACCTATTTGAAGAAGACGGAATGGACCATCACTTGCAAGATAACACCTGCACAAGACAGCACCTATGAAAAAGAGGACCTGAGCGACCTTAGCTTATGGAATAGTTGCATCTAAACACCAGGGATACAGAGTGGAGCTTGGAGAAGAAATAAGAGAGCATGCTGGTTTCAAGTTCCCTCTTTGAAGATGAGTTGGTCCATCTCAATCACAGAGGCTAGGAAAATCAAAGACTGGGTATCAGAGCTTGTTGGTAACAAAAAATCGCATGTTATCATTTACCCAAGGCTCAACTATTATGTTAGATTTATATATGATTTGCAATTGTTGATAAGGTACCTAGTAATAAAATATAAATAAACGCTTGCCTGAAGTTTTAAAATTTGCTTGGTGTTTCAGTCTCAAAATACTTCCATCACAGTAGCTCCCAATTCATGGCAGTACAATTTGATTGTAGTCTGTTACATTTCACTCCAGATACAGCTGCATTCAATTCAATTGCTGCTCTAGACAGTTACATACTTTAAAAGTCATTTACAATACCGATTGGAAAACATCCAGGAAAATTTGGTCCAATAATATGGAAAAAGTCACACAGCAAAGTTAGCCACCATATTTTTCTTTTATCCTTTTCCGCTTTTTTCCCATATCTATTAAAGCCTGTGAGGAATTTCTCATAAACCAAACAAAGTCTTCCTTACTCTTATTAATAACACATAAATTAATCTCATTATAAGTCGCTATTCACAGGCAATTTTGCATTATGGGCTTAGAAGAGAAAAAAAATCATTACTGAAAGAACACAGTAGATGATCTACAAGTAATTAGGAAAAAAAAAAGTTAATTAAATCTGTCCTGAGACTCCCGACACAGACGAGCAGCTGTTGCCTGTTCAACCATTCTGGCTGACCAAACACAGGCCTAAATTTCTTTGGAGTATTAATTGATGGGACATTGTACATTTTTACTCTTCTTCTTTTCTCCTCCTCTAGTTCTCAGTTAAAAGACCCAAGCATAAAACGAGTCATTACAAAAAAATATAAACAAAAATTAGGTCCCCACCAACATTAAAAAAATCTGCTAAGTTGTTTGGCTGAGAGCTAAATGAGTAACTAATTTGATAATCCAAACCAGTCTTTTAAAAAATCAGGAGTGAATATCAGTTGCACAGTTGTTTCTTTTACCTGCAAAACAATCTGTTTGTCTCTTCTCCAGCTGTACCGGCACCTAATCATCTGTGAGAGTAAGAGCTGCAAAAATCAAAATATCTCTGCACGTCTGAGCTGCAAAGATCCAATGCTACCTCTGTCTACTACAGAAATAATGGCAGGGTGCAAAGATTATCTGGGGACTCTATCAGATTTAAATCCAATTATCTGATCCTAGCAGTTCCATATTACCATTAATGAGATTGAAGCAAACAGGGTATTAAAAGTTATGGCATATGTGTTTTATTTAATATACCTTCCTTAACAAAGCTGAAAAGGCTGGGAAATTTACAGAATGAAGAAAGAGGTTTTGTCTTTAAGATAGGTAAATTCCGAAAACAGTGCTACAGAAAGCTGGACATTCGTCAAATATTGACTGACAGTAGCCAAATTGCTCAAAAAGCAAAACACTGCAAACACAAAACAGTCTCCAAATTGATTTAATATTGAGCTAACATTAGGAAAAAAATTTTATTCTCATATGGCTTGTATCCCAAATGCTCTTGTTACTTAATAAAATAACGGTTAATGGCAGTAAGTTGTAAAATGACAGATTTTAGATAAATTCATGGCTGAATAGTACTTGGCAGGAAATTGGATCTTTCTGGTCTAGGCTTCAAATACAGCCCACTTGGTTAAAACCTGAAGTTGTCACGGATGGTGTTTCACACACTGGAGAGCAACATTGTCAAACTCAGTCATCTTCCTATGTGAGTTTTACTGGAGACAAATAGTCCCAGTTGGTACTAACTGGCATCCTTACAGACAGTGTGAGGAGAAACTAAAGTTATCGTGGCTGTGGAGACAGCAAAACTGCCTTCAAGATAGACTTCTGCTGAGCAAGCCTAGGACAAGAACAGGAGTAGGTAACAGTGCAAAGGCTTATTCTGCTGTTTCTTAAATAGATCCATGAGACCTAATTGGGAGTTGGACTAATGCAGTGCAAAGATTATCCAAATAACACTTAGAGTTATACTTAATTATTTTATCTGAACTTCGTGACATGTACCAGTGTCTACAACCCATAAGACTAATCAAAAGATGCAGAGGGCTGAAAGCGCTATTTGACATTTATTCTGCCCTTCCAACAAAGTAAAGCTAAAAGAAGGAACTATTGGTTTCATGATCTGTAAAAAGATCTGCAACTCTCAAAAATACAGCAAAATAGAACATCTTGTAAAATTTCTATATCCAGTTGCTGAAGGATTTTTATGCTTGTTTTTGCCAATCCAGTGTGTTTTAGCAGCGCTAAATTGACTTGATTTCTGGGAGAGTAATGAGTTAATAGGTATTAAAAATTCCATTTGCAAATCCGTTTCCTGGTTTGCACTCAATGAGAGACGCTTTCTTCTGTGGTAAATCTCAGAACAGACAGCTGAGCACACTAGAAGCTATTTCCTTTTAACACGTGTGTATAACTTTATTAGTTTCAGATGGCTTAACAGGTAGTACAGTGTTTTGAGTAGTCATTTGTGCATTTATGCATATGCTAAATTCTGTGTCCAACATAGCATAAAATAACGGTTACATTTTTGAGCTGTCAGACACCTCGCTTCCTGGTAGGTTCCTATATCTTTGAAACAGGAACTGTTAATTAAGAAAATGATGCTTGCTTTTTTCAAGTAGTTCTGAAGGAATTATAGTGTATTCTGGCAGTGGCAAATGATGTAAGAAAGAGAGTCCATTGTAAACTATGGATAAATTAGACAAATTCCACAATTTGTTCATGGCAGAGCTAACAAATATCCTGCTTCATGAAGGACTAGATGGAATTATTTTTTAATGTGTTGTGCAAATTCATTCCATTTTGTAATTAACAAAGATTTTCGTTTGATAAAGTCTACTAGTAATAATGTAGTCAAATTTGTAATATGTTTCATAAATATTTATTAATAAAATATGTACAAGGAAAAAAGCTACAGCTGGTGCAGATGAGCTCTTCTATACACTCTTTTTACTAGTTACTCATGCAGTAATGATTTACGATTGGGCCTAATGTGCTCAATGAACGTTGTTTTTCAACCAACACATGGTTGCAGGAATGCCAAATGTATTTTGTCCAATAAGTACATTGAGCAAAGTTGTTGTTTTGCAGAAAACTAATGCAAAACACATCCATATGCCTGTGGTAGTCTGTGTAGTAGGGATTTTTCAGCTTGTCCCAAAGATAGGGAAATGCATACAATTCTTAAATTCTTAATTTAGTGTACTATGTTGTTAGAATATACATGTACATCTCTTCTTTACAAGTGACAGAACATAGTTTTTTCTCAGAAAGTTAGTAGATATGATACAACCTAAACCAGAAAAAATGCTTACATCATTTAACACTTCCTAGAGTTTTAATGTCAGGCATAATCAGATACTTCCCAAAAAACTTCCAAGCATTTGCTTTCAGAGCTGCTTGTTGTCCCTTACAAGTGCAAGAAGCAGCTATGCATACATACTAATGATCATCTTGCTTTAAATAATGATAAATATTTGATTTTCCATGCAAAGAATCCCAGGAAGTCAGGCGTCAAAAAAGGAAATAGAATGTGTAATGCTATATGTGAGAACCTCATGAAGTTCAACAACGCCAAGTGCAAGGTCCTGCACATGAGTCAGGGCAATCCCATGCACAAGTACAGGCTGGGCGGAGAATGGATTGAGAGCAGCCCTGAGGAAAACGACTTGGGAGTGCTGGTGGATGAGAAGCTCAACATGAGCCGGCAATGTGCACTGGCAGCCCAGAAAGCCAACTGTATCCTGGGGTGTATCAAAAGAAGTGTGGCCAGCAGGTCGAGGGAAGTGATTCTGCCCCTCTGCTCTGCTCTCGTGAGACCTCGCCTGGAATACTGTGTTCAGCTCTGGAGTCCCAAACACAAGAAGGACATGGAGCTGCTGGAGTGAGTCCAGAGGAGGCCACGAAGATGATTCGAGGGCTGGAACACCTCTGCTATGAAGGCAGGCTGAGAGAGTTGGGGCTGTTCAGCCTGGAGAAGAGAAGGCTCCAGGGTGATCTTATAGCAGCCTTCCAGTACTTAAAGGGGGCCTACAGGAAAGCTGGAGAGGGACTTTTTACAAGGGCATGTAGTGATAGGACAAGGGGCAATAGACTTATACTGAAAGAGGAGAGATTTAGATTGGATATAAGGAAGAAATTTTTCACTCTGAGGGTGGTGAGGCACTGGACCAGGTTGCCCAGAGAAGTTGTAGATGCCCCATCCCTGGAAGTGTTCAAGGCCAGGTTGGATGAGGCTTTGGGCAACCTGGTGTAGTGAAGGGTTTCCCTGCCCATGGCAGGGGGGTTGGAACTAGATGATCTTTAACGTCCCTTCCCAACCCTCACCATTCTATGATTCTATGATTCTATATACAAATGACAGAGTTGTTTTTCCGAAAATGTCTTTTGTATGTATTTCTACTATTTCCAGATTCCTGTCTGGAGCTTTCTCAGCCACGACATACGGCTGTTAAAGAATTCTGTCAACACTCCCAAATCAAGGACTACTGCTCAGGAGCATTGTAATTCCTCTTCTGTGGTTCTAGTGCCTTGCTGTGCCAAAGTCTGGTGGTTATTGTCAAGAAAATGGTTCACTGGCTTTGGATTCATGTTCCCATTGCAAGAGCTTCCTCCATGTGTGGACATACCAGCCTGGATCAGCAGTTGCTCAGTGATCTTCGTGCGGTGCAGGCATGTACTAGTTATGATCCTGTTCTAATTTTAAGCAAGCAACATTAATGGCTAATGAGGATTGTTACAATGGAGATTGTTGAAACGTTAAAGCTTCAAGACCAGGCTGTCACTCCTACTCAGCTTTCAATTTTTCCTACATCAGCCTGATTTTTTCCTGAATCTAGTGCATTCGTCCTATTTATAGATCCAACACTTGTATTTTTTTCTGACAGCCAGTCTTAGCAGATCCACTAATTTATTTTTTTTTTTTTACATATGGCTAGATGGATTCGATTATAAGATTTTGAAGCAGTAGTACAATGTTTATCCCATTTTTGATACCTTAAAACCATTCTCTGTAGTCTGTAAGAAATACATTCCTGTTCAGAAAACCATACCAATCAGACCATACCAAAACCATACCTCATCCTGTTTTCTTCCTAGGATTTTCTTTGGGTTTGTATTGTCTCTTCTAGGACCTTTACCAGACTTTCAAAATTCGTCTTCCTTTCTTCATTTTAGGGCTCTTCACATTCCAGTTTTCCCACTAAAGGATTTTAGTTCTTTTTCTCTGCAATTTTTCCTCAAATTCAAAATCTGCTGTCCTACTACTTCTTTCTAAAAAGTTAAGATAAATTTGAAAACCTTTCAAATGAAAAAAAACCCCATAATTTATAGTGACTTAGACATCTTGTGAATCAAGTATAACATCTTCATCATAATTTACCAGAACAAATAAATTGCAGGGAATCAGAATACTATTATGAAAACTAATTTTCCTGGGAAGAATGTACCCTGTAATCAGTTTCAGATTCACTGTGTTAACAGTTTTTAAAATAAAATAATTGATTTTTAATTTCATGTGTATGCAATACTATTTAACGTCAGTGAGGTGAAAATGGAGAAGTATAGCACTTCTAGGAAATTCCTTACCCATGGAGTACTTAATAATCTGGGAATTGGAGTACTAAACTTCGATATAAAATTCTGTAGTGCTTTTATTACCTTCCTGCAAGTGCCATTCACCTATAAATTTTTGAGACAACATCACTGCTAAAATTAATATAAAGATATTTCCTTTATAAACTTCAGTTTGTAGTGTTCAGGAGCAAGGAACAAAACGGCAAGCAAGCACCTAAAAGCAGCATCATTTCTCATAACGGCATGAACATTAGGGCGGGAAAAAAAAAGATTTGTTCCCCAAAGCTGGGAGAATATTTGGAAAAGAGAATCAATTGGGTTAATTATTAGTAGAATATATTAATTTAATGAAACTGATGACTGTTTCTGACTAGCACGTGATTTTAGCAAGCAATTTAAGCCTTCTATGACTTTGTTCTTCACTTAAAAACAGTTTTCTTGTTTAAGACAGATTTTTAAACTCTTCTTGAAAGCTATATTGAAATTGACTGTATTCTGATCTTGCCCTAATAAGTGAATATCTATTCTGAATAAAACCATAGCCGAATCTTACATTACTTAATCCTCCTGTTATCCTCTATTGTATGGATGTTTAGTTCTTCCAAGAAGCTGTTACTATTCACTACAAAAATTCTAATTACTAATTCAGCCGGTTTTGGTTAATAAAGATTCTCCATGTTGAGAATGAAATTCCTATGTAGTTCATGCTGTATGGATATTACCTTGATTTAAACCACTGTTTCTAAACTAGTTTATAAAATGTGTATAATTTATAATAACTATCAAGACTTTCCAGAAATAAAATCAGTTCTTTACAGAAATGAAAGAATCATTCCAGATTTACACATAGTCCACAGGACAACTATTAGGCTTGTAGCTTCTACAAATACTAAGTGCAGATATGATAGTATTTATGTTTGTATTGATAGTCATTAATGACAGTGGAAATTTGAGACCTAGCATTGAATCTATCGACTAGAGTTGCAATAGCAGAGTCATGCTTTTGTGAAGGTCCTGAGCTCATCTCCCTCCCTTTTAGTCACTTGCATTCAGAGCAGGATTTTGGTGCAGCTGTATGGAAAGAGCTATGTGAAAAGAACTATGAGAAATGAGAAGTTGCTGCTCTTTGCTGAGGAGGTAGTTTTAAGCTCAGGCCCTCAGGTTTGATCTCTGCCTGAGCTATGTAGTGGTTTTTCCTTTTCCTGGTACCTTGCAGATCTGAAACTTGACCCTTGGACTTGGCTTCCTGCCTTACCTTGAACCTGTCTTATTACTGTAGACTTGTCTGATGTAGATTGGAGCTGACCTTTGTTAGTATCACTGGATCCACTCTGTGTTCTTAGCCTGGGTACTGCGAGACTGTGCTCTTGTCAGCGAGAACCCTGCCTTGCTGCCACCCTTGGCACCCAGCTCATTTTCCCTTGCAAAGCAGCCCACTCCTCCTGCTCCCTAGTGCCCTTGGAGGCAGGCCCATGTACATGCTAGTAAGCTCTTCTATACTATGATTGCAAACTTAATCAGAGGGTAGAGACTCAGTTTCTAGGGTTTGGTCCTTATGAAAATACTTCCTTATATATCATGACTCAGACAAAAGAACTCTTCTCAGCCAGAATAACTTTCAGTATCAGATACTAGCACTGATGAATCTCAAAGTCATCTAGCATATATCAGGAAACTATGCTTAAGATAGCAAGCAAGAGGTTGCTGCTTGTTAGTCTGAGTCACTGCCTCAAAACCAGTATATCAAATAAAGTATACCACAGACCTACTATAAGATCCTGTTAACACTGAAGTTATTGGGAGTTTTGTCATAGATTTCTGTATCATTAAGTTTTAGTCCTGAAACCTTGAATGTATACTTTTTGTATGGATTCCCTTCCTCTCAGGATAAATTCCACCAAATGACATTTATTTTCTGTAACAAAGAAGCCCCTTTTCTGAATACTAAATTACTTTTAAGGCTTGAGGACTGATGTGGAGAACACTGCATGAAAATTGCTAATCTTAGTTTCTGAACATCTGATAATCCCTTCCCTGAAGGAAGGGAGTCACTTTCCAAACATTATTTATTAAAAATTTGTATTTATGCTAATCATTGATGAAAAGACCTACAGCAGACAAATAGTATATTTAGACACAAAATTATACAGAGAAAGAGCATTCATTTTAAAAAATTAAAATATTTTGTAATTTTTTTTACATCAAATGTCTACCTTGTCTTATAACATGTCTCTGACTGCAGTCATTAGTGGATTCTTGGGCAACACTTGTTTTGAACAGGATATATTTAATGTGATCGTTCCTCTGATGTACTGTCATGGTTGGAGTCATCATCTTGATCTGTTAATGGACTTTAGTAGTCTCTTTAATAGTCAATACAGAACCATAGAGAATGTTCATGCTGTGAATTTGCTAATCCCATTTTGAACTTGCTTATAGCTCTGGCCTGTACAACTTCCTGAGGCAATGAATTCTACAAAATTATCTATAGTGTAAAAAAATTTTTTTGCTTTATAATGACTTGAGTTCAAATACGTGTCAGGTCCATGGATTCATCTAATTAACTTAAATTTAGATATGAAATCAGCCTGGAGAAGAGAAGGGTTTGGGAAGACCTTAAAGCAGCCTTCCAGTATCTACAGGGGAACTACAAGAAAGCTGGAGAGGGACTTTTTACAAGGGCTTGTAGTCATAGTACAAGGGGTAATGGCTTTAAACTGAAAGAGGGGAAATTTAGAGTAGATTAAGGTAGAAATTCCTCCCTCTAAAGATGGTGAGGCACTGGAACAGGTTGCCCAGAGAAGTTGCTGCTGCCTCATCCCTGGAAGTGTTCAAGGCCAGGTTGGATGAAGCTTCGAGCAACCTGATCTAGTGAAAGATGTTCCTGCCCTTGTCAGCAGTGTTGGAACTAGATGATATTTAAGGTCGCTTCCAACCCAAATCATTCTATGATTCTAGACTGTAAATCAAATGTTAAAAATCATAAAGAGAGTGATTCAGGAATTCATTTCATACTCCTTCAAATACCTCCTCTATACCTCTTTGGAATCTGTATCTTGTAAAGTCATCAGGAATAGCGGCTGTCATTGAAAGATTTTGTAAGTCTTTCAGTCACGCTGTTTTGTTTAATAGCCTTGGGTTCTGGCTCAGTATTAAAGGTGAGATTCATCATCATCATCCCCTCAGGCATAAGACCTTTATTGTGCAAGGAATCAAACAGACCAAAAATTATATGTACAGATATGGTAACTGACAGGACTGGAATCTAAATTTATGCAAATCGTGAGAATGTTAGTTTATATGAACATCACAGGCTATGCTATTTATGAAAATGGTTAAACACTAAGCAAATTTGATATGAAAAATTATATAATGTTCAGATTGATTTGCACTGATAAATGGAATCATCAGACAGAAATTTTTTCTCACTTGTCATCCTTTTGTTTTGTTGCTTCTTTTTTTATTGCCAACTAGCCAATTTATGAAACAAAATGTGCAGTAAAAGGAGTAAAAGGATTTTTACTCAGCATACTATTGTAAGAGATTGAAAGTTTTGACTTGTTCAAACAAGCATCTGTTACTCTTAAAATTCTAAAAATTCATAACAATATATTTATTCACAAAAACACCTGAAGATGTTTAGCCCCAATGCAGACATCTTGAGATACACCTGTCTTAGAGATTATCAAAGCTGCTTTAATTGTGAAATCTTTGTTCTGGTTCTTATAAAGTCATTATAGCTGTCGAGAAGTATGCAGAGCTACAGGGAGATCCAGCACAGCTCTATATTGCCTCCTCCATTAGAGCTGCCATCTGGAAAGTGGCTGCTGAAAGGTATTTATCGAGAATACCCTTTTCTCAGAGAAGAGTTTGTTACTAAACTGATGTATAGAGGTTATTATTGATATCCTACAACAGATATAGAATCATAGAATGGTTAGGGCTGGAAGGGACCTTCAAAGGTCATCTAGTCCAACCCCCCTGCAAGGAACAGGGATATCTCCAACTAGATCAGGTTGCTCAGGGCCTTGTCCAACCTGGCCTTGAACGTCTCCAGGGATGGAGCATCCACCACTTCTCTGGGCAACCTGTTCCAGTGTTCTACAACTCTCATGGTAAAAATTTTTTTCCTAATATCCAATCTGAATCTACCTCCCTCTATTTTAAAACCATTACCCCTTGTCCTATCACAACAGGCCCTCCTGAACAGCCTCTCCCCATCTTTCTTGTAGGCCCCCTTGAGGTACTGGAAGACCACTATAAGGTCACCCCGGAGCCTCCTCTTCTCCAGGCTGAACAGTCCCAACTCTTTCAGCCTGTCCTCATAGGAAAGGTGCTCCAGCCCTCTTATCATCTTCGTGGCCCTCCTCTGGACCCTCTCCAACTGGTCCATGTCATTCTTATGTTGGGGACTCCAGAACTGGACGCAGTACTCCAGGTGAGGTCTCACGAGGGCAGAGTAGAGGGGGAGAATCACCTCCCTCGACCTGCTAGCCACGCTCCTCTTGATGCAGCCCAGGATGTGGTTGGCCTTCTGGGCCACAAGAGCACATTGCCGGCTCATATTGAGCTTCTCGTCCACCAGTACTCCCAAGTCCTTCTCCTCAGGGCTGCTCTCGATCCATTCTCCGCCCTGTCTGTATTTGTGCCTGGGATTGCCACCACCCAGATGTAGGACCTTGCATTTGGCCTGGTTGAACTTCATGAGGTTGGCACAGGCCCACCTCTCCAGCCTGTCGAGGTCGCTCTGGATGGCATCCCTCCCTTCCAACGTGTTGACGGCAAGCAAGAGTGTATATCTGTCCATCTTCAAAATATGCTAACCAAATGGACTGCAGCAATGGGTATTCATGATTAAATGTAAAATTTTTAGAAGTGTCTAAATACAGTATGAGAATAATTTTCAAAAACATGGTAAGACATTGGGTTTCATCACTTTTAAGAAAGACCTAAGTTACTCTTACTTCTTATATTTTGTGCAGTGAAATATTTGCTGCACTCATGTTCTGAGCAATCAGTGAAAGCCAGCAGCATCAGCACACTGCTCAACACAACCTAATGTAATTTGTTTGTCACTGGCTCTGTTAATACAGTTTCATTGACACACTTGTGCACTTGATTCGTTCAGAGAGTGGCTCGAAAGAAATTTCATCTACGCACAAATGTAGCAGGTAGGTGCAGTCCTTCTGAGAATGAGCTTTAGCTTCTTGAACACATGAATGAGTTTGCGAGACTTAGACTAATCTCAAAAACAGGATTCTGTTTCAGACTTTTCCCATTTCTGATTAGGTTGGAAATACCGTCAGATTATACCTTTGTTCAACAGTAATATTTTGAGTGAAAGTAAATGAAAATGCAGTCATATTTGAATGTTCCATTCGTTATTTGGATTCTAATGAGACTTCCTCACCAAATTCTCAGAACTTAAAAAACAGCAAAGGATGGTAACTTTTCAAAGAAACTCTTGGGAAAATTAGGGTTTCCTTGTGATTAAAGTGCAGCAATTTCTCTGGAGTTACAGTTCAACAAATGATCTTTGCTTCTTTTGTTATTTGAATCATAGAATCATAGCATTGTTTAGGTTGGAAGAGACCTTGAAGATCAAGTCCAGCTGTTAACCTATCATTGCCAAGTCCTCCACTAAACCATGTCCCTAAGCACCACATCTACATGTCTTTTAAATACTACCAGGGATGGTGACTCAACCACTTCCCTGGGCAGTCTGTTCCAATACTAGACAACCCTTTCAGTGAAGAATTTTTTCCTAATATCGAATCTAAACCTCCCCTTGTGCAACTTGAGGCCATATCCTCTTGTCCTATTGCCTGATACTTCGGAGAAGAGACTGATACCCACCTTGCTACAACCTCCTTTCAGGTAGTTGTAGAGAGAGATAAGGTCTCCCCTGAGCCCCCTTTTCTCTAGGCTAAACAATCGCAGTTGTCTCAGCTGCTCCTCATAAGACTTGTGCTCCAGACCCTTCACCAGCTTCTTGCCCATCATTGGACACGCTCCAGCACTTCAATGTCTTTCTTACAGTGATGGACCCAAAACCGAGCACAGTATTAAAGGTGCAGCCTCACCAGTGCCAAGTAGAGGGGGATGATCACTTCCCTAGTCCTGCTGGCCACACTATTGATTTTGTTTAAAAAAGTCAACCACCAGTACTAACCTTATTAGCAGGATATCTTTAGCAGTTTATTACATCTTGAAGGAAGATCAGCTTTGTGACCCATAAATCTTTTCAGTACTCTTTGGTAACAATGTTATTAATGGACAAGAATTCTTATCTTTTACTTTATCCTGAATGCAAAAGAGCAGATTATTAGCCATGCACTTCAAGAAATAAAAAGAGGAGAGGGAAGGGGAGGGGAGAAAAGGAGAGGAAATGCTATTTACTATCTAGGTTCCCTAATTTTGCTTCAAACTTGTTCAGTTTCACAACCAGATATGCAAGCTGTTTTTCTGCATTTATTTCATCTGCAGCCTGGCCATATTACAACAATTTTAAAAAGTATAAACAGTTTCTGACACAGTTGTTTCTAAATGTGATTTTCATCTGTGCACAACTCATTGAGATATGTGCAATTAACCATATTTTCTCCTCTGTCATGCTGATGACATATACAAACTAGAAGTTGCTATTTCTACATATTCTAATTTTGAAATATTTTTTTCCTTAACTGTGAGAATGGAAAGCCATGTACAATTGATTCTTCACCTAGAAGTTCAAGGCTTCGTGGGCAGAATTGTGGAAGTATACCTCTCCAGATATGACCTGTGTATGACATATCCTTCATAAGGAAAGTGATTGCTGTACAGAGTTTTTGAGAGAACATAGCAGAATTAAAAACATCAGGTTGAAAACACATGAAAATAATTGAAATCATGAGAGAATTCCTGCTGGTAGAGCACAGATTTAGTACTTTTACTGTTACTCAGTTAAAACTTAAAGTTTAAAATACATATTCGTTTGAATAATACGTGTCACTGAGCTGCTTTCCAGGGTATTGGGTAACAAACTCTTATGGTCATTAATGACATCTTACGCTACTTCTACATTAAAGAATAAAGAGAAAAAATAATCTTATATGATCTCTTTTAGTTGCAAAGCAAACATCTGCTTTTGATATTGCACATGTACAGATCTGTCAAAAAAAAAAGAAAATATATTTTTGCAAGAATATTTGGCTCTAATACTGCCTTGATGGAAATAATGTACACTAGAGATTTTATGACAAATGATATTTTTGAATGCAAAATGGAGGCGTTTTCCTGAATGTATTTGGATATAATAAACGGTAACTTTTAAAGAACATGCCTAAGTGTTCAGTTCATCCTGACCAATAAAACATGTCAGATTTTAATACTGTGGAATAGAAAGGTGTAGAAATTCAAGAAGCAACACTGTGGACTGTAAACATGATAGTTCTGCCAAAATGAAGTATCATATATTCTTCCTTTAATGAAGAGAAAGCTTTTTGCAGTACGGTGTAGAAAATGAGGAAGATGCACAGTTTTTAACAATATCCATTAAGACATGGCATGCCCTTTGGTGGATGAAAGTGAGTTTTTTCCTTCTTTATGAGTATGCCAATGTCTTCAGTGAGAACAATAAATCAACATTCACTATTTCATGCAGCCATATGGTGGCTGCTTTATTTTCAGAATTCACAACAGTGATAAGATTTCAGATCATTTCCAAAGTGATAAAAATGAGACATGGTTCTGTGGTTGTTTCTAAGTAAGTACCATTTTCAGTTAAAAGTTTCTTTTCTATCTGTCTGATTCATCCATGAACTTTTTTCTGATCCAGCCAGTGGCAAAGCTTGCAGAATGACTTCACACATAGAAGAAACCATAAATTCCTTCATCAACTGTAATAATTCTAAAATAACTGATGTGTTGTTGTCATACCTATACTAAGCAAACTCAGACCAGTTTGTCCCACTGACTAGGGACTGAGAAGAAGCAAACCCCTCTTTTCACAAGTAGTTAAATTCACACCAGAGAGGAATCCTTAAATACAGTCTACTTAAGAATGAAAGTAGGAGTGAAGGTGTGTGTCACCTATGCGTAAGACTAATTTTCACTGATGGTCCATGAAATACTGAAAAGTACAGAACAGGAATGTTGGGGTTTTCTTTCATACATAACTCTACATTTATTTTAATCCAACTCGAGATCAGAAGCAATGGAAAGATGACTTAAAGAAATATTTTCCTCCTCTTATGAAGGATAATTTGTTACCCTGAAATCCTACCGCTATGAATTTAACCTTCAACATATGCAAGTATAACTACTGTAAAAAAATATACTATGAAGCTGTATTGCTTGAATTGACTATACTTCCCAGTTTAAAAATAATTTGAGAGGTTTTTTTAATTGATTTGGTGTCATAATTGTTTGCAGTCAACTGAACTTGTCATTGTTCTAACTCTATATCTAATTATATTTTATTATTCTGTACAGTTGCAAGTATACACTGCATCATGTAGTGGGTTTTAAAATAAAAAGTTATCTTACATAGAAAATAAATATTAGATAAAAATGTATTAAAATAATAATATATATATAATGTATCCAATAGTATATTGGAGAAATATAATATAGTACATAACATATATATAGTATGAAATATAGGATATGGTATTTGTAATTTGGAATAGCAACCTTAATTAATTTTCTTTACTAAAACTCTCAGGTGTTTAAAAGCCACCAGTGCATTTAGATGGAGCTGACTGAAATACATTTAAAAAATTTTGATATTTTAAAAACTAGGTTCAAATGCACTGCATTCCTCTATGTTCCCTGATTTTCTGTATGTGAAATGCAGTTACTCAAAGTACCTGGCTTATCTGAGTGCTTGTAACATTTAAAGCTGTAAGAAACCTGTCAGGGTGATTATGTTTCTTACAGGATCTCTAATTTTTTGTCATATAGGAATTACTATACTGATCACATAATAGTCCACTAATCCTAATCTGAACATCATTTTATCAGAGAAGGCAAATTGTCCATGGAAGAAAAGTAATGGTTATAAAACAATCATACAAAAAGTCATTGAAGATTCTTGAACATGTTAATCTAACACAAATTGGATGCAAATGTGACTTTTAGGACAAGAGAAAAAAAGCACAGAATCTTTTAATTCTTGTGGAACACTGTTTCTGAAGTGCTGTATACTAACTGCTTACATTAATTTCAACTAGAATTAGTAAATTAGAGTATTTAATGTGTTAAAACATATCCTATCTATAACCAAATAGGATCATCAGGAACAGGTCAATAAGGCTGGGCTCTCGTCACCAATGGTTGACAACTCAAACTGCATCTTATCTGCACTGTGTTTTATTAGGTGCTGATTTTAATATTAACAGAGCCAGTATACTCTGGGATGTCTGAGAGACTGGCCTCATACGGGTTTATGCATAAAAACCCCAATATACTGTGTGAAGAAGATTAATAGTGTTTGTGACCTGCTCACGGACTGAGATCTCTTAACATATTAAGCCAGAGTAGGAAATGGAAATATTAGAATATGAGAATTAATCATACAGACCAGATGAAATGTCTGCCTGGATATCCTGTCTCTGATATTTATCAGTAGCCGGTGAGCAAGGAATAAGGTAAGAAAAGGTGAGATAGATATATATGTATGTATGTGAGTGATCCTCCTGTTGGAATACTTATCCAGTTTCCTGGAATTAATGGTGTACAAATTTTCTCATCTGGAAATTGCATCCACGCTGTCGTGTTTAATGGCCATCAATAGAGATACCCTTCAAACTCATTCCTATTATTGAGCTTTTGTGACAAAGTGCTCTGCAAATAGCTATTTACCATAAAGTGTGAAGCATGAAAAAAGTATTTTCTTTGAAGTGCTTCCTTTGAAACTGCTATCAGATAATTTCCTAGAATATCCTTCTTGTTTCATTCTAAAATAAATAAGTGCTTATTTCCTTTCACCTTCTTCAAACTCTTTATGTATTAATAGATTCTTATTACATCATTTTAAATAAACAGTGATCACTTATATCATTTATTTCTAGAGTTGTATAGAGCCATGATAATAAAGCAGTGAGAATTTGCTCTTTCAGGTAATAATGAAGCAATGCTTGATCTTAAGTCAACACTAAATTCCATAGGACATTTTCACTTTGGGAAGGCTTGTTGTAGGTCACAAAATGAACAGTTTGTTCCATGTTAAAGATGGCAACATTGTAACATCAGGAGAAAAAAATATTTTTATAAAGAGTTTTGGGAGCTTTTAAAATTAACATAATTCTATAATTATTTGCATATTTTAAAGTAAATGCATATGTACTTTTACAGAGTAGCCCTCAATAGATGAGGTCATCAGTAGCAGTTGTCTAATGTACAGGAAAAATTACATTTATGGTCTCTATTTCTTGGTGAATTTAGTGTTACGTATTTCTAATGTACCCATGGACATCACTTTCTCGTTGTAATTCTCATTATGATGGCTCAGTCCTACAAAGATATGTAACACATGTAAGTATAGCACTGAAGTCACTAATTTGATGGTATTATTCACATATATAAAGGTGAGTTTATATATAAATATTTGCAGGGCTGGGCTAAAGAGAAGAGGCAAAATCGGTGATTATGCAAAACACCTTCAAAAAGACACACAGTTCTGAGTTGAATGGGAACATTTACTTTCTTCCTTTCTGGGTGTCTGCTGAGATTTAATGCAGCTGTGAAATGACCTTTGTCCATAAGCAAAAGTCACACATAGAAAGAAGTGAAATGTCAGATTTTTCTCCCTTCAACAAAACTGTAAAAAGTTTAGCTTTCCTTTTAATTAAGCTGGTTTTCACATATATAGAATCATAGAATGGTTAGGGTTGGAAGGGACCTTAAAGATCATCTAGTTCCAACCCCCCTGCCATGGGCAGGGACATCCTCCACTACACCAGGTTGCCCAAAGCCTCATCCAACCTGGCCTTGAACACTTCCAGGGATGGGGCAGCCACAACTTCTCTGGGCAACCTGTTCCAGTGCCTCACCACACTCAATGTAAAAAATTTCTTATTTATATCTAATCGAAATCTCCCCTCTTTCAGTTTAAAGCCATTGCCCCTTGTCCTATCACTACACTCCCTTGTAAAAAGTCCCTCTCCAGCTTTCCTGTAGGCCTCCTTTAGGTACTGGAAAGCTGCTAGAAGATCACCCCGGAGCCTTCTCTTCTCCAGGCTGAACAGCCCCAGCTTTCTCAGCCTGCCTTCAAGGAGAGGTGCTCCAGCCCTCTGATCATCTTTGTGGCCCTCCTCTAGACTCATTCCAGTAGCTCCATGTCCTTCTTGTGCTGGGGACTCCAGAGCTGAACACAGTATTCTAGGTGGGGTCTCACGAGAGCTTAGTAGAGGAGCAGAATCACCTCCCTCAACCTGCTGGCCATGCTCCTTTTGATGCAGCCCAGGATACGGTTGGCTTTCTGGGCTGCCAGTGCACATTGCTGGCTCATGTTGAGCTTCTCATCGACCAGCCCTCCCAAATCCTTTTCCTCAGGGCTGCTCTCAATCCATTCTCTGCCCAGGCTGTACTTGTGCTTGGGATTGCCCCAACCCACGTGCAGGACCTTGCACTTGGCCTTGTTGAACTTCATGAGGTTCTCACAGGCCCACCTCTTCAGCCTGTCAAGGTCCCTCTGGATGGCATCCCTTCCCTCCAGCGTGTCCACAACACCACACAACTTGGTGTCATCTGCAAACTTGCTGAGGGTGCACTCAATCCCATTGTCCATGTCTCCAACAAAGATGTTAAATAACACTGGTCCCAGTACCGACCTCTGAGGAACACCACTCATCATTGGCCTCCACGTGGACATTGAACTGTTGACCACAACTCTTTGAGTGCGACCATCCATCCAATTCCTTATCCACCGATTAGTCCATCCATCAAAAACATTTCTTTCCAGTTTAGAGACAAGGATGTTGTCTGGGACAGTATCAAATGCTTTGAATAAGTCCAGGTAAATGATGTAAGTTGCTCTTCCCCTATCCATCAATGCTGTAACCTCATCACAGAAGGCCACCAAATTAGTCAGGCAGGATTTGCCCTTAGTGAAGCCATGTTGGCTGTCACCAATCACCTCTTTATTTTCTATGTGCCTTAGCATAGTCACCAGGAGGATCTGCTCCATGATCCTGCCAGGCACAGAGGTGAGACTGACTGGCCTGTAGTTCCCCGGGTCTTCTTTTTTTCCCTTTTTAAAGATGGGGGCTATGTTTCCCCTTTTCCAGTCATTGGGAACTTCACCAGATTGCCACGACTTCTGAAATATGATGGATAGTGGCTTAGCAACTTCATCTGCCAGTTCCCTCAGGACCCGCGGATGCACCTCATCAGGTCCCATGGACTTGTCCACCTTCAGGTTCTTTAGATGGTCTCAGACCTGATCTTCTCCTACAGTGGGTGGTTCTTCATTCTCACAGCCCCTGCCTTTGCCTTCCGTGACTTGGGCTGTGCTGCTGGAGCTCTTGCCAGTGAAGACTGAGGCAAAGAAATCATTGAGAACCTCAGCCTTCTCCATATCCTGGGTAGCCAGGTCCCCCATTTCCTTCTGGAGAGGGACTACATTTTCCCTAGACCTCTTTTTATCACTGACATATCTATAGAAGTTTTTCTTGTTGTCCTTTATGTCCCTGGCCAGATTTAACTCTATCAGGGCTTTAGCTTTCCTAACCTGATCTCTGGTTGCTCAGACGATCGCTCTGTATTCTTCCCAGGCTACCTGTCCTTGCTTCCCCCCCCATAGGCCTTCTTTTTGTGCCCAAGTTGGTCCAGGAGCTCCTTGTTCATCCATGCAGGACTCCTGGTGTTCCTACCTGACTTTCTCTTTGTTAGGATGCACCACTCCTGAGCTTGGAGGAAGTGATCCTTGAATACTAACCAGCTTTCTTGTGCCCCTCTTCCCTCCAGGGCCTCATCCCATTGTACTCTAGCAAGGAGATCCCTGAAGAGGCCAAAGCCTGCTCTCCGGAAATCCAGGGTAGTGAGCCTGCTATGCACCCTCCTTGCTTCTCTAAGTATCTTGAATTCTACCATTTCATGATCGCTGCAGCCAAGGCTGTCCTTGAGCTTCACGTTCCCCACCAGCCCTTCATTGTTGGTGAGAACGAGGTCCAGCAAAGCACCTCTCCTCATTGATTCCTCTTCCACTTGGAGAAGGAAGTTATCATCCATGAATTCCAGGAACCTCCTGGATTGCCTATGCCTTGCTGTGCTGTCCTTCCAACAGATATCAGGGTGGTTGAAGTCCCCCATGAGGACCAGGGCTCGTGAACGTGAGGCAGCACCTATCTGTCTGTAGAGGGCCTCATCCACCCAGTCCTCCTGGTCAGGTGGTCTGTAGCAGACCCCTACTACTACATCCCCTGTCCCTGCTCTCCCTTTAATCCTAACCCATAACCTCTCAGTCGGGACCTCATTCGTCCCCAGGTGCAGCTCCACGCACTCTAGCTGGTCCTTGACATAGAGGGCAACTCCTCCTCCTCTTCTCCCCTGCCTATCCTTCCTAAAGAGCCTGTACCCTTCTATTCTGACACTCCAGTCATAGGATTCATCCCACCACGTCTCCGTGATGCCAATAACATCATATCCCAACAGGCGCGCACACACTTCTAACTCCTCTTGCTTATTCCCCATGCTGCGTGCATTGGCATAAAGGCATTTAAGTTGGGCCCCAGATGAATCTGACTTCCTGGCTGGAGCGGCTGGAATTCCCTTCTTCTCTTCTGCAGGTACTTCCAGCATATCTTTATCATTCTTGATATTACCTCCCTCCCCCTTCAAATCTAGTTCAAAGCCCTGTCAATGAGCTCTGCTAGCTTTTGCGCTAAGACCCTTGTTCCCCTCTGAGAAAGACAAGTTCTATCTGGTGCCAGTAGGCCTGGTGCCATGTGGTCCATGCCATTGTCAAAAAAGCCAAAATTGTGGCAATGACACCAGCCACGAAGTCACTTATTAACTGATTGAATGCACTTGCTTCTTCCAGTGTCATTGCTCTCAACTGGAAGGATGGACAAAAAGATTACCTGTGCCCCAGATCTTCTTACCAGCTGTCCCAGGGTCCTGAAATCCCTCTTGATCGACCGTGGACTCTGTGTTTTGGTTTCATCTCCACCCACATGGATGAGTAGTAAAGGATAGTAGTCTGTGGGCTGTACCAGGCTAGGAAGTTTCCTAGTGACATCTTTAACACGGGAGGCAGCAGACTTCCCTCAGAGCAGGGTCAGCCCGGCATATTGGACCTTCTGTCCCCTTCAGACAGGAGTCACCTATAACTACTACCCTTCTTTTCTTCCCTGTGGAGGCAGTCTTGATACAATGGGTAGTCCTCTCTGACCCTGGTGACAGCTCCAGAGGAGATGGTCCCTCAGCTTCACCATCCATCGACGGGCTTTCCACCTCCAGAGCCTCACACCTGTTGTTTAGGGGCACCTGGGGAGCTGAGGTAGGCAAGGAGCAGGGGGGTCACCTGTTGCCCCAAGCACGGACTTCTTTTCATTCATGGTTCACCTTTGAGCTACTGTCCTCTGCTGTGTGGGGTGAGGAATCAGAATGCCCTTTGTTTTGGGTTGCCATTTCTGGGTCTTCCTGTTTATGTCCTTGCTTCAGGTTGGGCAGTGCCCGACACTTCTGATCTTTCTCTTTTTTAGGCTCCTTGATACTTCTCAGCCTTTCTACCTCCTCCCACAGCTCTGCAACCATGATAAGCAGATCTTCCACCTGGTCACACCTCACACAGCTCTTCTCACTACTTACCATGAAGAGGCTCAGGCACTCCCCACAGCCTGAGACCTGGACAGCCACATCCCTCCGTGGGAGCTCTCTCTGCGCTCCCACATCCCTCTTGCCAGATGTGGAGGTCTTCACCTTCCACCAGGCGGTCACCATGGCTGAGTTTTCTCTGAGAAGGTGACAGCTGACTACTAAACCTTCCTCTCGAGCAGCAGCCTGACTGACTGAGCCCTGACGCGCAAACTGCTGCGCAAACTGCCGCGCCACGCCCTGTTTGCCCGTCCTGGTTGCTCCCGCTCCCTGGGCGGGTCTGTTATAGGGGTGGGAGGGGCCGCCGTTGCTCTGGCAACGCCCAGGCCACGTCAGCGTCTCCCGCGAGAGTTGCCGGCTCCTGGGGTCGGGAGCTGGGGGCGGGGGGGTGTCTCTTCACTCCCTCGGCGTCTCCCGACTTTTCGAGAAAAGCCCGTGTGTGTGCCGAGATCTACCGCTCCGCAGCGGGTCGGTCCGGCTCCGGCGCAGCTCCTTCGGCAACTGACCATATGACTGTAATTAGTGAATTAATGCTGGTGTACAATATCCTCAGCCAACAAATCATCTAGATGTGGTTGTAGATGTCAGGAAGGAAAACGTACTAATTTACATTTGAAAATATAAAGGTTTGTAGGCATTTCACTGTTTAGTTTATAAAGTCACAAGATCAGTGACACAAGTTTGGACAATGTGGGCTCAGGATACCAAGCCGTGAAAGAAGTATCTCTGGCAGACTCTGTGGCTATTGAAGTGACAGCTCGAAAATCTATTTCCTGTTCAACTACTGACCCTTTTTAGTACATTTTTCCTTTGCCTAACATGATCTTACATGAATTTAGTTTCTTCTGCTTATTGAAAGTTATGCTCCTGTTCAGATCTTTAACGAAAGTGAAATCTGATCTGCCCTTTCTCCCCTATTAAAAAGAAGGAAAATTCAGTTATTCAAGTATCACTCATTTTTGTATAAATAAATATTGCCTAGTCTCTTATAGTGGACAGAGTCTGATTTGTATATACAGAGCTGTAAATTCAATGTATAGCTATGGTTATATATGCATTCTTCATAGAAATCAATATTGCATCTCACATGGTGAAACATATAGAAACATCGTCATCAATCTGAAGTATAGAAAGCATAAGAAACAAGTGATACTGTCTTTAAATGATGTTTGTCTCTACTACAGGGAAGGGACATCCCACTGTCATGTTCACTATTATGACAGATATATCTCACAGGCTGTGAAATATGAATTACTAAATATTTTTTTGGATGAAGACTGGTTAAATAGCTGTTTAATTAGTTTACTACACAGTTAAGAGGATTATATTTGGATTTTAAGGAGAAACTTCCTAACCACAAGAGTAGTTAAGCTAAAACATTCTACCAAACGGTAGAATATCTTTCACTGGAGGTTTACAAGAGACTGCACAATTATCCCTCCAAACATTATCTGACCTCAAGGACTGGAACTAGGTAGGGCTGGGAAGTCTTTAGGATTCATAAAGTATTTTGAAAGATGATATGTTTCAATCTGGTTTTGTGCAGGCAAATATATCACCTGTTCTGCAACCAGAACTAGCTTAGCCCATGTAGCAAGATATACTTAACGCATGATAAAAGCTCTATATGAATTTAAGAGAATAGTGCAGTGGCTGCAGCAGGTTTTAAATAGTATGCAAACATATCAGTTATGCATTAGTCCCCCAAACATGGGAACGGTCGCAAACTGTAGCTGAATGGCGCACAGTTTTGGTGATCATTAATTGAATTTTCAATTATATCAAAACATATTCAGTGAAATTAGAACTATTCCACATACTTGGGCCTTAAATTCTTCTGTGTAGACTGTTTGCACAGTTTTAGACTTCTTGTTCCTGATTTCCACTGTACCCAACCGATAAAACCAAAAATTTGTTTAGAATTTATTTTTCATCTTTTCTCCTTGGTGTTTTTTATCACAATGCTGTGTGTTTTCCAGATGTACGCTCCAAAACTTTTCTTCTGTCCATAAGAACAACCACAACATATAAATATGTACAATACTTTATAATTCTGAAGCACTGTTTCTTTAACATATTTTGTGCTCATTCTGCCTTAACACAAAATCTAAATTTTCAAATAAAGCACAGTGTACAGTATAAGCCAGAATAAGATAAAAGGCTGAGAAGAAATTAAAGTTAAGAAACATGTCTGATGCAGAAGAATGTGCCGAATAATAACTCAGATAACAGGAGGGGACAGGTGTAAATTCACAGTGAATGTTGATTATAAGGAGTTGAGTATTTCTACTAGTTTACGCATTTGTCTGCCGTATATCCTCCAGAACAAAAAAGATATTTCATCTTCAAACCTCCCCCCGACATCTTTTTAACCCACTTAGCTTTCTTGTAGCTCCTAGAAGAACAATAAAGAATTAGCAGATATGGCTAGTTCAGCTGAAGTGAAAACCGAAGAGAACACCACCCCTTGGGAATGGTGGTGAGCCTGGCTTGGCAGGAGATGATTTCTTGGCAGTAGGATCTTACAGAGACATATGTTCCACACAAAGATGGGCTGGCTTTGCCATATTTTCTGTCTCAAAAATTATATAGATTTCCAAGGAAAAGAATTTAAAGGGAAATATATTCATTATATTTGCAGCAGTTTAAGCAAAGGATGAGAATGAAGAAGTGAGGTTCAAGAAACCACAGGATGGCTTAAATATTTAAAAATCTTTTAACCTTAAATGGAAGGGAAAGGTATTTTCTTCAGGCCAAAAATTAAATACAAACCCTGGGAAATGTTTTGGCTGCTAACATTCATTTAAGACTGAAGAAAGTGCCAAACTGTTGAAAACTGTGAAGCTTTTACAAGGCCTGGAAATGCGTTAAGTTCTGGCAAATTTTTTAACCATTAACATATTGACCAGTTCGATGGAGTAGTTGGCTCAAGGATCAAGTTATGTATAAACAAGAACATAGTGTTTTAATTGAAGGACTTAAAGCACATTAGGGACATCCACTGTTTGAGACTAAATCTATTGGGAGTTCAGAAAGCTGTAATCATTGTCCTGAGAAATAAGCTTTTCCTTCTTGTATATAAAGACTTCCTTGAGTCTCCGTGTCTGTGAATCTTACCTGCACAACCGGATCATGCATGTGCAAGTTCCTCCCTGTAAACCTTTTTGCTTCACGTTGTTTTGTAAATATACAATGCAGAACTCCTACTTTGGGGACAGGGGAGATTAATGAAGGGATCAGGAGGATGGCCATTATCTGTAGTCTTTTTAAATTTCCCGAGGTGTGTTGATTTTATCTAATCAGGTGTGAATTTCATCCACATAACCATATTACTCATAATACAAAATCAGGATACTGATAAAGGATTAATAGGAATACCCTTGCCCTCCTTATAATTTATATACATAGAGCTGACACAGTTTAATTCATGCTTACTTGTATATTTGGATGAGTTTTCTTCAGAGATTGTTGGAAACTCTAATTGAGCAACGGAATTTTGATTTTGGCAAAACAGCATAATAAACCAAAATGATGTCCTTCAGAGAGTCTTAGAATCATAGAATCATAGAATGGTTAGGGTTGGAAGGGACCTCAAAGATCATCTAGTTCCAACCCTCCTGCCATGGGCAGAGAAATCCTCTACTACACCAGGTTGCCCAAAGCCTCATCCAACCTGGCCTTGAACACTTCCAGGGATGGGGCATCCACAACTTCTCTGGGCAACCTGGTCCAGTGCCTCACCACCCTCAGAGCGAAAAATTTCTTCCTTATATCTAATTGAAATCTCCCCTCTTTCAGTTTAAAGCCATTGTCCCTTGTCCTATCACTACACTCCCTTGTAAAAAGTCCCTCTCCAGCTTTCCCGTAGGCCCCTTTTAAGTACTGGAAGGCTGCAATACGATCACCCCGGAGCCTTCTCTTCTCCAGGCTGAACAGCGCCAACTCTCTCAGCCTGTCTTCATAGAAGAGGGTGCTCCAGCCCTCGGATAGTCTTGATAGTCTTCACATGATGTTATAACAACATCTTGAAGATACTTCCCCTGCTTGCCTTGTCACTCAGCATATTCTCCTCTTGCTAAGTTTTGATATATTATTTGCATTAGTGACCCCAAGTCTTTCTCTATGTAAAAGAGAGTGATGAGCTTTCAGAGAAGTCTTTGGAGACTTCAGTGCTTAAGAGTTTTGACAGTGACAGAGCGCCCCAGGATCCCTACAATTCTGCCACAATAAAAAGCCTCCCATTGAAGTCAGTGAGTGGTTCCATGGTTATCTATTGATTACACAGAAAATATAGTATATGTGTGTACTCATTTCTTCTTCACTTGAGCCTAAGAAACTATCCAAATATGTGGGAGTGATTTTTTCTTATTTTGCTCTCTAGAGATTTGGAAGGCATAAACAGAGTTGCTTTTTTCTCTGTCTTCCATTTTTCTACTCTTCCCTCACCTTTCTTGTTAAAATGCTTTTATAAATGAGAGATTGGATAATTTTCTAAAAGAAAAAAAAATGCATTCATTCAGCATTTCCCTACAGGCATGCGTTGTGACTGGGATGCTAATTACTATGCAGTATTTATTGTGAAAATACCTTAAATAACACTAAAGTTAAGAGATAGCAACAGTTGCTAGGGGAAAGAAAGAGACAGAGACAGACTATTAAAGCCTCTAGATCTATGAAGGGCTCTCATGAGGTACGGTCAGTCCTCTGGGAGATGAAGAAAATAGGCTCTGAAATGAAAGAAATGTCCTATAACTAGCAGCAGCAATGAATTGACTAAGGATGGGGTGGGGGCAGGAGAAGGGAGGAAAATTCTATTTAGTACCGGTGTCAAAAACTGGACTGGACTTAATTTGGACAAAAAAATGGGAGAGAAATAGTAAAATACATATGAAGAACAGTAGTAAAGTCAGTAGTCTGTGTAAAAGAAGAAAGAGATAAATGGTATGTAGCACATAACGATATAGTTTTCAGATTCAAGCTGTGAGAGTGTTTACTAGATTGAAGTCTACTATCTGTGTTGTGTCCTTGTTGCATGCCTCTGTGGGTTTGGGTGCCTGCAAGACAAAGAAAAGAAAACTTTTGAAAATTCGGAGATTTGTGACTCGGATATGTTCATTTTTATAACCTGTGAAGCCCTAGATGACTGAAGTGATCCTTTACCAGAATTTTCTTAAGAACAAGCAGCAACACTTCCAGATTAAGACTGATAATTTACATTTCAAATTTCGATCCTGCTTGTAGCAACGCTACTTAATACCAGCTCATGTGTCTGAAGATACCTCTAGCTCACAGAGGAAATCCTTCAAATCTGGAAGACTTGGTAAGAAAAGTGGAATAGTGTTAAGAAACTATTAAGTGACTGTGATACTCATTAGGAAGCCATAAAAATGCTTGAATTTTAGAAAGTTATGTAGACTTTTTAGAATCCAGTTGTGCAGCCATAATTGGGCTTTATCAAAAGCCAGACATTAATATTATCAAAACAACAAACATCAGCAAGATAAACTGCAAGTACAATCCAAGAAAATTCCTCCCTAATTCTATAAACTGGATGGACAAAATATACGAAGCAAGAAATTAGTGCAAAAAGTGATAGTTCTTGACCAGGCACAAACAGCAGACACAGGAATAAGTCTCATGGTATCTGTGCACAACATCCTTAATCAAAATATTTCAGGTTGTACTTTGGCTTCTAAATAATTTTATTCTTTTTTTCTGCCTCCACTCTCTATTTTTCTCCGTATTCTTATGGTAATTGAATATTCAGTGGAAATGTGTAATTTGATAATAAGTATTAGATGAAGCAATGGCTATAATTTCTGGTGAGGCCTTGTACTGTAGATGCATTAAATCAAGTAAAAAGGGAAACAAATTAGCATGTCTAACTGTTCTCCATCTCTTTTTAGTTGGCAATGTTAAGTGCTTAGCAAATCGAAATAGATAGTTACATGTACTTCAAAAGACAGTAATAACTTTATTGTTTGTACTTTATTGAAATTTTTATATAAAATGTCTATTCATGATAAAGTACTATGATCTGCAAAGATTACTTAACAGCTGGGATTCATGAACATTTTTCTTTAAGATAAATGGGCGAAAATTTGTCCCACCAGTTGTACCTGACCAATATTCTATGCATTTATATATGTCACAGAGTATATCTCATTAGTTATTCTGATATGACCATCTAGCTTGTTTTTACAAGTTGCTTGCAATCTTTCCTGATAGTAACATAATACCTAAACATTACTACTTAAATCCTCAGTCAGTTGAGGGCACTTCAGGAAAAGACTGCTGCTAAATTTCTTTTCCCATAAACACAGCGTGCGGACTATCTGTACGTACGTGTGTGTCTATTACACTGATTTTTCGTTAATCAGCAAAGGAGAGTTGGAGAAATTGTCATGTAAAGAGTTTTTAGTATGCAAAAGCAGGAAGAAGCATACAACCTTAGATAACATTGAACGTTCAAATATAAGAAATCATTGTTATGGCAAATGAAAAAAAAAATGCAGTATTCTCCATAGAACAAGTGCTGCCTGTATAGTTTTTTGCAATATATTTTGCAAACTAAACAATGTTTTCAAAATGTAAGATCCTACAGTACCTGCCTGGATATCAGTACATTCTTTACAGGGAATAAGACGTTCAAAATCTAAATATATCTCCATATCAGCAAAATTTCTCTATGTAGAGATTTAATTTCCATGGTATTCTCCACTAAGTGGTGAATACAAATTGTGAGTGGTGGATGTGGAGACAAAAGAATTTTCTTTGTGACTGGTGAGAAATTAATACACTCTCTCCAAACAGCCTCCAGCCTTTATAGCTGATATATATTAAATGCGTTTTGACCTAGAACTGTGGCAGCAAGGATAAAAGCCTTCTCTGTATTTCATGTAGCATCTCTACACAAAAGCATTTTCTACCAAATTCAAGCTCATTAGAAAAGGAGAAAAGAATGATGATTATCCTACAATTCATATAAAAGTATACATACTGGCTCAACTGACTGCCAGCAATTAATCAAATTAATGACAGGATGAGGGTCAAACTAGTCAAGATCAAAACAAGACAGACCACCAGGACTTTATCACTGGTTGACTGCTATGTTTCTTGTTGCCCAACACTACCAATGCCTTCCTCCACTTGCTCGATTTGACTTCCTTGCCCATCTGCTAAATAAGATTTAATGGAGCTCAGTAAGTGGAACTTAAACATGATAAGACATTCCAATTTGCTGATCAAAGTTGAAGTGAGAAGCACACTCTCCATCTTTACCTTCATATTTATCCATTCTTTTTATCCATGGTAACCGCATCTATAATAACTGCACATCCCTAGACGTATCTATCTTTAGGTTTTAACATGTCCTAATAAAAAAGTTTTGTTGCATATCTGAAATACAGGCAGTCTCATTAGAAGAACATACTGTAGTAGTCCCAGTTAAGACAAAAAGACAATTTTATCTCCTGATCATAAACAAGGTCATTTAGGAGACAAACTGCCGAAAGAAAGGGAGAGCTTGCTGAATGTAAACTGTACAGCTAAAACTGTGCTTGAGCTTGAGTCTTCTGTCAACATTTTTAGATCTGCAAGTGTTTTCTGCACTTCCAGGAATACGCCAGTATCCCATTGGCCTTTTTGGCCACCTGGGCACACTGCTGGCTCATTTCAAGCCGGTAGTCAACCAACACCCCCAGGTCCTTTTCCGCCAGGCAGCTCTCCAGCCACTCTTCCCCGAGCCTGTAGCGATGCATGGGGTTTTTATACCCCAAGTGAAGAACTCTGCACTTGGCCTTATTAAAGCTCATGCCATTGGCCTCAGCCCAACGATCCAGTCTGTTCAAATCCCTCTGAAGGGCCTCCCTACCCTCAATCAGATCGACACAGCCTCCCAGCTTGGTGTCGTCCGCAAACTTACTGAGGGTGCATTCAATCCCCTCATCCAGGTCATTGATAAAGATGTTAAACAGAACCGGACCCAGCACTGAGCCCTGGGGAACCCCTCTGGTGACCGGCCTCCAGCTGGATTTAGCCCCATTTACCACCACTCTTTGGGCCCGGCCATCCAGACAGTTTTTAACCCAAAGGAGGTTGTGCCTATCCAGGCCAGCAGTTATCAGTTTCTCAACCAGAACACTGTGAGAAACTGTATCAAAGGCTTTACTGAGGTCAAGAAAAACTACATCCACAGCCTTTTCCTCATCAACCAGGCGGGTCACCCCATCATAGAAGGTGATCAGGTTTGATTGGCAAGACCTGCCTTTCATAAACCCATGTTGACTGGGCCTGATCACCCGGTTAACCTGTATGTGCTCATTAATAGCACTCAAGATAACCTGTTCCATGACTTTGCCCGTCACCGAGGTCAGACTAACAGGCCTGTAGTTCCCCGGATCCTCCTTCCGCCCTTTTTTGTAAATGGGGGTAACATCCGCCAGCCTCCAGTCCAGCGGAACTTCCCCAGTGAGCCAAGACTGCCCAAAGATAATGGACAGGGGTTTGGCAATGACATCCGCCAGCTCTCTCAGGACTCTCGGGTGGATACCATCAGGCCCCATAGACTTGTGAGCATCCAGCTGGCGAAACAAATCCTTGACCCGTTCCTCTTGGATCAAAGGAGCTTCGATTTGC
Organism: Tauraco erythrolophus; assembly: GCF_009769465.1. NCBI lineage: Eukaryota > Metazoa > Chordata > Aves > Musophagiformes > Musophagidae > Tauraco > Tauraco erythrolophus. Next base: position 1,989,334 of record NC_141470.1, read on the forward strand.
TCTCCCTCCCTGCTCTCAGACACCATAGACCAGCTCACCTGGGAACTACTAACCTTATTATTAAAGACTGAGGCATAGAAGGCATCAAGGACCTCAGCCTTGTCCTCATCACTAGTGACTAACGTGCCTCCTGTGTCCAGTAGGGGCTGGAGGTAATCTTTAGCCCTCCTTTTGTTGTTAATGTATTTATAGAAGGACTTTTTGTTGTCCTTTACAGAGCAGGCTAGTCTAAGTTTCAGTTGGACTTTTGCCCCCCTGATTATCTCCCTATATGCCCTAACTTCCTCCCTGTATTCCTCCCTGGATGCCTGCCCATTCTTCCAAGACTTATAGACTTCCCTTTTTCTTTTGAGGTGTTCCCAATCATAATTACTACGAATTTCTGAATGTACGAATACGCATCTCCGAGCAACACTATCAGAATAGGTTTATATTTCAAATGATTGTAAATTTGGGTATATCAAACCAGCGTTATAATGAGATATATTTTGGACAGATGCATAGGGTCCTAGCACTAATAAAATATATTTTCAGACTTCCTATGCCAAAGAACAAACAAAACAACTGCTGTCCCACAGTGATGGAAATAAGTAGCTTTCTGCTCTATATGAGGCCATTTTCCAAAGTCAGGATGTTCTTCAGCTTATGATGCAGAATATATTTAGTGGTTATACGCACATACATAAGCCTGCCATGAAAAATGAAAAGTAAGAAAATCTACATTAGTTACCCACATGGTCTAGACAGTGAAGAACTGCAATCTCTTCTCCCTAGGTAAGTAAAATACAGAAATTTGCTAAACAGTAGGAAAATTGACAACTCTACGAAAAAGATGGAAACAAAGACACCAAGTGATCAAAATAGATGGGTAACTGACAGCATGAGCAGCAAGCAAGAAAACAAACTCCCTATATTTTTATTATTCAATAAGAAGTGCTGTTACACTCAAGCAACGCAAAGATACGGAAGTCGGACACTATATCACAATAACGATCCTGGTTGAGACAGTGTGGGATTCACGTATATGGGTTAATGGAGTAATTACCAACAGCATGTCAGGTAACTACAACTGCTTACTGTAGAGCATGGCTAAGCAAGAAAGGAGGCTTGGAGATGTTGTGGAGAGTAGATCTGAGATTTAGTTGAGGCTGTAGCTGACTGAAAACCTACTAGATCAGAATGGTAACACAGTAGTCTGCCTCATCATAAGGAGAAATACCTGGCCTTTTGGTGAAATGAGGAAAGGCTGGATTTGTACCTGGAAATGGAGTATGAAAAAATGAAGCCTCTTAGTTTGGTTAAGTTTCAGGGGTTATGTGGTGTAAATCAATACAGGTGGATGGTTTTCTTTCTCTGTGGGATTCTGCAGTGATCTATTTACATCTAAGGGAGAGAAAAGCTCTTGAAAGTCAAAGAGTAAGATTGACAGATTAGTTTCAGAAAAAAAGTCTCTGAGGGAGAAATGCTGCCCAGTACATGAAATAGTTAAAGGCCCTTGCCTCTTATGGTTATACTTTTAGTCCAAACTTTTATGCAAAAATGTTTGAATTTCCTTATAGGTTTTACTACCTAGGCAACTGGACTAAGAAGGAAGTTCTGAGACTTCCCTTCAATTAAAAGTAATTGAACTGGATCGATTCACACATCCTGGGGTAGCAGGTGCTGGAAGGCACTTTTCTAAGCCTCCTGTGGAAATTTAGTTGATTCAGGAGAAGCAGAAGCAAGTAGGTTATTCTTTTTTAAAAAATTTTTTAGAAGTAAATATTTCCAGATAGAACTCAGGCTAAAGAAGAAAATATGTGTTTTGCCTAGTGATCGATTCCCAACTGCACATTGCCACCACATCTGGTGGCAGTTGCTTGCATTCTGATTGCTTCTCTGAGCTGCATCATAATGTTGTGCTAACTCAAAGATGACCAATCTCTACAAACAGTTGAAACCGATCACATATTGTGAAAATTAAAATCCACATCTTAAGTACTTAAGTACTTAATTAGTGCAAACATCTAATAACAATATCTGCTTTCTCCTTGCTAAAATTTTGTGCTGGAAATAAACGATGAGGAAAGAGAAGTAACTGATGGCTATTAACTGAATAGTGGCTGATGCTCCTGATGCTGTGAATGCACTTTTGTAGAATTTAGCTGTCTCTTCAAGGAAAACTTGATTATTCTTTTCCTGTCACAGATGGATGACCTTATAGAATCATAGAATCATAGAATGGTTAGGGCTGGAAGGGACCTTCAAAGGTCATCTAGTCCAACCCCCCTGCAAGGAACAGGGATATCTCCAGCTAGATCAGGTTGCTCAGGGCCTCGTCCAACCTGGCCTTGAACGTCTCCAGGGATGGAGCATCCACCACCTCTCTGGGCAACCTGTTCCAGTGTTCTACAACTCTCATGGTAAAAATTTTTTCCTAATATCCAATCTGAATCTACCTCCCTCTATTTTAAAACCATTACCCCTTGTCCTATCACAACAGGCCCTCCTGAACAGCCTCTTCCCATCTTTCTTGTAGACCCGCTTGAGGTACTGGAAGACCGCTATAAGGTCACCCCGGAGCCTCCTCTTCTCCAGGCTGAACAGTCCCAACTCTTTCAGCCTGTCCTCATAGGAAAGGTGCTCCAGCCCTCTTATCATCTTCGTGGCCCTCCTCTGGACCCTCTCCAACTGGTCCGTGTCCTTCTTATGTTGGGGGCTCCAGAACTGGACGCAGTACTCCAGGTGAGGTCTCACGAGGGCAGAGTAGAGGGGGAGAATCACCTCCCTCGACCTGCTGGCCACGCTCCTCTTGATGCAGCCCAGGATGCGGTTGGCCTTCTGGGCCACAAGAGCACATTGCCGGCTCATATTGAGCTTCTCGTCCACCAGTACTCCCAAGTCCTTCTCCTCAGGGCTGCTCTCGATCCATTCACCACCCAGTCTGTATTTGTGCCTGGGATTGCCACAACCCAGATGTAGGACCTTGCATTTGGCCTGGTTGAACTTCATGAGGTTGACACGGGCCCACCTCTCCAGCCTGTCAAGGTCTCTCTGGATGGCATCCCTCCCTTCCAGCGTGTCGACGGCACCACACAGCTTGGTGTCATCAGCAAACTTGCTGAGGGTGCACTCCATGCCACTGTCCACGTCACCAACAAAGATGTTGAAGAGGGCCGGGCCCAACACAGACCCCTGAGGGATGCCACACGTGACCGGTCTCCACTTGGACATCGAGCCGTTGACCACTACTCTCTGAGTGCGGCCATTGAGCCAATTCCTTATCCACCGAGTGGTCCATCCATCAAACCCATGCCTCTCTAGTTTAGAGAGAAGAATGTCGTGCGGGACAGTGTCAAAAGCTTTGCACAAGTCCAGGTAGATGATATCCGTTGGTCGACCCTTGTCCACCGATGCTGTCACCCCATCATAAAAGGCCACCAAGTTGGTCAGGCACGATCTGCCTTTGGTGAAGCCACATTGGCTGTCACCCACCACCTCCTTGCTCTCCATGTGCCTTAGCATGGTTCCCAGGAGAATCTGCTCCATGACCTTGCCAGGCACAGAGGTGAGGCTGACCGGCCTGTAGTTGCCCGGGTCCTCCTTGTTCCCCTTTTTAAATATGGAGGTTATGTTCCCTCGCTTCCAGTCATCGGGGACCTCACCAGACCGCCACGACTTCTCAAATACAATGGCCAGTGGCTTGGCAACTTCATCCGCCAGTTCCTTCAGGACCCGTGGATGGATCTCATCAGGTCCCATGGACTTGTGCACCTTCAAGTTCCTCAGATGTTCTCGAACCTGCTCTTCAAGTACAGTGGGCGGTGGTTCATCCTCACAGTCCCTGCTAGTTCTTTCCACAGCTTGGGCGGTAAGACAAGAGGCTTTATCAGTGAAGACTGAGGCAAAAAAGTCATTGAGTACCTCAGCCTTCTCTATGTCCCGGGTAACCAGAGCACCAGTATCCTTCTGGAGGGGGCCTACGTTCTCCTTGGACTTCCTTTTGTCCCCTACATACCTATAGAAGCATTTCTTATTGCTTTTTGTATCCCTTGCCAAATTCAATTCCTTCAGGACTTTAGCCTTCCTCACCTGATCCCTGGTCACTCGTACAGCTTCTCTGTATTCCTCCCAGGCTATCTGTCTCCGCTTCCACCCTCTATAGGCTATCCTCTTCATTTTCAGTTGGTCCAGGAGCTCCTTGCTCATCCACGCGGGCTTCCTGGTCTTTTTGCCCGACTTGTTCTTCATCGGGATGCACCTCTGCTGAGCTTGGAGGAGGTGCTCCTTGAATGCGGACCAACTTTCCTGGGCCTCTCGTCCCTCCAGGGCCGCCTCCCACGGCACTTTGCCCATCAGGTCCTTGAAGAGGCTGAAGTCCGCCTTCTTGAAGTCTAGGGCACAGAGCTTGCTGTATAGTTTCCTTGCTGCCCTGTGGATCTTGAACTCCACCGTGTCGTGGTCACTGCAGTCAAGGCTGTCCTTAAGTTTCACATCGCCCACCAGTCCCTCCCTGTTGGTGAGCACAAGGTTGAGCATGGCACCCCTCCTTGTCGGCTCCTCTATCACCTGCAGCAGGAAGTTGTCGTCCACGCATTCCAGGAACCTCCTGGACTGCCTGTGCCCTGCCGTATTGTCTCTCCAACAGATGTCAGGGTGGTTGAAGTCCCCCATGAGGACCAGGGCTTGTGACCGCGAGGCTGCTCCTATCTGGCTATAAAGCGCCTCATCTGCTCTGTCCTCCTGGCCAGGTGGCCTGTAACAGACCCCTACCGTAGCATCCCCTATCTGTCCCCGTCCTCTAATCTTGACCCATAAGCTCTCTGTCAGCTCCTCCTCTGACCCCAGGAGAAGCTCCATGCAGTCCAGCCGGTTGCTGACGTAGAGAGCGACACCCCCTCCTCGTCTCCCCTTCCTGTCCTTTCTAAAAAGCTTATACCCCTCCATGTTGACACTCCAATCATAGGAGTCGTCCCACCACATCTCCGTGATGCCAATAAGGTCGTAGCCCTGCTCAAGTGCACGCATCTCAAGCTCATCCTGTTTATTTCCCATGCTGCGTGCGTTGGTGTACCTTGCTTGTCAAATGTATGTAACTGAAACTAGAAGATTCATGACTTTCAAATCTGTTGTCCACGTAGTAAATCAAAACAAAAATATTATTCTTATATTTTCGTTTGCTCCATAACCATGTAGCATAATGACTACAAGAAACAAATATGTTCCTTTCGACCTAGTGAGATTTCTAAAGCAGAGCTGGACCCTAATGTTCACTGCAATGCAACAATAGTAACCACAGATAAATTATACAGCACCGGCAGGAAAATGGTAAGTTGACTGAAGGGACAATGAGCCATGCTTACTGTCTGAGCTCCAGGGATGAGTTCCTAGAGCATCAGCTCATCCCTGTTGATGATGTGTGGATAAAACTGTGGATTAATGCCAAATCTAACACACTTAATGTTGTAAAGTTTGAACTTGATAGAACAGAAAAAAAATCTATTTTCACTGACTCTATACAAAACACTCTTTTCACACTAAATAAATGGCAAAAATATTACTTGGATTTTTAAAAAGTTATTCAACTTGTAATAAATATTCTTCGTTTTTTGATTTTCTTTGTTATTTTTCAGTGGTCAGACAATGATATACTTTTTCTAGCACATTAAGAATATTTCTTGTAGATTTTAGAGTCTGTATGTCTGAATTAAAAGTGCATATTGTTTCCTAAACCATATGTGGTCTAAAGACTTGTGCATGTAGGTAACATTGCTCATGGGAATGTGTTCAGGAGAGTGAATAAGACTAATTACACATGCAACTACTTTTGCAGTGCTAAGGGAAGGGTTTTCTCCTGTACCCCTACCTGCAGGATAGCCAGAGACCTTTGGAATACAGTAGGTGAACTACTGTAATTTGTAGTCATGAGCCAAGGTACTCCGGTGATTCACATTCTTTCACTCAAACACTTAAAGGGACCAAAGCTAACAATGGAGACAGACTTCTATTCACACAAGTATCATTCAGTTAACAGACCAGTGTAAAAACTTATTCTTTTGTTATCAAGACTCATAGACCAAGAATCAAATTGAACAATGGTATTGTATTTGAAGTCACTGAAAAACTGAACATATGTTAAAGACAGACCTTACAAACACAAAACAGAGTCAAAACAGAATTACACAATGTGACTAGTAGGAGAAAGGCAAGAAAAGATGGTGGAAGAAAGTAGAAAGCAGCATTAAGCAATATTTGAAGTGCTGTAATATATAACTATGTTCTGCATAATAAGAAAAATGAAGTAGTATGATAATAAGAAGAAAGTAAGACTTTAGGAACACTAATGTGAGAAAAGTTTGAGTCAGGAAAGTCTCAGAACTAATTGCTATCGCAAGTTCAGAAGGAGCAGATGAACTTTTCAACTGCAAGAGGATGTAACTCCTCTTGAAGGGTAAAAACTTTTTCTTCATTTGAAAAATTTTAAACCCTTATTATCAATAGCATTGTATAAGCGTCAACACCTATAATAAAAAAAAAATCATGAGTTCCCTATTACACAGAGCAATATTTAAAATATTGCAAATAATGCAAGTTTTCATTATTGAGTGGCTATTCACCATCACTACAGCACTGCAGACTTCTCTGAATTTTATGAAAAGTCACTCACTAAATTATTACAAAAAGATTTATTTTATTTATAAATTTGAGGAATAACCACTGCACAAACTCACTAGCTTGACTTGGAGAAACATCAGTGAGTCCTGAGTTACTGTTTTAAATTGTATAGAAAAAAACTCTATGCATTCATATTTGTTTAAGTAATTTGACTTAAAAGAAAAATATGATTAAAAAGTCTTGATTGGATACTACGTTAAAATTGATTTTTTAATAACAGAAAAATATTCTTTTTAAGATCTTTGCAGACTGTTCCTTTAATTTTTTTTAGTTAGATGCCAATACAAAGCTAATTAAGAGACTCTGCTTGAGAGCCTTCATCAACATATATCACATATATTTGGAGGTCTTCAGAGTCTAAGAAGCTGTCTTTGACAGAATCTTGGAGTAAAACCCTAATATCTAAAGCACTACTAGTACTACTAGCACTAGCACTAAAGCACTACTATCTAAAGCAATACTAGTAATGGAAGGGGATCCTTCCTTAGTCTGAAAGAGAATGTTTTTGCTGTGTGTGGATTGACTGACATTTTCAACAGTGAAAAGGAAAGATCTGGCACAGCTCATAGGGTCCTTTTTTTCAGTTATGCCCAGACAGAATGTTCATTTTCTAAGCTAAATCTTCTTGCCATCCTCTTCTAAATCAGGGTGTCTAATCAAATGTACCAGGACCCCTTCTTTCTAAGATAAATTTTGCTAATGGTAGATTTTTAAGGGCTGGATTAAGAACAAATAATAAGGTCTTAGTGATTTTTTTTTTTTTTTCCCAGTATGTCACTGAACAAAGAAAACACTAAACTCATCAGCGTTCTGAACAGTAAACTGGTTACTCATTGCACAACTCCATTTTTTTCTATAGGAGTTCCTGGGGAGTCACCAGAATGCACATAATTGTCGTGGTTTTTTTTTTTTTTTTTTTTTTGGACTGAGGGTCGAGACAAGAACCGAGCGGGAGCACCCACCAAACATGGTCTCGGGCAAAACATGACTCAGGCTTTCTTAATAAAACAAAACAATTTATTAACAGTTACTAAACAAAAGACAAAAGGGAACGAAACCGGTTACTTGAGAGGAGAAAGAGAAAACAAGGCCCGATCTTAAAACAACACCTCCCCACCCCCTATTTTCCTTTCGTTCCTGGCTCTGTCTTCCCCCCAGCGGCGCAGGGAGACAGGGAATGGGGGAGTACAGGTCAGTTCATCCATGTTGTTCACTGCCGCTCCTTTCTTAAAGGAGGAGGAGTCTTTACACCATTTTTCCCTTGCTTCGGTGGATCCCCTACTCACAAAGAAAAAGTCCCCAAACTTTTCCAAAGTAAGTCCTGCCCGCAGGATTGCAATCCTCCCCATGGATCGCACCAGTTCGGGCTTTACCAGTCTCGGCCTCTTAGGGAGCTGCTGCCACTCGCGTCGGCGTGGGTCGTCCCACGGTCTCCAGATGCCTCCACGACCTCGTCGTGCATTCCATGCCCCATTATCAACAGTACCTGGTCGCGCATCCCCTGCTCCACGACCTCTCCTGGGCTCAGGCATCTCCTTCCCGACGTGGGTTTCTCCACAGGCCACGAGTGGGCCGCTGCTCCGCCGAGTACACCCTGGCTGCAGGGGGGCCGCCTGCCATCTCACACCGATTTGCAAGGGAAGCCTCAGCTCCAGTACACCTCCTCCTGCTCCATCTTTGCTGACCCGGTCGTTGTAATTGTCTTCTCTTAGATATTAATCCTCTCTGGGGAAGCTCGGCCCGGCGGGCACCCCGGGAGTGGGGCGCTTACCGAGTCCCCCATGCGGCTCCCCCGGCGCCATCTTGAGCACATGGCGCCGGCCCCGGGCCCGAGCGGCCGCTCGGCCGGGAGCCCGGAGCGAGGGCAGCGCCCTCCTGCTCTCTCCTCGCTCCTGAGCAAAAAGCCCCTTTTCCCGCCCCTTTGTCCCAACTTAAATAGGGCAATTCGCAGAGGCGCCGCCTTGGCTCAGCCTCCCCCGGGGGGGATGGGACTCAGATCTGGTGGCACAGGGAGCAAATCCCCTCCCCTGCCACCAGAACACCCCCACACACATCAAACTATCACATTCCACCCCTCGCCTCTGCGAATTCCCTATTTAGGCACAACTTCACTTAAAACATTGAACAAGAACACACATTTCACAAACAATCCACCCCTAGTCCCTTCACCAAACACAACAATCAAAGTTTCCCAAGGTCCCTCTGTTTTCACCACTCTGGAGTCCATGTTTTGCCCGTTACCTCTCCCAATCACTATTCCTATCTCGAATTCCTCAGCCCCACGTTGGGCGCCACAATTGTCGTGGTTTTTTTTTTTTTTTTTTTTTTTTGGACTGAGGGTCGAGACAAGAACCGAGCGGGAGCACCCACCAAACATGGTCTCGGGCAAAACATGACTCAGGCTTTCTTAATAAAACAAAACAATTTATTAACAGTTACTAAACAAAAGACAAAAGGGAACGAAACCGGTTACTTGAGAGGAGAAAGAGAAAACAAGGCCCGATCTTAAAACAACACCTCCCCACCCCCTATTTTCCTTTCGTTCCTGGCTCTGTCTTCCCCCCAGCGGCGCAGGGAGACAGGGAATGGGGGAGTACAGGTCAGTTCATCCATGTTGTTCACTGCCGCTCCTTTCTTAAAGGAGGAGGAGTCTTTACACCATTTTTCCCTTGCTTCGGTGGATCCCCTACTCACAAAGAAAAAGTCCCCAAACTTTTCCAAAGTAAGTCCTGCCCGCAGGATTGCAATCCTCCCCATGGATCGCACCAGTTCGGGCTTTACCAGTCTCGGCCTCTTAGGGAGCTGCTGCCACTCGCGTCGGCGTGGGTCGTCCCACGGTCTCCAGATGCCTCCACGACCTCGTCGTGCATTCCATGCCCCATTATCAACAGTACCTGGTCGCGCATCCCCTGCTCCACGACCTCTCCTGGGCTCAGGCATCTCCTTCCCGACGTGGGTTTCTCCACAGGCCACGAGTGGGCCGCTGCTCCGCCGAGTACACCCTGGCTGCAGGGGGGCCGCCTGCCATCTCACACCGATTTGCAAGGGAAGCCTCAGCTCCAGTACACCTCCTCCTGCTCCATCTTTGCTGACCCGGTCGTTGTAATTGTCTTCTCTTAGATATTAATCCTCTCTGGGGAAGCTCGGCCCGGCGGGCACCCCGGGAGTGGGGCGCTTACCGAGTCCCCCATGCGGCTCCCCCGGCGCCATCTTGAGCACATGGCGCCGGCCCCGGGCCCGAGCGGCCGCTCGGCCGGGAGCCCGGAGCGAGGGCAGCGCCCTCCTGCTCTCTCCTCGCTCCTGAGCAAAAAGCCCCTTTTCCCGCCCCTTTGTCCCAACTTAAATAGGGCAATTCGCAGAGGCGCCGCCTTGGCTCAGCCTCCCCCGGGGGGGGATGGGACTCAGATCTGGTGGCACAGGGAGCAAATCCCCTCCCCTGCCACCAGAACACCCCCACACACATCAAACTATCACAATAATTAACGGCTCTGCTTAAGGAATGAAAATAACTGTAGATTTCCATATGTTTGTTGATTTTTGTTATCAATGTCGTGATTTTTGACATGAAGAGAAATCTAAGACACTACTACAGGCAATAGCATATTAAACTGAAGATATCAGAGCATGAAGACTATGATTATATTCTTTCTGCCTTGTAATTTGTCTTGTAATATGCATCTTATGTACAGAGCAGTGCCCAAGTTTCAGTCTTATATATTCTTGTTCAACCAGTTAAATCTTTGAAGATAGTTTGTGTCATTAAACTGGATCAGGAGTATGCCCACTCCATTAAGTATACGATGAGTTATACTGTCCGAATGGGGCACACAGCAGCTGAGGTGTTAGGAAGCTGCTCATACTCATCTTCCAGTTATTGATTTCTGTAGTTTAGCTAATACAGGAATGCTTTGCCCAGTAATAAAATAAAGGAGGAGAATAAGTTTCAAATAAGCTCCAACCTCAACTAAAGCTTGCACGCACCTGTGAACAGACTGGCAAAGCTTGAGACTCTCTGGGCTAAAATTCAAGCTGCAAGTCATACTTCTACAATTCATTTGAAACTCCACGCAGATGAAGGACAGGATTCTTTAAGTCCTACCATCTAACCAACAGGATCCTTGTTTTTTGAAGCTCTAGAGAAATAAGCCATCTGAAAAAGAATTGACTGGCTTGTTTCAAAGGCCAGTGAAATGAATTAAATTATCGGTTGTTCAGTCATATATGTCATGGGATCAAAACTGGAAGCTGAATACTTAATTGTTGGGATTTTTTTAATGTAATAAGGTGGCGGAAAGCAGAGAGATTAAGCATGCTGAAAATGAGGTTTTAAAAATCTTCCTGCCTGTTTTACAGAGGACTTGCTCAATATAAAGGTCCTAGAACAACAGATGTGTTTCTAATTGCATTCTTAAAATGAAATGCTTTTATTCAGAATCTGCAGCACAGGAAATATCCTTCAGCAAAGGGCACCAGCTGCAAAACAATAAGATGAGGTTTAAACATTTATCCAGTGACCAGCAGGTTTTTTGCCCCCTTAGACCATATAAAGTTCATATTTATTCATGCAAAATGTAAAAGAGGAATTTTAGCTGGTTTAAGCCCTAAAACAAACTAAACTAAAACATTTTGACCATTCATATAGTAAATGGCCTGAAATGAAATACTGTGGGTACCTGCAGTACAAGATTTTTTTTTTTTTTAGCAGGGCCTGTACTGATAGGACAAGGTGTAATGGTTTTAAACTAAGAGAAGGTAGATTTAGACTGGATATAAAGAAGAAATTTTTTATACTGAGGATGGTGAAACACTGGAACGGATTGCCGTAGACTAGAAGATCTTTAAAGGTCCTTTCCAACCTAAACTATTGTACAATTCTATGATTTAAATAAGCAGTGTACTCCCACATAATAAATGTTTCAGTCACCTAAATACTACTGAAAACAGTAGTATGCTGACATTACTTATCTGGGCAGAATAATTGTTTACAGTGTTGGAAAATTCCACACTCGTACTGGTATTTCATTACAAATTCTCTATTTATTTGAAATTTCTTAGTAAGAACATTTTTTTAAAAGCTTGCCTAAATAAAAACAGGGTACCATTGACTAGTCTAACACAAGTCTTGAGAAATGAGTACAGAACTGATTATGTGGCTGATATTTATAATGCTTAATTTTAGTCATGTATGCTGACTGTCAGCATATTGATCTCAGAGTACCTGTTACAAACTTGTCCTGGTTTTGACTGGGACAGGGTTAGTTTTTGGTTTTACCATTTAGAAGAGATACGTATTTTGGTTTTAGTCTGGGATTTGTTATAAGAGGAATGTTGATAGCGCACTGATGTTTACAGTTGGCACTGAGACGGCAAGAACCTTTCAGCTTCCCGTGTTTTTGCCAGTGTGCAGGAGCACAACAGGCTGGGGGGAGCATAGCCAGGACAAAGGGTTCACAACTTGCATTATGATTTGAACTTAAACTTAGGATTGAGGGCCATGCCACATTATGCCCAGTATATAGATAAGGATTGACCAAGAAGAAACTCTCTTGCTCTTCTAGGGGCTCTCTATCTCAGATTCTTGGACTCTCGGAGTCCTGTCTCTCTCTCACTCTCTTTTTGGACCTCTCGCTCATCCAAAGTTGCAGTGTCAGGACTTATCTATTTTGGAATCATTTGCCAGGATGGGAGAGGCTTTGGTCATCATGTGGTGAGCAATTACACTGTGCATCACTTGTCTGTATGTATTATTACCTAAATATATACATATATTCATATGTATATATTCCTATGAGGACAGGCTGAAAGAGTTGGGGCTGTTCAGCCTGGAGAAGAGGAGGCTCCGGGGTGACCTTATAGCGGTCTTCCAGTACCTCAAGGGGGCCTACAGGAAAGATGGGGAGAGGCTATTCAGGAGGGCCAGTTGTGATAGGACAAGGGGTAATGGTTTTAAAATAGAGGGAGGTAGATTCAGATTGGATATTAGGAAAAAATTTTTTACCATGAGAGTTGTAGAACACTGGAACAGGTTGCCCAGAGAGGTGGTGGATGCTCCATCCCTGGAGATGTTCAAGGCTAGGTTGGACGAGGCCCTGAGCAACCTGATCTAGTTGGAGATATCCCTGTTCCTTGCAGGGGGGTTGGACTAGATGACCTTTGAGGGTCCCTTCCAGCCCTAACCATTCTATGATTCTATGATTCTATGATTCTATGATATATTATTATTTTAACATTATTATTTTAACTTAATATTATCATTATTATTATTAAGTTGTTCTTTTCTCAACTTATGAAACTCCTTCCCTTTTCCCCTTTAATTCTCTTCCCCATTCCCCAGGGGTGGGGGAAGGTGAGCGAGTGGCTGTGTGGCATTTAGTTGCCAGCTGGACTAAACCGCAGCAAAACTATTCTCTTCCACTGACCTACTTGAACATATAACTTCACTTATTAGTGTCTCAGTTTCTCTTTTCTTACTCAACTGTCTCACCTACTTAAATCTTCAGCTGTAAATTTCAAATGAAATTTCTAAATATTGTTGCATTAAATAGAAAAATGCCTGTGGATGGACTGAAAATCGTTCTTATTTAGACAAAATGAATGAAAAAAAAATTTCTGCTGGTACAAAAAGAAAAAAAGAAAAAAAATAAAAAAGAAAATGTGACAATAGGATCCTGAAGATAATACTTAACTGATAGAATAGGACTAAATGAAAGTTACCGAGTGTGGAGTAGCAAGAAATCATAGGACAATTACAAAACGAAGTTATATCTGAACAAAGATAATTTCTGAAAGATAATTCCAGTTCAAAAGTTCAAATAATGCTATGCTAACAGCTTTATATATCCTGTGCCCACTTCCGATGGCCACCAGACACCATGTTAATTAATTTTGGGTTAGTTTTAGCAAGCAGAACAGAGAAAGATGTGTTTCCTTCCCTTTTTTAGTAAGGAAAAAAATCATTGATAGGAGATCTCTAGAAAAAGAAAAAATTAGGCTTTAATAATTTTTAAAAAACACTACATGACTGAAACACAGATGAAAGAGCTATGATGAGTGGGGAAGTTAAAGTTTTATTGGAAGGCAACAGCCACCTTCTGCATTTTGTTTCCTTTTAAAGAAAAAAATAATTGGAAATATGAGAAACACTGAAATACTTACTATGACTCAAATAATTTTTCATTTGTTAAGGTGGGAGTTTGTGTGGGTAGAATAGGGAACTAAGAGTAAACGTTCCTGCTTTCTGTTGCCAGTTCCACAGCTGATTAGCTGTGTAACACAGGTAAATAAAAACTTGGACATTGGTTGGATTTAGTCTTGCTCAAGATCCTCATGGAATCTTAGGCAGAACAAGTAACTGAATTTAGGATGATACCATGACACTCAACTAATTACTTAAACCAATCTATGCTTCTCCTTAGACAGTAGTCAGTCTAACTTTTTAAATACATCCATAGTTTTTACTGACTTTGAACAGAAGTGGCAAAAATATGAGTAGAACTAGATGCGGAGAAGGGATTTGGAGAAGTACTGAGACGACTCAATATGAGTTAGCTGCAGGAAGTCTCGTTTATTGCGCAGTTCTTATTGCTTATATAGGCAGTATTTGCCAATAATCCTGAGACCACACCTTTTCTACACCATTATTGGATGATACATATGCTTGTCATATTTAACAGCTTATTTCAAACAGACACCCGCCTAGCGAAGCTCTGCTCTAAGCAAACACTACTCCCTTATCATACTGCATAGTTTTCTTATCCTTAACTTCAAGGGCATTCTGCCCCTGAGGCCTAACTTTCGAGCTCCAGTCCTTATTTACACAGGATTTTCTTCGTGCAGTCTCTTCAAGGATCTGCACTCCGACAACTAGAGACTCTTGAAAAAAATTTAGACCCAGCGATTTACTTTTGTGACTGGTTATGTGACGAAGAGAAAATATTTTGTGCACATTCGTGGTCTTTCTTGGTCACTGTAATAAATACTCCCCTCCAGTTTGAAAAAAGAAATAGTTCTTTGTATCAAGCAAAACACAAGTTTTCCATTCTGCTAGGATTTCTGCTCCTCTGCTTCATACTCTTTTTTTTTTTTACCTTTGGCTTTTCCAATGTTTTGTGAAAGAGAAAAACCATATGTGTTTGAAGTGAACATTCTCTTGTCCTATTGTTATAACTGTTCATACTAGATGCTGAATTAGTTCCTGCAAGAACCAGGTTCTCACTTGCATTTTGTGGAATGCCAGACAGGATTGTTGTTAGTTGGGAAAGTTAAGTATCATGAACCCAGGCCGTGGTTATAATCTAGTCCGTTGAAAAACAGATCGTGTAACATCCAATATAATTTCTAATAATACTTCAGTGAAGTTCTGTGGCAGGAAATGTCTTGGTATTATAAGAACTTTTATTCCCTTTTTTGAAGTAGGTTCTTTCTTTTTATGGCATCATAAACATATCTCTCCCCCAGTCTTGTTGTCACAAAACTTAACAGAAAGGAAGTTTATGAGACCATGATAAGCTAGAAAGTGCTAAGGTACAGAAGCTGTATTTTCATTATTTGCAAAACTGATACTGTGCCAAAAAGTTAGGATGACAGTTGCATGTATGTATGCTGGTTTTGACTAGGAGCAGTTTTTTCTTTTCTTTTTCTTTTGAGCAGCTAGAAGAGCTTTGTGTTTTGGTTTTAGTCTGGGATTCATTATGAGAAGAATATTGATAGTGCACTGATGTTTGTAGTTGGTACTAAGACATCAAAGACTTTTCAGCTTTCAGTGTTTTGTCACTGTGCAGGAGTACAACCGGCTGGGGGGAGCATGGCTGGGACAAACAGGTCACAACTCCCCTTGTGATTTGAACTTAGACTTAAGATTGAGGACTAAATTGGCCGTTGAAGCATTCCATATCATGCAATGTCATGCTCAGTATATAGATGAGAGTTGACCAGAAAAAAGTGGTTTTGCCTCACCAGGAACACTCTTCCAAAGGATCTTGCTCTTCTAGGGGTTCTTTATCTCAGATTCTTGGACTCTCAGAGTTCTGTCTCTCTTTTGCTCTCTTTTTGGGCCTCAAACTCTTGGAGTGCTATGTCTCTCTCTCTCATTCAGTTTTCGGGCGTCTCACTCGTCCAGGATTGCAGTGTCAGGACTTACCTGTTTTGGGACCGTTTACTGGACAGGACAGGCATTGGTCAATGGGTAGTGAGCAATTAAACTGTGCATCACTTGCTTGTATATGTTATTATTATTATACATACATTAATGTATTATTATTGATATTAATTATGTTAATATTACATAATTGTTTTTATCTCAATCCACAAATCTCCTTCCTTTTCCCCCTTAATTTTCTTCCCCTTTCACCAGGGGTGGGGGAAGGTCAGTGAGTGGCTGTGTGGCATTTAGTTGCTGACTGAGCTAAACCTCAACAACATGTTCTATAGATGTAAACTGAGTAGCATAAATTACATAATAGCAATATCTAGTCTTAAGATACTTCCATATGAATGACTTACTAACTTTCTTATGCAGAAATGTATAACACATACTTCCTAGATTTTCTCAAATACATATCCTTAGAGAAATCAATGGCTAGTGGAGGTAGAGATATCACATAGTTCTAAAACATTTGTTCCAACAGGAAAGGACCCCATTAAGATCTTCTGAAAATTTGCCATTTCTTCATCTGTACAAAATTCCTGCCCCTTGCAACTTCATTTGTGCTTTCTGTCATCAGGGGATTAGAAACTTTGGATTCCTTCAGAAACTTAAATAAGAGATTTGTGATTTCTGACTCACTGACCTAAAATGATGCTTTACAGTATCCATTTTTTGTGAAGCAGATTACAGAAGAATATCAACTCAATCTTATTGTTAGGAGAGATCAAGTGACATAAAAAAATTATTAATTCCTTTTTAAAAGAATACTCTATGCAAGTATAAAAAAAAAAAAAACAAAAAACACAACAGCAAACAAAACATCCAGCTTTTTACAAGAAACCTGAGGAATAGACGTTATCACAGTTTTACAAAAATCGTAAGAAAAAGGAAGAGACTCAGTCGAAAGTAGTGCTGAGTGCAAATCAAATTATTATAAGTATCTAGGTCAAATAATACAAAATCTTTATATTGCTGGAGTATCAAATGTTGAATATTTTACCTGGACCAGGCATGCACACTTAATCACAGAGCAAACAGTGAGTAGTTTTGTGACACACATTCCCAATTGTGGGAGGAAACATGTATGCATACTCCTCTGTAAATCACACAATTGAAAAAAAAAAATACTTTCAACATTTCATTTTCTGCCTGCACATGTTTATCTTTGCACTACATTATGGAAGAAGATGATGGACAAATGCATGAGACTGGGAAGAGAACAAATAAAATCTACCATCTCCAAAGAAGATCTTGATGCCAGTGATATCTTACACATTATATTCAGGATAGTCAGTGATGAGTACCTAGACTGGATACAAACTGTAACCCACAGCAGTGGTCCCTTCCTGTGACTGGTTAAAAAAAAAAACGACATGATATTCTATTTTCTAAAAATATAACCACATTTTACTAACTTAAATTACATTGTGCATGGGATTTTGTTATTCTCAAGGATGAAGCTGGTCTTGTTCAGATACATCATGGAACCTAATTCACAAATGTGGAAGAAACTACATATACATCCTTGCAGACACAAAGTTGGTACTGTACTACTGACTATATTCTGTCTAACAAAAGAAAAACATTTTTTTCAATAAACAGAATCTTGTAAACAGCATACGATTGCTCATATCTGCCATAGAATTTGTTGTTGATTGATAAAAATATTCATACTGCTTTCATAGTTGCTACAGTATTTGCTTTCATGAAGAAGCAGCCTACAGTCATGCCTAATCTAGGTATGAGTGTACTATGCTGGAGTTGTTCATTAACGCAACAAGACCTGCCCAGATTTCGAAACATTACTTTTCCTCCAACAGTTCCATACAATTCTAAGTGTAATTTCATTTTCTTTAGTGTTTTGCACTGAAACAATGTGGGGCTTTCACATTACTGTAAATAAAGAGAGAGGCAGTAGATAACATCAGAAGATTCTGTTGGCAGTCTTCTATGTAAGGATTGCAATGTCTAGCCAAAACCGCAATTCCTTGGTGTAGGCAACATACCAAGCATGAGCTGTGGGCTGAAATGGAAAAAGGGGATGAAAATATATACGGAAATTGTGATGGGTTGATGTAAAGGGGTTCTGGTGGCAGCAGAGGGGATTTGCTCCCTGTGACTTCCCTGGTTTCAGGACCGGGTCAGACCCTGCTCTGGCCACCAGATCAGACTCCCATCCCCTCGGGCCAGGTTGAGCCATCAGCACCTCTGCAAATTGCCCTGTTTTGGGACAAAGGAACTGAAAAAGGTCCTTTGCCCGGGGGTGAGGAGAGAAGGGAGGAGGGCACTGCCTCTGCTCCCTGGCTCCCAGGCGGGGGCTGCCCGCGCAGGACCGGCGCCACCTGCTGAGGATGGCGGAGGCTGAGCCGTCAGGGGAACTCGGGAAACGCCCCGCTCCTGGGGGGCCCACTGGGCCATGTTCACCCGGGGGGGAGGTGTTGTTTTTTAAGATCTGCTTTTGTTTCTCTTTATCCTCTCAAGTAACTGATAATAAATTGTATTGTTTTGTTCCCAAGACGAGTCTGTTTTGCCCAGGGCCACAGTCGGTAGATGCTCCCTCTGTTCTGTCTCATTCTCAGTGTTTTTATTACATTTTTCTCCTCTCCACTTCACTGGGGAAGGAATGAGTGAGCAGCTGTGTGGAGTTAAGTTGCCAGAGCGGCCTAAACCACGAGAGAAATACAGAAAAAAAGAAAAGCAAAATTAAAAATAAACGAATGAAACCTGTATTCACATTCTGTGTCTGTGGGCAAGATGCTACACTCAAACTAATTAGACTCTATGTGATAGCAGGAGATTGTGCATGTTTGAGGCCTGGAAATGAAAGAGAGAAAAAAAACAGTTACACATACAATAAGATGTCAACAAAAGTGAATGTATTCTCGTTATTTGTGAGATACTGCCATCGTCTTCATACTCCCTCAGAATTGTGTGCTTACACTTGGAGGCATAGACAGATCATGTCTTTGGTTAGAAATCATCGCTCTGGAGGCACTGGAAATTACCGGGTTGATGTGTGGCCCAAGAGACAACCTCAAAGAAGGAGGCAGCTTTGGCACAACTGCCAAGTACAGGATTGCCAAACAATCACTGTCACATATGACTCTGGCATAAAGCAGTTTAAACTACGGTGCAAAAATGTTTTCTAACTCAAATCCATTTTTTGCAAAGGTTGCAGGGTTTGATGAAGATTTCTTAACATTAGAAATTGCCTGTGTATTGGCTAATACATTCTGCATTATTGCTTTTCAGTTACTTTGTTAGCTTTAAATCAATGGTTCTTGAACCGGTTCAGGATTGGTTCTTGTTTTATTTCCAGCAGCTGTACTTATAATAATTCATATCTGTAGTTGCACTATTTAATTTCCAGCTATTGTGAGTGAAGGAAAATTGCATTTGCTTTTAGCTTTCACGGTCCTTTACAGGAACCTATACTTTTATGATTTCCTACAGGAATATTTCTGAATGTTTTATGAACAAGAAAAAGCTTGAATAATGTTTATTCTGTACCTACATTTAGTTACTTTTGTGGTCTGAATCAGGTTTCATTTCAGCACTTTGTCAGGTTTCTTTTTTCGGTAGTGTTTGTGTCTTTTATCCCCTGCACTGCTGACTGTAAGCTTCAGACTTCTGTTGCTGTGTCTTTTGCAGTTGTTATTTGTCTTTTGCTGTCTCATTTCACTACATCCTCTTCTTTCTTGGCTTCAACCATCTTTTTTTTTGTTGAGTTTGTGGTTCTCTATTAATTTAAATGTTGTGTTTGCAGAATAATCAAATAGATTACATTCCACATGCTGTATCATATGTTCTAGGATAGATACTTTTGCTCTGCTATTTCTACTGTCAGATCAAATGGACTAATATATACTATTAGTATTAGGAAATACTAATATTTAGTATATAAAATATTTTGAATCACTGCCTTAAGAAAAGGAAGTAGAGGCAAGATTAAGAAGACCTTTATTATTTGAGAGATGGAATTTGAACATTTATTTGTGTCTGGTAACACACTGTATTTCATTTTCACTAAAATGAAAAATAAAATTTAGGAAGTCAGGTTCTACTCACTGCAATGAAGTAAAGCAAACCTCAGGAATGAATGTGTTTCGAACAAATTTTATGTGGTTTATAGCGGTACAAGCAGGAACTGAATGTTACTAATTAGATGTCAAGAACAATTCTTAAATCTCATTTGTGTTATTTTCAGCCTAATTCTACTCCCATTGTTCTTTTTCTTGTTTTCTCCCATTCTTTGTATGTTATTTACTTGCTAAGCAAAGGAAAACTTCCATGTAGGGCTTTTGAAAATTTTCCAGAATCAAATATTTTTATGTGTGCCATAAAAATCAAAAATGTTCCTGAAAGTTTCAGATAAACAAAGTTTGAGGGTTTTTATTTTTACTATTTCTTGAAATTTTTATTCTTTTTTTCTGATAGTAATTTGTCTAGTTTTAGGAGCATCTGAATCCTTGGCAGTGGCACCTAAATGCATCCTGGGTTTCTTAGTTCTCTAGAAAGCACTTTGTCTTCATTCCTCACCCCATTTGCTGTACTGCAATGTTTTCTTAGATACCTTTCTTTTATCTGTCAATAATTACGAAGAATTCAGAGAAATATATAAAGAGCTCACAAATTACATTAAATGCGTGTTAGCATTACAGCATTTACCTGTGTTCATGTTGGAGAAAACACTTTCATTATGTTCTCAGTGCAAAGCGAGAGTCTTGTGTTTAAATTCAATTTCAGAACAAAATTGATTTCTGGTTCTAATATGACGGTCAGGGATGTGGTTGAAACAATTGAGAAAAGGAGGTTGCAGGGAATCATAATATCTTAAGTCTAACCAAAGACTCAGTAGAATGAGCTCAGTAGAATGAGCTTTTTGGTTTAAATTTTTATGGTTAAGAAATGTCCATAATTTAGGCAATAGTAACAATATTTTTATTAGTCTTGCTGCATACACAGAAAATAGAAGTGCTGGGGAAATTCCTGATAATGGCATACAGAAGGAGGACACTGGGAAAAAAGTTAGAAGCTGGCCTTCTGATGTTCGTTTTTAAAAAGTACTGCTTGGCATGCAGCTTGATTAAACTTCTCATTCGATAATGGAGATCCTAGTTAAAACGAGAGTAGGAATCAAAATTCCTTGTTTAAATGCAATAAGAACCGTTCTCAGCTTGACTGATTTTTACAGCACTTATGATTAATCTCAACTTCAAGTAAAGCTCAAAAGCTTTTAAAGACACATCTGAGATATGTGATCCTAAATTACATGTATTTGTCTATTATAAATTTACTGAATGTTTCTGAGTACGTTTATGCCTGTGTTGCATTTTTATCTTATTGGGATATTGAAAAGATTCTTTAGAATGACCTGAGTATTCCTGAGTCCTGGGTTAGCTTCGTTTGTTACCTTACCTGTGGTGGCTGATACTTTTGTGGAGTAGCAGTTACCATCAGCTTGAATAACTAAGTCATTAGGGAGCAATGACAATTGTTCTTGTTTCTGCATGGTGACTTCAATTATGCAAGCATAACCTGCATGCCCTGTATAGGGCACACAGTAAAACAAATTAGTGAAGTGGCAGATTTAAAATAATACTTTTTTAAAAAAACACCAGTGTTTTGCTGATGTGCAGTAGCATGGAACTACAAACTCCTGTGTTGGCTCATCTTTAAGGTCAGCTTAGGCCTAGAAATAAATAGCTGGGGTTAGGCAAAAGGGAAATCTTTAAGACAACACTATCATCAAGAAAATGTTATGTAGAATTGCACTCTCGTAAGAGTTCAGACTTTTATTGACCAGTGTATCATGGGTGAAAGGTAGTACCTAGTTTTTAAGGCAGTGACACAGCGCTTGGTTGGGAATAGCTCTCCTCTTGTCAACAACTGTCATAATGTAAATGTAAGTATATAAAATCAGAACCAGTATAAACTGCGTGTACAGTCTTCCTATGCTATTGACTCTTTCTTTAAAAGTAATTTTAAAATATAAGGATCAATATTCAATTTTGTTTTCTGTGTTTCCTTATGAAATGCCACAACTTCCTGAAACGTTTTGCAGGGATGATTTATGTGTATTAAATCAAACAAAGTGCTCTTTTCAGCCTAGGAATCTGGTAATTCGGTTTAACACAGTGTACATCCCATCAAAAATAAAGTGCTCTCACAGTTATTATAGGAAGAGATCTGTCCTAAGACTTCCATGTCATGCTGACATAAAGTAATCGGTGATTTAGAAACGATTCTGACTGTGAGATTTATATACATCAGGGAGAATAATAGGAGCATCAAATAGTTTCACTTAGGAATGAAAGACATATCTGTTTGCTAAACTAAAGAACACTTTATTATATAGTCTGTTTGGTCAATGCCCATAAATGTTTATGCTTTGTTACACTCACCAGAAGCTCATTTTTTTTTTTTTTAGATGTCACGAGTTGCCATTTATACTCAAGACCTCTTTTTCAACCTATTTCTTCATTCTCAGAGAGAAATGCTAGTACAAAGAAATCATCAGTGAATATCATTCACTGATGCAGGAATGACATGGCTTCCCAGACAGAGCTCCAGTGTGAACATGCTGCCGCCCTGATGTCATGCTGCAGGGTGTGCCCTACTTTTATGCCAATATAGGATACCAGCAGTGAGTACACCCTTGGGAGGTGCTCCCAAGTAGAGGAACTTCTCCAATTAGTGACAGAGCTCCAGGAGGAGGTGAGTAGGTTGAGGAGCATCAGGAAGTGCAAAAGAGAGAGACTACTGGAATCACACCCTACCTTCCCTGGGACATGCCCAACAAACAGACATGACAAATGATAAGGAGGATTCTCTATACTCTCTCTGCCTGGCTAAACACAGTGAATTAAGGGATAAGGGGCAATGGCAACAAGTTCCTGCCTGGTGCAGCAGGAGTGTTTCCTCTGTGACTACCCCATCTTCCCATATGCCCTTGCAAAACAGATATGAAGCTCTGCAAGTGGAACCCAACAATAACAAGAATGATGGTTCATCTATCTTGGAGATGTCTTCGAGGCTAAGTCAACCTACATTCTGAGTCAAAACTGCTTCCATGAAGAAAAAAGAAGGATAACTGTTGTAGGAGACTCCCTGCTGAAGGGTACAGAAGGACCAATATGCAGACTGAACCCACTTCTTAGAGAAATCTGCTGCCTCCCTGGGGCCCAGGATAAAGATGTGAAGAGAAAGCTTCCTGTCCTGGTACAGCCCTCAGATTATTATCCATTACTGATTTTTCAAGTAGACAGCAATGAAGTTGCAACAAGACATCTGAGGGCAATCAAGAGAGACTTCAGGGAGTTGGGACAGCTGGTTAAGGGATCAGGAACACAAGCAGTGTTCTTCTCTATTCTTCCAGTTGCAGGGCATGATGAGGGAAGAAACAAGAAAAACCAGCAGATCAATACCTGTCTCCAAGCCTGATGTCACCAGCAGAAGTTTGAGTTTTTTGATCATGAGTTAGTGTACGCGACACCAGGCCTGCTGGCAACAGATGGGGTGCACCTGTCTCAAAGGTGGAAAAGGATCTTTGCACAGGAGTTAGAAGGGCTCATTGAAAGAACTTTAAACTAGATTTGAAGGGGAAAGGGATAAAAGCAGAGTGACTAAAGATAAGCCTGGGGGTGACATGTCAGTGTTTGGGGGACAGTGTGCTAGTGAGGTTCTTCAGTCTGCCATCTCAGTGAAGGTAAGGGATGGCAATCCATGTGACAGCAAAGAGACAAGGGTTATTGATGTGTTAGAAATCACGGAAGCACCTGAGAATGGTCACATAGGAATTAGGGCTTCTTCCCCCAAAAAGGTGGTGGGACCAATAGCCCAACTGAAGTGCATCTACACCAGTGCACATGGCATGGGCAACAAACAGGAAGAGATGGAAGCCATTGTGCAGCAGGAAAACTATGATACAGTTACCGTTACAGAAACATGATGGAATGACTCACACAAGTGGAGTGCTGCAATGGATGTCTATAAACTCTTCAGAAGGGATGGGCAAGGAAGGAGAGGAAGGGAGGTAGCCCTGTATGTTAGGGAGTGTTTTGATTGTCTAGAGCTTAATGACGTTGGTGGTAGGATTGAGTGTTTATGGGTAAGAATTAGGCAGAAGGCCAACAAGGTAAATATCATGGTGGGAGTATGTTATGGACCACCCAACCAGGATGAAGAGGAAGATGAAATACTCTGTAAGCAGGTAGGAGAAGTCTCACTGTAAGTCTGCTGGAAGTACAGTACAGCAGAGATGAAACAGTCTAGGAGGTTCCTGGAGTACGTGGAAGATAACTTCCTGCCACAGCTGGTGAAAGAGCCAACTAGAGAAGGTGCCCTGCTGGACCTACTGTTTGTGAACAGAGGACTTTTGGGTGATGTGATGATTTGAGGCCATCTTGGGCATAGCAATCATGATAGTTTTTGATTCTTGGAGAAGGGAAGGGGTTCAGCAGAACTGCTACCTTGGACTTCTAGAGGGCACACTGGCCTGCTTAGGAGCCTGGTTGACAGAGTCCCTTGGGAGGCAGTCCTGAAGGGCAAAGGAGAAGGCTGGACGTTCTTCAAGAAGGAAATCCTAAAGGCACAGGAGCAGGCTGTCCCCATGTACTGAAAGAAGAGCCAATGTGGAAGAAGATCAGCCTGGCTGAACAGAAAGCTTTGGCTGGAACTCAGGAAAAAAAAGGAGAGTTTATGATCTCTGGAAGGAGGATTAGACCACTCAGGAGGACTATAAGGATGTCGTGAGGTTATGTAGGGAGAAAATTAGAAGGCCCAAAGCCCAACTAGAACTTAATCTGGCTACTGCCATAAAAGACCATAAAAACATTTCTATAAATACATTAACAACAAAAGGAGGACTAAGGAGACTCTCCATCCTTTACTGGATGTGTGGGAAACATAGTGACAAAGGATGAGGAAAAGGCTGAGGTACTCAATGGCTTCTTTGCCTCAGTCTTTAAGAGTAAGACCAGTTGTTCTCCAGGTAACCAGCCCCCTGAGCTGAAAGACAGGGACAGGGAGCAGAATGAAGCCCCCGTAATCCTTGGGGAAACAGTTAGCAACCTGCTACACCACTTAGACACACACAAGTCTATGAGGCCAGATAAGATTCGCCCGATGGTACTGAGGGAGCTGGTGGAAGTGCTCACCAAGCCTCTTTCCATCACTGAACAGCAGTCCTGGCTAATGGAGGAGATCCCAGTTGACTGGAGGTTAGCAAATGTGACATCCATATACAAGAAGGGTCAGAAGGAGGATCCAGGGAGCTATAGGCTTGTCAGTCTGACTTCAGTGCTAGGGAAGGTTATGGAGCAGATCATCTTTAGTGCCATCACACAGCACATAGAGGACAACCAGGTGATCAGGCCCAATCAGCATGGGTTTATGAAAGGCAGGTTCTGTTAGACTAATCTAATCTTCCATGACAAGGTGACCCACTTAGTGGATGAGAGAAAGGCTGTGAATGTTGTCTACCTACACTTTAATAAAGCCTTTGACACTGTTTCCCACAGCATTCTCCTGGAGAAACAGACTGCTCATGGCTTGGGCAAGCGTACTCTTCCCTGGGTTAAAAACTGGCTGGATGGCTGGGCCCAAAGAGTTGTGAATGGAGTTCAGTCCAGTTGGCGGCCAGTCACATGTGGTGTTCCCCAGGGCTCAGTATTGAGGCCAGTTCTGTTTAATATCCTTATCAATGATCCGGATGAGAGGATCAAGTGCACCCTCGGTAAGTTTGAAGACGACATCAAGCTGGGCAGGAGTGTTAACCTGTTTGAGGGTAGGAAGGTCCTACAGAGAGATCTGAACAGGCCGGATTGATGGGCCGAGGCCAATTGTATGAGATTCAGCAAGGTTCAGTGTTGGGTCCTGCATTTGGATCACAACAGCCTCATGCAATGCTACAGGCTTGGGGAAGAGTGCATTAAAAGCTGCCCAGCAGAAAAGGACTTGGGGGTATTGGTCAATAGCTGGCTGACTATGAGCCAGCAGCGTGCCCAGGTGGCCAAGAAGGCCAATAGCATCCTGGCTTGTATCAGAAATAGTGTGGCCAGCAGGACTAAGGGAGTGATCATCCCTTTGTACTTGACACTGGTGAGGCTGCATTTCAAATACTCTGTGCAGTTTTGGGCTCCTCACTACAGGAAAGACATTGAGGTGCTGGAGTGTGTCCAAAGAAGGGTAACAAAGCTGGTGAGGGATCTGGAGCACAAGTTTTATAAGGAGCAGCTGCAGGAACTGCACTTGTTTATCCTGGAGAAAAGGAGGCTGAGGGGAGACCTTATCGCTCTCTACAACTACCCGAAAGGAGGTTGTAGTGGAGTGGGTGTTGATCTCCCAAGTAACAAGCGATAGGACAAGAGGAAATGTTCTTAAGCTGCGCCAGGGGAGGTTTAGACTGGATATTAGGAAAAAATTCTTCATTGAAAGGGTTGTCAAGCTTTGGAACAGGCTGCCCAGGGAAGTGGTTGAGTCACCATCCCCAGATGTATTTAAAAGACATGTTTTAGTGGTGGACTTGGCAGTGTTAGGTTTATGGTTGGACTTAATCTTCAAGGTCTCTTCAAACCTAAACGATTCTATGATTGTTGTATGCATTGTCTTGTGAAAATTCTGCTCAGATCTCCTCCAGTCAGTTGAAACACCAGCAGCCGTCTGAATAGCACATTACGTGGGAGCAGCCAGTCAGAGTCCTGTCTGTGCTGGAATTCATGCAACTGTAATTCCTCATATAGTGGATGAATTATTTTGATGAGAAAGTTCAAAAGTATTGGGTGCAACTGCTCTCATTTTGGACTAGTTTAAAGATGTAACTACAAATAGTATGATGAATTGTGTTTGTTTTCTTAAAGGAAAAGGTTCTTTAGAAGACTTGAGCTGAGATGTATTTGAAGTTTTGCTTATGTGTTTATCCAAAAAGGGAGTTTTATTCAAATCTGTGCATTTATACACCGTGAAAAAAAAAAAAAAAAGAAAAATCCCAGCTGTACTGCCAATCCAAATAAAATAATTGTGCCTTTGTGTAAGAATGAGAAACTGATGATAAACAAAAAGATAAACATAGCATTAAACAAAAGGAAGAGGCTTGTCCTCTTCCATTGTCCTAAACATGTGAATTCTGAAGTGGAGGGTGGGGGGAGAGGAGAACAGAAGGAGAATATTCAAGATCAGTATTAAACGTGCAATGAGACTGTAAATATTGCCTCAGTCAACATTTTTTTAAGTATCATTAGTTAAAATATATATGGGTATATATAGCATGACAGGGAATCTTAAGATATTACTATAAGCAAGTTCGACAGAGTAATGATGATCTCACACATGATTTATAAGGCATGCTTCATCCCTATACTTCCTGAATGTCTTGTTTTTATGAGGAAAAGGCTAAATATATAATCTGCAAATGACATATCAGGAAAGGATACAAAACAGTAGTAGCAAAATATAGTAGCTATTGATCTTACAGTTCATGTAAAAGAGAAAATTAGAAGAAACTTATATTAAACTTGTGATACGTATTGGTCTTGTATGTCTCCAAACTTTTCTGAAGTACATCTACATTTTCTTTACTTATCCTTATTCTGCAAGTGGTTTAGGAGTCAGTGCTTCCTCCACTTGTTTTTTTAATGAAATTATGCTTACTGTGTCAATAAATATTCTTAGGTCTTGCACCAGCTCTAATTGAACTTAGTGGAAATAAATCCCATCGTTTAAATAGGCTTATGACCTTTTCAACCAATATGGCAATTAATGCAATTACGAATGTAGTGTAAGGGAACTGACCTATCGTATTTTCCTTAGATTCAATGGCGCAGAAAATCTTCCAATTCATGGATAACTGGGACATCAAAATTATGGAGAAAACAAAAAATGCTCACGAGTTGCAGGCAAAAGCAGGAAAATCTCTTTTTTCTCCAAGGTAGGAAGTGGACTTCCCATTTAACACTTTGGAGTTAATACTTATGCAACCTCCATTTTATCTCATTCAATTTCATCTAGAATCCAGATAGATGTACATTATTATAGCTATCTTCTAGTAGTCTGGAAGAGTACAGTCTTTATTTTTTTCCATTTCCTTAAAATTTTTATGGTATAATCCATTGTAATTTATTTGAGGTCTCCATGCCGTTAGTCAGTCTGAATGGGAAAAATGGAGAATTATAAGGCTTAATAATCTCTTTGTACAGTCCTCTTTAACTAAGGTTAAGGTAAGCCCAAGTCACTAATTGCTATTTTGTCCTAAATTTTCAAAAAGTAATTAGCTGGTTTGGAGCCTTAAATTTTTGATGTCAAACTTGTGATACCTTCTATAGATATAACATTGATAAGATGATTGAGTTATTTTTTTTAAAATTGCCTCCCTATCAGCGCTTTGATACTGAACAGTGTTCATGATTTCTACTCATTGTCAATCCAGATCTAATTTTCTTGCGTTTCTATATTTTATTTTTTTTCAATCTTAATGTAATTATGTATTAGAAATCCTAGGTGAAATCCTCTCTTCCTTTAGCTTCCTTTAGCTTCCAGTGTATCTACAAGAGACACGCACATTAAATATTTAGAGTCTGATCTTCTTTCAATGTGCAATAAGATATTTGAAGTGCTTATACAGTATGTATGGTCCATACTGGCTCATGCTGAACAACTTATCAACCAACGCCCCCAAATCCTTCTCCTCCGGGCTGCTCACAATCCATTCTCCACCCAGCCTATACTTGTGCTTGAGATTGCATCGACCCATGTGTAGGACCTTGCACTTGGCCTTGTTGAACTTCATGAGGTTCACACAGGCCCACCTCTCCAGCTTGTCTAGGTCCCTTTGGATGGCATCCCTTCCCTCCAGCATGTTGACCACACCACACAGCTTGGTGTCGTCAACAAACTTATTCAGAGTGTACTCAATCTCACTGTCCATGTTGCCAACAAGGATATTAAACAGCACGGGCCCCAACACCGACCCATGAGGAGTGCCACTCATCACTGGCCTCCACTTGGACATTGAGCCATTGATCGCAACTCTTTGAGTGTGACCATCCACCCAATTCCTTATCCACTAGGTGGTCCATCCATCAAATCCATGTCTCTCCAATTTAGACACAAGGATGTCTTGCGAGACAGTGTCAAATGCTTTGGACAAGTCCAAGTAGATGATATCAGCTGCTCTTCCTTATTCACCAATGCTGTAACTCCGTTGTAGAAGACCACCAAATTTGTCAGGCATGATTTGCCCTTAGTGACTCCTTTTTTTTTTCACGTGCCTTGACATAGCTTCCAGGAGAATCTGCTCCATGATCTTGCCAGGCACAGAGGTGAGACTGACCGGCCTGTAGTTCCCAGGGTCTTCCTTTTTTACCTTTTTAAAAGTGGGCGCTATGTTTCCCTATTTCCAGTTGGTGAGAACTTCACTGGACTGCCATGACTTCTCAAATATGATGGATAGTGGCTTAGCAACTTCATCTGCATTTTTGCTTGACTTCCTCTTTGTTGGGATGCACAGCTCCTGAGCTTGGAGCAGGTGATCCTTGAATATAAACAGACTTTCTTGGGCCCTTCTTCTCTACAGGCCTTTATCCTATGTTGCTCTACCAAGCAGATCCCTGAAGAGGCCAAACTCTGCTCTCCTGAGTGCCAGGGTAGCAAGCTTGCAATACTCCCTCCTTGCTGCCCTGAGGATCTGGAATGCCACAATTTCATGGTCACTACAGCCAAGGCTGCCCTTGAGCTTCGCATTCCCCATCAGCCCCTCCTTTTTGGTGAGAACAAGGTCCGATATAGCACCTCTCCTCAGTGGTCTCTATATCACTTGGAGGAGGAAGTTGTCATCAGTGCATTCCAAGAACCTCCTGAATTGCTAATGCCCTGCTGTGTTGTCTCCCCAACAGATATTGAGGTGGTTGAAGTCTCTCATAAGGACCAGTGCTTGTGAACATGTGGCTGGTCCTAGCTATCTATAGAGGGCCTCATCCGCTTGGTCTTCCTGGTCAGTTGGCCTGTAGCAGACTCCCACTATAGTCTCACATGTCCCTGCCCTCCCTTTAATGCTGACCATAAGCTCTTGGTCAGCTCCTCATCCATCTCCGGGCAGAACTCCATGCACTCCAGCTGGTCATTGACACAGAGGGCGACACCTCCTCCTCGTCTCCCCTGCCTGTCCTCCCTAAAGAGCCTGTATCCTTCCATTCCAACACTCCAGTAATAGAAGCCATCCCACTACGTCTCAGTGATGCCAATAAGATCATGCCTCTTA
Source organism: Tauraco erythrolophus (assembly GCF_009769465.1). NCBI lineage: Eukaryota > Metazoa > Chordata > Aves > Musophagiformes > Musophagidae > Tauraco > Tauraco erythrolophus. The sequence continues at coordinate 2,019,387 of NC_141470.1, forward strand.
GTGTTTATTTGGACAATGGCCTTAATAATATTCTTTAACTTTTGGTCAGCGATGAAGAGGTCAGGCAGTTAGAATTAAAATTAGATTATTTCAGTTGGACAGATAATTGGACTAGATGATTGTTGTAGGTCTCTTCCAATGGAGCTATTCTATTCTATTCCATTCCATTCCATTCCATTCTATTCTATTCTTCTGTATCACAAATAAAGAGAAATGACCATTAATTATTTTAAAATATAAACCGGATAATTTTCAGCAAGTGAAAATTATTTAATTTTGTTCTGATTTATCTTGTATGTTTAACTCCTCTTTTCTATGAGTTTCTCTGAGGAACCATGTCTATCCTTATCAGAAATTTAAAAAGATATACAAGCTGCTATATTCTTCTTATAGATCTGTATGTATTTGTATGAACATACATGTATATGTCTATTGTTATTTAACTGAAGGAGAGCAAATCATCCGTAAATATTTGATATTAACTAATTATTACAATCTTTAGTGAAAACCAAATCTGTGAGAAATCTCATTTCTAATGCCTCATTGTTTGCTAGTAGGAAGGAAAAGAGTAGACAAAAAAGGAGCTCACAATTAAGTCAAACATTACTGTGTGTCTGTATGCACAGAGATTTTTAATGATATTTTCTTACTTTTGGAATTATAACCCGTGGGAAAAAGTGTTACCTAATTAGAAGCAATATGCTTGATTTTTCATTATAGCATTTATCTCAAATAATGTCTTATCTCTCTCCAGCCATGGGAGATAACCTTTAGTTTGTTGCTGAGCTTTGTAGAACTGAAGTGTATGGGTTCTAGCCTTCAGTCACTGAACATGTACTCAGCTTAAATGATAAGCAAATTTGTTTTCTGAATGATACAAATTCATTGTAATACTTCCACATCTCCACTGTGCTTGTTCATGTTGATGCTTGTACTAGTCAAAAGACAACACCTCTAAGGAAAAAAAAATTCAGACATACTTAAATTCACATAGTGTATATTCCCAAGCGTGACATAGTGTCAAAGTGTTGGAGAAGATCATTTATTTAAAATGAAATTCTTTGGCTATTGATACTTTGATGGTATATATATTCTAGGAAAAAAAATATATCTGCTATCTTTCAAAGTTTAGGTGTATATGAACAAGCATCAGTATTCAGTGATTTATATGGAAAAATACAAGACAAATGTCTACCTTGCATAAATTAAAATAAACTCCACTATATTATGTTAAATAACCAAAACAGTAGACAAAGGTTCATATTAAAGACTTATATTCAGAGGTCTCAGTGTAAATTACTTCGACAGAGACTTTAATGTCAGACACAATTTTATTTCCTGCTTTTAGAGAAATGTAGATTAGTTTTGAATTGGTTTGCGTAACAGTAGTCACTGTTTAGTTTCTGCTGGTGCTGCTAAACAGACTGAAATCCTGGATTTAGTCTTGTTATTTGTGTATGAGTCTCATCCTATGAAAGCCTCAAAGGCTTTCTACATATTTGATTTTAAATACCCAGCATTTATAAAATATATGAAATATAATGCAAAAGGAGTATTGATATTTAAGATAAACGAGTTTCATAGATAAACTCAAGAGATGAAATTTTGTACCAGGGGGTTGGAGAAGCAGCTTAACATGATAATAACATGAAGTAACTACACAGAATTCACAGGTTTTGAGAGATCAGGAAGGGAATTTAAATGTTCAGCACTTATAAACGAGGTTGAATTTTGAATGACTCAACTCCTGTTTAGGCATTTAGTCAGTTTTCTATTACTGCTAACTAAAGGAAAAGCTAATGAGTGAAAAGCTCTTAGACTTTGAAAACATCTCTGTGATTTTAGGAAAGGTTCTATAGTGTATATGCCTTTTTTTCTTAGGTTGCTAAAAGGGCTCCATTGGCCCAGGTATTTACCCATTTATTCCCAGAGGAATATTTGAGAGGAGCAGTGGAAAACTCGTTCCCAAAAATAGGTATTTATTTCTTTAGATTTACTTAAGACCGAATAAATTATGTGAGGTAATGAGGGAAAAGAAAGAAAACCTTAGTGAAGCGTAAGCAAGACAGGGAGATATGTGACAGATAAAAAAGAGCAAGATTAGAGCAAAAAAACAAACACTGCAGAGCAGACAAAATTATAAAGAATTCCCTGCAAAACTGAAAGCCCTTGAATTGGCCATTGTGATGTATTCTTTTTTTGTCTTTCACATTGAGGATCTGACTATATTTTTGTAGCTCTTCTTTCTTTTTTTTCTTCTAGTTCTTTTCTTTTCCATAATTTATGTTTAGCATCCTGTACAAAATAAAATAAACCCTTCTGTCTGTCTTTCTTGGGAAAATACAATTCCTTTGAATTTTAAAATTAAATATCACACTGTTTCTTACAAATGAGGCTACTAGGATTGTGCTTGTGACATAAGTGATGACGTATTGCAAAGACTATTAGGTATTCGAGAGTATTAGGATCACACTGCACATTTTACCCTTTGGGCATCAGCAGTGTTTTAAAATATTTCACTCCATAAATCAGAAACTGTATTTTAATTTCTGCACATACAGAACACACCCATTATAGAATCATAGAATCATAGAATCGTTAGGGCTGGAAGGGACCTTCAAAGGTCATCTAGTCCAACCCCCCTGCAAGGAACAGGGATATCTCCAACTAGATCAGGTTGCTCAGGGCCTCATCCAACCCGGCCTTGAACGTCTCCAGGGATGGAGCATCCACCACCTCTCTGGGCAACCTGTTCCAGTGTTCTACAACTCTCATGGTAAAAAATTTTTTCCTAATATCCAACCTGAATCTACCTCCCTCTATTTTAAAACCATTACCCCTTGTCCTATCACAGCTGGCCCTCCTGAACAGCCTCTCCCCATCTTTCTTGTAGGCCCCCTTGAGGTACTGGAAGACCGCTATAAGGTCACCCCGGAGCCTCCTCTTCTCCAGGCTGAACAGCCCCAACTCTTTCAGCCTGTCCTCATAGGAAAGGTGCTCCAGCCCTCTTATCATCTTCGTGGCCCTCCTCTGGACCCTCTCCAGCTGGTCCATGTCCTTCTTATGTTGGGGGCTCCAGAACTGGACGCAATACTCCGAGTGAGGTCTCACGAGGGCAGAGTAGAGGGGGAGAATCACCTCCCTCGACCTGCTGGCCACGCTCCTCTTGATGCAGCCCAGGACGCGGTTGGCCTTCTGGGCCGCAAGAGCACATTGCTGGCTCATATTGAGCTTCTCGTCCACCAGTACTCCCAAGTCCTTCTCCTCAGGGCTGCTCACGATCCATTCTCCACCCAGTCTGTAATTGCGCCTGGGATTGCCATGACCCAGATGTAGGACCTTGCACTTGGCCTGGTTAAACTTCATGAGGTTGGTACGGGCCTACCTCTCCAGCCTGTCGAGGTCCCTCTGGATGGCATCCCTCCCTTCCAGCGTGTCGACGGCACCACACAGCTTGGTGTCATCGGCGAACTTGCTGAGGGTGCACTCCATGCCACTGTCCACGTCACCAACAAAGATGTTGAAGAGGGCCGGGCCCAACACGGACCCCTGAGGGACGCCATACGTGACCGGTCTCCACATGGACATCGAGCCGTTGACCACTACTCTCTGAGTACGGCCATTGAGCCAATTCCTTATCCACCGAGTGGTCCATCCATCAAACCCATGCCTCTCTAGTTTAGAGAGAAGAATGTCGTGCGGGACAGTGTCAAAAGCTTTGCACAAGTCCAGGTAGATGACATCCGTTGGTCAACCCTTGTCCACCGATGTTGTCACCCCATCATAAAAGGCCACCAAGTTGGTCAGGCACGATCTGCCTTTGGTGAAGCCATGTTGGCTGTCACCCACCACCTCCTTGCTCTCCATGTGCCTTAGCATGGTTCCCAGGAGAATCTGCTCCATGACCTTGCCAGGCACAGAGGTGAGGCTGACCGGCCTGTAGTTGCCCGGGTCCTCCTTGTTCCCCTTTTTAAAAATGGGGGTTATGTTCCCTCTCTTCCAGTCATCGGGGACCTCGCCAGACCGCCACGACTTCTCAAATACAATGGCCAGTGGCTTGGCAACTTCATCCGCCAGTTCCTTCAGGACCCGTGGATGGATCTCATCAGGTCCCATGGACTTGTGCACCTTCAAGTTCCTCAGATGTTCCCGAACCTGCTCTTCAAGTACAGTGGGCGGTGGTTCATCCTTACAGTCCCTGCTAGTTCTTTCCACAGCTTGGGTGGTAAGACAAGAGGCTTTATCAGTGAAGACTGAGGCAAAAAAGTCATTGAGTACCTCAGCCTTCTCTATGTCCCGGGTGACCAGAGCACCAGTATCCTTCCGGAGGGGGCCTACGTTCTCCTTGGACTTCCTTTTGTCCCCTACATACCTATAGAAGCTTTTCTTATTGCTTTTTATATCCCTTGCCAAATTCAATTCCTTCAGGGCTTTAGCCTTCCTCACTTGATCCCTGGTCACTCGTACAGCTTCTCTGTATTCCTCCCAGGCTATCTGTCTCTGCTTCCCCCCTCTGTAGGCTAACCTCTTCATTTTCAGTTGGTCCAGGAGCTCCTTGCTCATCCACGCAGGCCTCCTGGTCTTTTTGCCCGACTTGTTCTTCATCGGGATGCACCTCTGCTGAGCTTGGAGGAGGTGCTCCTTGAATGCGGACCGACTTTCCTGGGCCTCTCGTCCCTCCAGGGCCGCCTCCCACGGCACTTTGCCCATCAAGTCCTTGAAGAGGCCGAAGTCCGCCTTCTTGAAGTCTAGGGTACAGAGTTTGCTGAATGGTTTCCTTGCTGCCCCATGGATCTTGAACTCCACCGTGTCGTGGTCACTGCAGCCAAGGCTGTCCTTAAGTTTCACATCACCCACCAGTCCCTCCCTGTTGGTGAGCACAAGGTCGAGCATGGCACCCCTCCTTGTCGGCTCCTCTATCACCTGCAGGAGGAAGTTGTCATCCACGCATTCCAGGAACCTCCTGGACTGCCTGTGCCCTGCCGTATTGTCTCTCCATATTATCATATTCTCTCGTAATATCATATTATATAATGATTATAATTATATATATATTATATATATCTCTCGTATTGTCATATTATTCTGCTTTTCACATTATTCTTCTGTATAACACACAGAGGTGATGGAAACAAACAAACTGCTGATGTTTGCCTTTTCTATATAATCACTTTCTCAGTCCTTCTCTCCCTATTATATTTTGCCTGTTTGTTCATTTTTTGTCTGTTTTTCAAGTGTTACAATTGCTATACTAATCCACCCACCTCCATTTTTACACCACATCTAAAATTTTTAAGAAAACAATATACTTTTAGTTTCCTCTGCTCTTCCTTTCTACAAGAAGCAATCTGTTCCACTTCCACTCAAAATGCTAAAGTAGTTCTTACTCAAATTAGGTGTGAGCAGAGATATATAGCAGAGATATAACTGACAATTATGCTTCTGCACTTTGCTTTTGTAAACATTTAAATATCTTTTCGTAGATGTAACAATCTAAAGTGAACACACACAAGATGATGCTAAGTATAAGATAGCTATACCTTGCCTCTGAATTCCAAAGTTCTGTTTATAGATGAATGAAGAACCATCCTTTCTGAATCATTGTTTTTATTTGAAGTATTTATTTAAGCAATTTATTACACGGATTCAAACTTTGGCTGGTAGAATTGCTTATTTTTATGTAACCATTTTGTTCAGACATTTTTTCTTGTGTATGAAAAAATATAAGTGCTCTGAACAGGGGAAGAAAACTTCATAAAATTTCTTAATGAATGGAGTGCGTATTTCATTGAAATGTACTACTGTACTTAATAAGTGCTCTGTTAAGTGAGTGAAATGTTATACTGATGGCACTTACACTCTAATTTTCATTACTTGGGTTTATACAAACAAATTACTACATGCAAAAACATGATGCAGTTTATTTAAGTGCTTTCTGAATCTGACTTTTAGCTTTTTATGGACTCACGATTGATATTGCTGCATTGTGACAAATTCTGAAGCCCCAATACCATCCTGCCAAGAAATAAGTTATGTCCCTGTGCCCAGCTAGAAGCTCTTTCCTCCTCTCAGTAAAGCTTGACTAATTTTAAGAAGCTGTAAGTGTTTAATATTGAAGGAAAGTTGTTATATCTAAATCTTAAATTATTAGTATGTTTTATTAGGATGCAAATTATCTCACACACTCTTTGCTGTTAGGTTTTCTGTTAGGCTCTGTCCTGTGACAGAACAACTATTATGGATCTTGAGAAATGAGAACAGAAATGAAAATATCAATTCAGAGTAGAGGAAGGTCATTATACTGTCACTTTCGGTTTTATTAATGCATTATACTTTCAGCAGTGAAATTAATTATTTTTTTTCTCTTGTTAAGATTAGAGAGAGTTTGTGGCTTAACATATCTGAAAATAAATTTTTATTTCTATGCTGAATGCATTCTGTTCAGTACATTTCCTGTGACAATTATATTTAGTGGTATGATTTTACTGAATGTGAATAACTCAAGTTTTCTACAGTGTAACTCAAGAATGGTACTCTCCTGACCAGTACTTATGATAAAAACACAGCTAGAGAAGTAATGTTGTTACTAGTGTTGCAAAGGGACCTGTGCAAATGGAAAACAGACAAATTTCTTTTTAAAGTTGCGGATTTGTATATCATTCATGTGTTCTTAGTGTCTGAATTAAATTTCTACGGGTCTTCGCTTTCTGAACTGATTCCACACAGTTAATTTTGCCCAGTGAGCAGCCAGGCTGTTGCATGAGAGAGTGGTGAGTGCAATTAACAGAGTCAAAACTGCTCATCTGTGCAGGGTATCTTGCCTTTCCATGTGGCTTTTTGAGACAAAAAGATATAGACTCATTGAAGTTCTGTCTCTTTTTGTATGTAAGATGCTACCACATGTTCTCAATTAGCTTAGACAGGGCAATTCCCTTGAACAAAGCATCCTCTGTAGGAGGAAGCACAAGTTATATTTAAAATCTGTGCTTTTGTCGGAAAACCTGGTAAATACATTTGAAACAGATTAGAAGAAAATAATAAAACCCTCCTAGTTGTCAGGAAAAGTAAGTAGTTTGGTAGTAAGGTTTTTATGGCCAGTTAGGTAGCCAGCTGTCAAACCTTACTGCTATAAATTACGAATTATCTGAATTCTTAACCATAATGCCTCAAGAGAAATATTACAACTGTGAATATGTTTTTATAAACATTGAATAATTGCCTTTGTTAGCTCAGTAGCTCCATTAAACTGGAAATTGTGAAACTAGAGTCACTTGCTTACCCGTTTACTAACAAATGTTATCAATTTAATAGTTATGATGCTTTTCCATAAGTAAAAGGCGCTCACTTAAATAGCTCATTTGCATACTTTTCAAATCTTGATTCTGCCAAACCCATAATCAGTCTGTTATAAAAACAGTTCTGAGTCCCAAATGACTTTAAGGAGTTTGTCATAAGAGGGACATATGTCATGAGCCGTATAAACTGTAGCATTTGTAATGAACCCTTGGCAAAGAGTATGTAGACATCGTCAGCAAACTACTGAAAAAAAAAAAAGGAAATGTAGAGCAGCATTTATGACTGACTCGGTGATTTAAAGACAGTTTGAGGGTTTGGATTTTTTACTTATTCCTCTTTACTTTTGGAAATGGAGATCTTTGGTGGATTTTATCCTGATTTTTAAAGAAAATGGGGTTTTATGACTAAATGAAAGAGGCAAATAGCATAGTCTTCTCTGCCTACACCACCCTGGCACCCACAAAAAATTCTTGAATCTGTTAATGAGTATTGACCGTTTGTCAAAGAGATAGGAGTCAAAAATTTGTATTCCTTCATGTATGAGGAAGCTGATAGCTGGATAGAAGATAGATATGATGGCCAGTTCATAAGTTCATACATAATTCAAGTTAGTTAAAGCATATACTTCACATGTACTTATCATGATGAATATGTTTACTACGGGAAGAGATGAGGAAAAACTTGTTAAATGTATAGAAGAGAGAACTGGGAGGAAAATGCTTGGAAGAACTTAGGGACACAAACCTACAGGAAAAACAAGTTTTGTTCATTCTGCTGATGCAGAAGAAAAACTTCTGTCTCTTTTTAACAATGAAGAAGTATGAATAAACTTTCAAAATACGTATTTAGAAGGCCAGAGATGAGCCAAGTATGCATGATGCTGCTTCTAAAAGGTATTATGGGTAAGATTTATCCAACTTTTACTCCAAGGTTCTTTCAACAAAACATTACTATGCATGCAATATTTTAATATCAAAATCAATAAATGGATCAAAGTGGAGCATTTTTCTTAATATGCAGATATTTTGAGACAGTTTTTAATAGTGCATCTTCTGTGCATAAGTTTATAACTTACTGGAAAAAAACTCTTGTCTCATGACATTTCCTCTAGTTTTCTACTTGTTTTAAATCTATTTTGTACATCCTGAAAGATTTTTTGAAGTTCTTTATTCCAAAAGAGAACTTGTGCTAGTGAGAAAAATATACATATCCAACATCTTATAAAAAATCTCAGACTTCGTGGGTTTTACCTGTGGGATACAAATGTGTTTTCTTTTTATTTTTTTTAAATATGTATCACCTTTTCTGTATAAATGTATTCCTCCATCTTTAACAGTAGAATAAGTCAAGGAAGTCTGGTTGTGCTTGTTTTAAGTAGAAAGTAAATTTGACCTCATGATAAGGTAGCTTATAAATTTGTCTGCATTGATCTGTATTAATTTTCACTTCACTGTTTTTTCTATGTAAGACAAGTGAGTCTGAGGCAAGTGAATCTAGTAGGGTATAAATCATAGACTGTTTGCTTCCCATTTACACTTCTTTTGGTAGAGTTACAATAGTATTGGAGAAAGAGATTTTGACAAAGTACCAATGAAGGTGGAGGGAGAGAATAATTTAATATGATTTGAAACAAGTATTTCGTTCTCCTGTATACTCTATCTTCTGTGCTCTAGAAGACTTTTCTTCTTGAATATTACTGTCATAACCCTTTTCTATTTGATCAAGTAGGAGTATCTTGCCCTTTACAGAGAATGACTCTAAATAGGACCATTTATTTTATCAGATAGTAAAATACAGGCATATGTGGAAAAGAGCAGCTGATGCAACCTTTAAATGTAGTGAGGACATTTGTTGCTTGTCTAGAATTTTCTAGCTATTGGCAGAAGCCACATATTGGCCCTTTTTTCAACAATAAGTCACATTCCAGAGTATTTTCCCTGCAGGCACTATCAGAGCCTTTTACTCTAATACAGGAGTATGGCTCATGGTTGGCTACCCTTATATCTATGCCACCATCCTCTGTTTCACTGAGAATCAGGATAAGCTTTGGCATTAGGCTTTTAGCTGCTGTGAGAAGAAGGTAAATATTTGTTTAGACAAATGTTACAGGCATCAAGAAGTCTGATTTACTGTGGGAGATGAAAATATAGCCAACAGCTATTTAAAAGCGGAGATGGGAGGAAAGAGGATTATTCTCCTGTCATCAATGGTAAAGGAAATAGTAGGACCAAAAGATTAGGAAAAGTCAAGAATAAAACTCCAAAGACTGGGAAGAGGAGCTGCTTTCTAGAATATAGTTAACACACTTTCTAAACTGGAGGGTTAGGATTACGGTCAGTCTGCTAGTGAGCATTTTGTGACAGTCTAATTATAGACAAAAATAAATTTAAAAAAATATATTTATCCTTGTCCAAGTTACATTTTGTAGTGCATAAACATTTATAATACCTGGAGAGTCTGAGCACTTTTATCATAATAGCAGAACACTGTAGGTATGATTTATGATCATTTGTTCACATTCAGTAATTTCTTAGGAACTCTGTTTAGTTTGTAAATTTGTAGGTTTGCAAGCCAACTAAAGATTTTTCTAATACCCAGTACTGAAAATTCATAGGAAAGCAGAAAATAAAGTCACAGTTTTTCTTAAGTAAGCAATGATTTCATAATCTGAACGTATCTGACAAGTCAGCTGGTAATATCTTACGCAGAGCAGAATCCAGTTCACTCTTTCAGGGAGTCTACATCTCCAGTTCTGTCATTAATGAAGTTCACATCAATTTGGAACCTGATATTTTTGAGCTCGTTTCAGGTCAGCTGTTGGCATGGATATAGCAATCATGTTCCATTACTTGTAGGGGTAGGTGAACTTTTCTTTAGCAATGTTTTTTTCTTTCCCACTATCTTAGCAGAGGTTGAAATCTGGAGGGCAGCGGTTAGTCAAAAGCAATTGTAATGTGACAGAAGTGATTTAAGAGAGCAAACATATCCCTGGTTTATAGTTGGAGTACTAAACTATGCTTGTCCTCTAGTACATAAACTTTATGGTTGAAAGTTTTCAGATTTCAAGGTGCTCTTGAATTCCCAGGTAATTTGGTAGTTCAACTTTCTCATCATGATATAGCTTGACCTTGTAGAAAATTCTCTCTGATCCTATCTATTCACCGGAATTGTCTACTGTCTGTCGTGACAATTTCTGTATTTTCTATGTTTTCCAACTATGGAAACCCCCAAAAGACAAGGAAGATCCCAAAGCTTAACTCTTGGTGAATCCAGTTAGTGCAACTTATTCCAGAAGTGATTTGTATTCATTCAGTCATGGAAAGGATGCCACGTTTGTATCCTCTTTGGCTGGCATCAGGAACGCGTGATGGTGTGCTTCCCACCCTCTACTCAACCTAACCTTTTCCCATAACCCTGCTCCAGGGATAGTCACCAGTAGTGGTCATGATGGGTGGCATCTAGTGTGATAGCTGCATCTGGCTTAAGGGGGATCCAGGGGGAGACAGATGACAACTCAATAGCCAAGGACTAATTTATGGCAATATGCCCACCTAACCACAGTGCTGGTCAACATCCAGCTCAGGCCAAATTTTGGAAGAAATTAACATGTGCAGTCAGTATGCAAATATGCAACCACTTTACTCCTTAAACAGTGAGCAGCGCAAGAGCCTTTGGAGCTCTCCTGCATGGCAGCGGGCTAACGGTCAGTTTCCTCCATTGAGTAGCAATGTCTCTCAAGGTCATTCCTCGAGTTTGAGAAATTCCTTGCTACAACAGATCCTCAGTAAGTGACTAATAGCATGCTAAAATTTGAAATCTTAGCTAAGTGATATAAAGGATTGACTGTGCACGTATAATCCTTTAGACATAAACTCTCTGGGACTGAGATTGGATCCAGCTGCACCTAGACTTCTTTCAGAGAAGTTTAGAAAGCAAGAGGTTACTTTCTGAACCTCATGACTCAGTGGGAGGATCTCCCTGGCAGTTTTGTTTGACCCTGTCCTTTATGCAGTAAATAATCCAGTGTACTGTGCCGTTGAATCTTGTTAATCCACTGTCACATTTACTTTTGAACTTCGTTAATTCACTGTCTTGTATTAATAAAATACATTGCTGCTTCTCTCGTACGAGTGAAGTGCATCACTTCTTCCATGACAGAATGGCAGTAATATCCTTTCTGAGTGATCCAGGACTAGAAAGCTGTATTTTTAGTACAGTAGAATTGGTGTGTTTCTTAAAATAGATGCCAAAGATGTAAGTTTCACATCTCATGTATTTCATGCCACTTACTATACAGATGTTCAATTCCTTTGTTAATTTAATCTATTAAATATGAGAGATACTAAAGGGTGGCTTTTCATTCCACAAGTTTAGCTTCTACTGTCTTTAATTTTTGTCCTGAGTTTAAATAGCCTCATCTTTGCCCCGTATCTTGAAAGGGCTTCCTTCTTTTTTCCTGTCTCACGGGGACACTGTCATGACTGAAAATATGAATAGAACCTTGGGTTAACCCTCTCTCTCTTTCCTTCCCAGTATCCCCTTTATGTATTTTCTTGAAAACTTTGAATTCCACATAACCCCAGAAGAAAATGACAGTAAGTAAAATAGCAACAAACTCTGCACATGCTCTTTAATTTATGAAAATTGAGATCTGATGGTTACTAAGGAAACAAAACCCCACCACTTTCAATGTGCACCTGAGGAATTATCAAATTGTTATAGACCAGAAAAGGAGATGAATATAAATCTTTAGGTAACCTGATATGAATTTTCCAGTCTTTTTTTCTGGAATGCTTTGAATGCTCGGATTTTTAATACTGATATCCACTTTGCCGCAAAAGAATGTCTGTGTTTCAGATTTATGTTGACCAGCCTTTTGATAAATATCCATACAGATTTGTTAGTGCATTTTTTTTTAATGTTAATGCCAACATGGAGTACATTATGCTTCACTGCCAATTATAGAATGAAAGCTCATAATTCTCCCATGAAGCACTGTAAGGTCTATCAGAAATGCTGGGATGTACAACTGGAGTAAACCCCTTTTTTTGCTTCTATTCTGTCACTGCATAGGGAAATGGGCTATTTAGCAAATATTAAGACTCTTTCTGATTTGCAACTTACTTTCAAAGGAAATTACAGGAATGCACAACATACTGCCTTTGGTGTTGTTTTTGGTGGGTTTTTGTTGTTGTTTGTTGTTGTTTTATGTTGGTTTTTTTTTCAAATCTGTTTACATGTTCCATTCTTGCCTGCTTCAGAAAACCCTTATTAAGAATCTGATGATACTGAGTTTGTCCTTTTAAGAGAGTTTTGGATACTATTAAACCCACTTAGCAAGGGAAAAGGCTGACTGCTAATGACATACAATCCTCATTTCTTAATCATATATAAGGGACCTATTTATGAGCTGCCAGGATTATGTAAGTGCATCTCTTTAAATAAATGTTTATGTCAAATGAGTGAGAGACTCAGAACAGATACCTGCCTTATCAATTTTGAACACAAATTAGCTATTAATATGTTCCACTAAGTTAACATCAAGAGTAACAGACTTCACACTCAAAATTTTTACCTTTTTTTATTTCCCTTTAGTTCTTTACTGCATTTAACTACTTCTACAAACATAATTTCCAAATCCTTTAGTTAATTTTATACCAAATTGAAACAGCTAATATTTCCTTTCTCATACTATAACAAAAAAGAAACAGATCTGTTAAAATGTACTAAACATGCATCAAACATGCAAAACATGCCAAACAAATAAGCCTATGGCTTTCATTACACATCTGAAGGACCATGTCTTTATAATGGTAAAAAAATCAACAATTTATTTTAAGGATGTCTATTGAACTGGAAAACTGTGTGTTTTGACACACTTCAGGGCATCAAACGCTGAAGCAGATTTTAAGACTACATCACAACAATTATTCTGAAGCACGAAGGCCTTATTAAAACACAGAAGGGGAAACTATTCTTCACAATGGGCCAAAGTCTCCTTTTTAACCACTGACAACTGATAAGGATTGATTTTTGAAAGATTGAAAACTTAGTTTTGTAATTGCGTTACTTTTTGTTTCTGTTTTTATTTCATTTTCATTGCATGCGGATGCCTCTCATTTTTCTGAGCAATGAAAGAAATAAAAGCTAAGTCAAAGAAAGACCTTCAAGGTGTTACAGAGTTAATAAGTAGATATACGTTTCCTGTGTATGAAACAATCATATAAATCTTACAGATTTCATCTGAATATATATGAGGGGCCAAATTCTATTATCTACATTAAGAGCAACATTCTGTTGATGTCAGCTGACAACCTTGTTCCTGAACCATGATTTAGATCTACCTCAGAACAAATATGACCTAAAAGGTCATTGGTTTTATTAGATAAATTCAAAATTCTGATAGAAATAATTTCTGAAAAAAAGGAACAATTAATTCCTGATTTCAAAAAGTAGTTAAAACCTTGAAATGCATAATCTCGTTTTTTCCATTCTGTGCCTTTTCTCTTGTGTAGAAAAAAATCTAAAACTCATTTCAAAGTTGGAATAATCTTTATCGCTTTTTGACCTCAATCTATATTCAATAAAGACATAGGTGAATGCTAGAATTGATTTCCTAATGTATTCTTCTGTGCTCCATAAACCTAAATGCATTGAAATACTGGGATTAGATGGCATAATCTTATCTGGAGAAATTCTACAAATTACTTAAAAACTTTTCACTTTCTAGATAAAAGAATTGGAATGTTTTCATTTATTTTTCTTTCTATTTATTAATTTGAGGGAATCTTTAAGCTTGCAATAAAAACACTGAATAATGGTCATAAACGAACAGTGTGTATCACATTCATTCAAAGTATAACAGTTTGCTATTTTAAAATCTAATATAGTAAATGCATAGATTTCACAATTTATCAGTTTATGAGAATCATGCAAACTGCTTCATGATTTCCCTGCACTGTTGAAGTACACCAACGTCTATATGTGTCTACTTTGATGGCTTCTATGCTATGAGCATTGGAGACCAGCTCCATTGCTTTTGAATCAATAGTTCAAGAATATTGGCTGTGACAAGATAAATCAGCTTTTCAAATCACAGCAGTATCTGAAAATGAGAATGTTCAGTATGAATTTAACAGTTAAATGTCGTACAATACTCCCATGTCTAAAGACTTTCTGGAAAATATTCTGCTGACTCTGTAGAAATGTAGCCGAAACAATATGTCTTTTTGAATTACTACAACAGTTTCACTTGGCTATTTCAAATTTACATATAAAGTACTGAAAATCTAACATCGATGTATCTGTCCTCCTCTAAATCTCAGACTTTTGATCAAGGTCAAATAGGAAATATAGCTTATCAAAAGACAGGATAAGGCCAATTTTTACCTCTGCAACTAGCTAAAAATTACTTATCACACTGGATATACGAATCACAGGGGATTTATCAGAATGTCAGTTTTGTCCCTAGAGGACCATAATTTGAAAAGATTAAAAATGTACCTTAATATAACCATTTTTTAATTTTTTTTCATTCATTGACTACAAGATATCTAGTCCAAATCAAGCACCTAGTCCTACCTAAAAAGCATCAGGGAATCACATCCAATTAATGTGAAAAGAGATTATCTTGAAGATACTCTTATGGGGTCTTGTAGCTAGCATGGCCAAAGTCAAATAGAGATGAGCTAGCTTTTCATCAGAGAAGTATATCAGAATGAGCTCTATTCTCAGTATTTTCATAGACCCACTATTAAAAAGTAATTATAAGTAGTGATTAATTAATGGAATATACCACATCTGCTCTGTATTTTGTGAGTCAAATACCCACTATTTAAAAGACGTCGCAAAATCGTATGGGCAAAATTATCAGAAGCTTTGATATTTTTGTAGTGATTGAGAAGATTGAAACATGTTTATCTCAAAAAGCAGATGAATAAGAATAGGCAGGGTAAATGCACAGTGATAAATAATAAAGAGAAAGCAGATTAAAAACATTATAACAAAAAACCCGAGAAAAATAGAAAAAATCAAAGTGGCAAGTATAAACTCTGCTAAGATATACTCTTATTCCTAGTCTGTGGAACTCTTTGGTACATGCTGACTACTGAAAATTAAATTTAGCAAGATTTAAATAAGCATTTGACATTTTGAAAAAATGCTTGGTACTATTGGGAATAACAGGTAGAAGGGAAAGATATATTTTCCTATTTTTTAACTTCCTCTAAATTCTCTAAAAACATCTGTCTGCAGACCAACATAATACATGGGCAATAGATATAATTACTATATGAACAACAACGGAAGCCTTCCTATCCAACATGCTGTCTCCAACAATGGCTATCTATAGATGATTCAGAGGAGACACAAAAAAACGTAATCTAACCACCACGAGTTAATGTGAGTAGAAAAGTTAACTATGTGTATATATAATATTTGAACATGCATTTGTGAAACATGGTAATTGTATTTTAAAGTAACCCACCTCTCTGATTTAATCCCAAGACTCTAATTGTTTTTACTCTTGTGAACAGAAGGAGGTTTTAAAAAAAAATGATGATACTCTGTTTCATGTAGTTCAGCACTTGATTTAACTCCATTTGGAGCAAATAAAACCCATGCCAAAAATGTATCTAAGAAGAGAAACAAAATCCTGGTTCTGAGATGGCCTGCCTGCTGGGATGCCTGGGGTAGGGGAGTATAGACCACTACTCTGGAGCCTGTAAGTCCTACCTTCTCTATTTCCAAATTGCCTAGTGCTTGGCTGCTGTGCCAAAAAGAAAATAGGTTTTGGAACACACTCCCCTCCCTCAACACTTCCCTGTGCTGGGAAAGCTTCTGTATCAAATCAGCATATTACACATACAAAAACCCCTTTATTTCGGGTACCAGTATTCATGATTCCATGCTCAGTATCTCCATATTAATGTGACTGATAATCATTAAGTATCAGCAGAAGGATGTCTTCTCATTCTTCTTTCAATGAGAAAAATATGATTTCAGAAGCAAATATAGCCATGGTAAACCAATAAAATGTGCTACTGTTGTAATAAATTGAGATTCAATAAGGATTAGCAAAGATAAGCAGTGTTTTTCCTGGTGCATGGGGACATCTATTTCTACCACTGTCCTCACTAACATGTAGATTTGTGCTTTCAATTGACTGAGCCAATTGAAAGACAAATAACTGCTTCCTTTGGCCCTTAAAATCACAGATTATTTGATCTGAGGAACAAAAATAATTGCTTTCCGAGACAAAATGTTGTCTTTCATCTATGCTATTTCACAGTTTTATGACAGTCTGTTTACTTTGATTTATAATCAAGATGTTCTTATTACCTTCATGCTTGCTGTCTGTCACGTATGCTCTGGCTTGTGTTAAGGCCAAGAGAGAAAGGGAATGATACAATGAAAGGCTAAAGCCTGAGGTAGATTGAATTACCTGGTTTCCATGGATGGGAAAGAAAATGAATGTGCTCATAAAATGAGTCGTGTTATAAAGGGCAAACACAGTGGTTATTTTATTTATGTTTTTATTTATGTGTTTATTTCGGTCAGTCCTAAGTTAGGAGCAATTACAGAATAAGTCTAAGGTCACTGACAAACTGTTAGGTATTAAAAAGGATAAAGTGGAATTACCAGTGGAACTTAATTGTATAAATGAAAAGACGTAGTGAAATTCTTTGGTACTGTAGAGTAATGCAAGCAAGAATGCTGTGACATTTGACAGTATTTGGTTTGTTACGATAGGCTCCTAGTATTCAATAACTGTCGGAAACATTTGAGTCTACATGTAAAAGTGCACCACATGATGACTAAGGAGAAGTTAGGTTTCTTACTGGGGTTTAGAGAATAAGCTGGTATTAAATTATTCCTCCTTAGATCTACTCCTCCTCGTGCGATACTGGTGAGCCAACTCTTAACGTTGTTCTTATTCTGTATGTCACAAGGCAAATGATGTTGGGGTGCACTGCAAATTATGTAAGCTGTGTGCTCCAATGTACAGTGTCAAAGAAATGTCACAGAATTGTTTTTTTTTCAAAACAGAGTTTATAACATCCTGCAGCACAGTGGTGATCAGTGACAAATATTTTAGTCCTTTGGAAAATACCTTTGTGTTTTAAATGTATGAGGCAACATAGAAGTATTAATGGTGTATATTTGGTGAGGCACTGGAACAGGTTGCCCAGAGAAGTTGTAGAGGCCCCATCCCTGGAAGTGTTCCAGGCCAGGTTGGATGAGGCTTTGGGTAACCTGGTGTAGTGTAGGGTGTCCCTGCCCATGGCAGGGAGGTTGGAACTAGATGATCTTTGAGGTTTTTTCCAACCAAAACCATTCTATGATTCTAAATCCCACTGTGTTCTCTGTACATTATCTTATTTTGGAAATAGGAAAATGTAAACAGAGGTATGGAAAAAGAAACAAAATCACTATCTGATATAGGTCTGTATTCCCTTGCATGAACTTAAGCTTAAGCAAGATTTACATATCCAAGCATCATAAGCCAAAGAAGTACAAGGAATTCACGATTACGCTGGCGTAAGTTGATGCACATAGAACAGAAGTAACAAATCGTGTTCCTTCACATAGATTGCATTAATTTGTTTTTTTCCTGGTTGTGGAAAGAAGGGGGTACTGATACCTTTACAGAAATACCATAACTTTGTATCAAAATCACAGACTGTACTCTGTAGTGTTCATCCCCAACAGGGTGGGCTCCCATTGCTTGTGGGCAGCATATGTTGACATTCTGGTATTGATACCTTGTACTAATTAAGTCAGGGAAGGCAAGTAGGTGACCATCAGGTTGGCTCTGGAATCAGATACAGATTTCTAGGCTTCCACTGATTTTCCACTGATATTTATTTTTTTTCACTGTTTTTTAATACTCATTGGTACAAAGATTCATGAGGTTTTTTACTTTCTGATTTTAAATCTGGATGCCTATTAGTAAGTCTCTTAAAGGAACGGGTCGATTTTGAGGGCAGCTAAACATTCACAAATACAGAAAAATGCAGCAAATTGACATTTCTGAGTCCTGCTACTCTTTCACTTGGGTTCTTAAATAAGTATTCAAATAGGATGATATTTTACCTATGTTTTTATGACATAATGTCTCTTCCAGCAAGTTAGATTTTAAGTATGGGATTCTAAAGAACACTCTGAAAATATAATACAGTAAGAAAGTCTAGTTTGTGTATATAAGCTGAATTACTTATATGACTTAAAATATGGTAATAAATACCATACTCCAATATACATCATGTCTTTCCTTCTCCTTTCTTATATTATCAACCCTATTGTTTAGAAAAAAAAATAATAATACATTACTTATAAGTATTCCTTATCTGGAACGTAGTATAAGAGTATCTTTGCTTTCTCTTGGAAATTTTGTGCATGAAGATCCTTTATGCAGAACATTATGGGTGTTAATACTATGGGCAACCATGCAGCGAGAGAGGTACGTTTCAATCTTGCCTTTAAAGCCCTTTTATTTCACTGAGAAATTTTCCTTCTCTTTGCTTTTTCAACCATTTACCTTAGTGCTGCACTTTGGTCATACCTGTTTGCCAGAAATAACATGACCTTATTTTACTGGGCTTGGAAGGATATACAAGAAGGTAGCTTCCTTTCCTTACTGTTTAATTTGAAACAAAATGCAAAGGAGACTAACAGAACAAAAGGGAAAATATAAAGATAATAAACATCAGGTGATGTACTTTTTGCATAGTACATTTATATTCAATTGCAGTTCATGAGAAGAAGTGTACCATTAGACTATCAGCAATAATCAAAATGATTGCTACAGTGGGGATTTTTTTTTTTCCCCTCCCTATTGGGAGTTGTACTGAGTTCAAGTTGAATTAAATATGAGAGAGGGATGAAAAAAGGAGTAATTTTTATGACAGAACCTGGAAATTATATAGATTTACCAGCTACCGCTTATCTTAAATAGTTAATATCAGTCTTTCTAAATGGTTTACTGTGATCAATGCAAGGTTATCTCAAGACACTTGTTCCAACTTTTTGACATCAGTCACCAATGAAAGGAAAATTCAGTTAAGACAGGTGGCTAAATGCGCCTGAGGAATAAAAGTAGAAGTGAATACCATTAGTATAAGATTCATTAATCTAAATGGCTTGGTAACCTGAATTTGAAACTGCTCTTCTCTCTGCTGCTTCTGATGTCATTGCTGTTGCAGGAATTTGGGTTTGGTTTCTAAAGTATAAAATTGTTTCTTCTTTTTTTTTAAAAAAAATAGTTGGTTTGGGGTTTGTCTTTATTTATTAAAATAAAACTCTAATAATATATCTGAAAAAAAAATATTTATCCTGAAAACCCCAGCAGTACTCTGAGATAGACTTTCTCTGATTCTGACAGGACTATTTAGAGCTAAGAGCAAAGGCATTTTTGAAATTATTTTTTCAATTATTCACTTTTCCTAAAGGTGTATGGACATAAGACACACACAAATAATTACTCACATGGATGCACACTATATGCAAGGCCTGTCAGCCAGGTGTTCAGCTGAAGATTTTGGAAGCAGCTGCTAGAACTTATCTACAACATCAGGTCCATGATAAAAATGTAAATTGTGTAGGGGAAGTAGTCAGAAATTAGGATATCAAGGTTCCTCAAAAAAGGAATAAAAATACAGAATACAGCTACTGCTGAAGGGCAACTTTGTTCCAATGTTTCTACTCGTTTGCATAAAGAGCAGCTGAAATTTCTCACAAATTATTCCAGGAGTGTTAAGCCCAGGTGGTAAAAGAATTCTGTTCTTAAAAAATACCGTTAATTATGTGAAAATGAAAGAAGATAAATAGTTGCTTATTTTGCAAACTTTTACCTGAAATTTCTTTTTCAGTGAACATTATTCAAAGGGCAACATAAAGAATTTGTTTGTTTGTTTGTTTATCAAATTTCGAATTTTTCTTGTCTGTCAAACATCCTCTCAGGACCACTGGAAGGCAGGCAAACTTGCTGCAGTCTGCTGAACTTTCCTGCTTATCTAACCTATATAAAGAGAATCACCTATCCCTTAGAATATATCTTTGGAGAACAGCTTGGACATCTACAGAAGTATTGTATGGTACGCTTTCGATAGCCAGTAATATTACACGGGGAACTCCTCCTCGGATTTTTTTTCTTTGTCTCATTAATTTCCATTGTCTTTTCAATATACTTTTGTTTTGATCATAGGTCTCTCTGCCTCTACTTCTGTATTGCCCTACCAGATACCAGTTTCACTCTTCTCCCATATTGTTTCAGGGTTCTTCTCCTTCAGAGAATATAGTAAGCAGATCACTCAGGGACACAGATATCTTGGAATAAAATTTTGAGAAAATGTAAACAATCAGAAAGTAACCATCTGAAACAAAGTCTGACCAGGTTATAAAATTAACACTTTTTTTAAAATGTGGGTGGGTATTTCCCAACCACAAGACCTCAGTTTTACATCTATTCACTTTCAAGATCATCAGGAGAACACATTGGTGGAGCATTGTGGTTGAATAATAACTCAACATAGGAACCTTCTATCTCCTAAATTCTTTCATTACATGGCTTCCTCCTTCCTTATACTACAAGACCTGTTATTGTAAAACACAAGTAGGTCGTTACAGTCCAAATTCTAATGTCAGCTGCTCCCAGAGTAAGTATTCATTAGTGATAGCTTCTTATCTGCAACTGTGCTAATAGGCAAAAGAGATGTATGCATCAGTAGCAGGCAGAAACCACATTTACCTGAAAAAAGTAGCTAAAATAATTAACTATAGAGCAGAAAAAAAAAATCTATTTTTCTGATTTGTAAAAAATTCCTGAGCTACAAGAGAAAGTTAATTTGTCAGTGACCTGTGCCCATTGAATGCTTGAGAAAAATAATGACACTGAAGCAGGAATGCTACTGTGAAACTTGTTATTTTGACAATACCAATGTATGTATCATAAAAAATAATCAATTTCAGAATCTGACATTATAGCTGCTTTTTGCTGGAGTTTTTCATGGAGGTTTGGGGTTGTTTCTTGTTTGTTGTTTTTTTTTGTTTTGTGGGGTTTGTTTTTCATATTTTTTCAACCATGTGGTCCTTAACAGACAAACTGTAAAGCTAAAACTCTGAGAAAAATATATGGAGAAATCATGTACTCTAGATTCTGGACAGTCTAGGTACATGCTGCTAGTCCTCATGGAAGAAGGAATAGTAATCAAGTTTAGAATAGGAGATAGATATTCTTTGCCCAGAATATTTGCTAAATATGCCATGAAAATAAACTGTGAAATAGTTTGTTAAGGCCAAAGATTGTGTGAGTCAGTACACTAGTATCCAATAGAATGACCTGGAAAAAAATCTACATTATTATCCTTTTAATACAGAAAAATATATTCTTCCTATTTAACAGACTGGTTCATAGGCAGATCTTGTTTTCTATGTCATCCTACTCAACTAACAAAAAATCAAAATATATCTCGTATGAACTGGACATTTTTTCCCCATGCCAAAAATTCCCAAAAAAAAGACTACAGCTTTTATTTCCTCTCTTTCTATTAAAAAAGCATTTACATTGCATACTTCCTACATTTTTACTGTGACTGATAAATAAAGAAGAGCCTTCAGACTAAAAGGTTGATTAAAATATGTCATCAATATGCAAAATCTCCTTTCAACTCTTCAAGTCACTTGACCATTACAGATGTGTGTTGTTAATTTGGTGTTGTCTGGTAATTATGAAAGATTTGCTAATATTGATGTTTTCCACCCTGAAATAGAACCTGGCATCTATTACTAATGAAGAGAATATTTGAAGTGATTGTTAGCCCTCTTTCAGAATATTCTGAGGATTATATATATCAGAAAAGTCTGTGAACTTTTAGAAACAATGTAAGCAGCATTTAAAATCTTCATCACAGCTTGATTGTGTTTATATATCTGTCTACTCTCATTCATTGTTACCAAGTCCACGTTTTGCTGCTGTCCATTATAATAACTGCTTTCACAGATGATCCCAGCTAAATCACATCACTGGACTGACCTGTGATATTCCTCTCTTCATACAAGTCCCTTCTGATAGCATAGTTATCACTTATTTTTGTTCTACCAGTTTGTCTGTCATCGTATCCTATTAAGACATTTTCAGAAAGATGTAGCATATGTTAGAAGAAATGGGACAGTACAGAAACATTTCCTTTTCCATTTTCTGAGTTGTCAGGTCTGGTGTCCATTTGCTGCCATTAGTTCTGTTGTGTAATTCTTTTTGTACACCTAGTATGTTCCATAGCGATCAGCATGGTCGCATGGATCCACATGTGAATAGTCTCATTTATGCACCGTCCTGGGGCTCTAAGACAGCTCTGAAAGGAGTCAAAGCCTGGGAAAGTCTTTGTTCTTTAGTGTGGAGGAGCAAAATGAAGCTTCCTTTCCCATTTTTCACTTTCTAGCTCACCTTTCCTTAGTCCCAACATAGCAGGAGACCTCCGACAGACCCTCAGTATTAATACATTTTTAAGGCATGAATCAAGAGAGGACTACTTTGATTTTATGCCATGGCCATTTCTGTGTATTTAGGGTTAATCATTAAATCTGGGGGTAAGTCAGAATAAAAGTTTGTTCTGATAGAGCAGAGACAAACTTTGGTATCCTAATAAAATATCTCGAATCTAAATCTCCTTCTATGCCTGTGTTTTTCCAGCAGATGTTTTATCAGAGTACAATTGTTCATTAGGAACTTACAAGGTACAGAACTGTGTCATCACAGTTCTGGTGTTACTGTCTTCTACTGACTGTTATAACCTGAAAGGATCCCAATTCAAGTCCATTCTGTGCTGCTGTAATTAGATATCTGTTAACAATATCTGGTGAAGAACATATATATGAATGTGCGTACTACTATATACTTCTAAGAACCCGTTGCTCTGTAACATTAATTATTCAGCATGACACATGCATAACAGAGACAACGACTCTGGAACTTCTTTTTGTGGCACAGACATACAGTTTTTACAAAGACATGTTCTTTCTCAGAGAAATTGAAGATTAAGAAATACATTTCTCTGAGAAAGGAATTTTAGGAATAAGATATAGTACTAGTTTTAAATAAAAATCAAATCTGGGAAAGGTCTTGTCAAGTTTAAAACCTTGTATTACAGTAATCAATAACATAGCTCAAGGTTATCTTTTATTTCTTCCATACTTTTGCTTCAGTTTTGTTTACTTAATAATTCTGACTCTCTTCTTTTTTTTTTTTTTTTCCCAATCATTAAGTCAAATAATTAAGAGGTTTTGTTTGTAATTTTTTTCTAAGTTACTCCATTAAGACTCCTACATGTTTACGATCCAAGCATAGCTCCAGACACCCTTTCTTCTCCCCTTCCTGTTTATACTGGAAACAACACCATCACTTGGTGCAGCAGCATTGATTTTCCTGAGCAAATCATCCTCTTACAGTTACCTTTGATCAAATCAATGGACTGAAGTGGCCTCAGCAGGAAAAAAACAAGACTTCAAACAGAAATTCTTAATTCTACTTTTGAATATAAAATTCTTAGCGATTTAAATGGTTTTCCTCACAAGTTATTAGTCTTAGACTCTTACCTTCTCTCTCCTCCATGTACTCTCCATTATTTTACTGTACTTATTTATTTTCTGTAAGAAAACCACTGGAGACAATATGTAGACTCCCAAATAATAAACAAATCCCTATAAAAAACAAAGTATTCTAGTTTTAATACCTTTTCCCCTTCATTATTAGTTGTATGCTCAGTGTTCCAAAATAAATACAAAAGTGTCTTCTGCTTTCAAAGATTAGCCCTATTTGCAAAAGGTATAATATCCTGAGAAAATGGAACCTAAAATATGAGTTAATAGTTGAACCAAATTTATATATATATCCATGAAAAATCTAGTATTGAATACTTAATAATATATTTTGCAAAGTACAGTCGAAAATCTAGCCAAATGTTTTCAAGATCCAAATACTTGCAAAAATTATGATGTTTTCTTTGATTCACAACTTCTTTGTTTTCCCAACTTCAAAACAAACGATAAGTACATATTTGTCTGGCAAGTGTTAGTAAAGATGCAGATATGACAAGGCATAAGAAACTAACAAGACAAATGCAGTTTTGTCATGCTCTTCTATTTCTGTGGCATAGGACTTTCTGGATAGACATCCTAGAGATTATGGAGACTAGCCTCATGATTTCAATGAAAGATGAACCGAATGTGCCACACATCATACCTCTTTAGAAATTCTAATAATTTAAGAAGGAATGGTTTTAGAAATTGGAAATAGATTTCAGCTTGGGCTGAAAATCTATTTTCTCTATCTTGGGCTGATAGAGAAAATACTTATTTAAAAAAAATACATGAATTGCTTGTTAATTTTGGTGGAACAGATTAAAAATTAAATTAGATTAACTTTTTTCATTTTAATACATGTGAAATAGCTGTATGGTTCCAGATCATTTCACAAAACAGGATCACAGCAGACTTTTTCACCTCTTTTGCTGACACTAACAGAAAAGAGACTAAAACCTGAGATGGCAATGAAAACTGAAAAACTTCCTTGATTCATGGGCTCCCAGTTAAGGTTCACAGAATATTGTCAGGATGCTTCGTGAAGAAACTGATGTCAGATCATATTCTAAGAATAAGAAAAAACTTCAGTGGAGGCTTTTGTCTTCTTTTTTATTCTCCATAAAAATTGTTCATGAAGTAATTTTAATCCCCGAGACGATTGATATATACTGTACATAGGAAAAAAAAATAATGGTAGGTATCAGATCCCAGTGTGTCTTCTTACTTGTAAGAGGAGAGCCAAGTCTCTATTTTACCTTCTCTGTTATCCCTCACTTTCACCTTTCTCTAAGACCCAAACCTTCCCCTGTAGGTCTCCCATGTTTTCCATGCTTGCTTCTTAAGTAGCAGTTGTTCCTCACATTCTTGTTACTCCAAGGATGTTCTTCAAGGATGGATCTTATTTGTGTACTTTTATTTTATTATTCTTGTCAGATCCATGCTTATAATTTTTTTAAAAGATAATCTTGGTGAACATGTCTTGTTGTGCTGACTTTGCATTACATAGTATCTTTTATTTCACGTGGAATGAATGGACAAAGGAAAATAAAAGGAAAATGTGACAGGAAGCTAAGCCTCTTGCCAGACCCAACAGCCCAGTAGCAGGGTCAGGGTTAAATATATTTTATAGTTAGTGAACATTCTAGTTGATAGTGTTTTCAGTACCTCTCTTCTATTTACTTTTCAGATTAATTTCCTGTAAATTTATGCAACTAACCAATCAAAAAGCAGAAGGAGTCCTTCAAAAGACCTTTGGAAATAGGCTGTTGGTGCTGTACCCAGCTTATAATAAATGACAATTATTAAAAAAAAAAAATAAAAATGAAACAACAGGAATTTAAAAAGGATCAGATGCCATGTAAATTCATTATTTTTATGATTTTTATTTCTTTAAATAAACTTCTCAAATATAACATCTCAAGAAAGAACATATTGTTCCAGCTCAAATAATGAATGAAAGCTGAAGACTAAATATTTGCTTACACTGGACAAAAAAAAATTGAAAATAATACACTAAATTAGTGGCTAGTCTATAAAAACATAGAGCAGAGTAGCAGGATTAAGTTGTGATTTCTTATCCTAGTATAACCGAGAGGAAAATTTTAAATTAAAATCTCATATCAAGTGCTTCATATACTACCTCAAACAATTCAGTTTTAAAATATCTTTCTGTGTAAATGTAAGTTATTCTCAAGTTCCTTATTATATGCATTTGCTTGGTTTTAGACACTGTAGACATGCAAGAGAGGGCTAATGTTCTGAACTGGAACCAATTAAAACAAGAGTTACTTGAGTGAAGTAAAATTTTTCTTCCTATGGAATGATAGATACCATAGATTTGCTGAAGATTTACATATCCAAGAGTTTTGTTTCTTTGTTTCTTTTAGATCAAAAAACATAGGGGCCTTGTGCTGACTACCATTTTGGTGAAGCTTCCTTGAAAGTGTTGTTCATAAGAAAGTGGGTTATTATTAAAAATTTGAAATTAATTTATGAGTCTATATATGTCTAAGTAATGTAGTTTCACTGTTCTGCATGTTATTACTTTCCACATGCACTTGACCAAGTGTGTCTACTTCTAAACTTGAAGAAAAACATGGAGAAAAAAAACCACTAAAAAGTTAGCCTGCTGCTAACTTTTTTTCTTCTTTTTTTTTCTTTTTCTTTCTTTTGCATTGAAGGAGACCTTAAAGATCATCTAGTTCCAACCTCCCTGCACAAGCAGAGACACCTTCAGGGATGGGGCAGTCACAACTTCTGTGGGTAATCTGTTTCAGTGCCTCACCACCCTCATTGTAAAAATTGTCTTCTTAGATCTAATTGAAATCTCCCTCTTTCAGTTTAAAGCCATTACCCCTTGTCCTATCACTACATGCACTTGTAAAAAGTCCCTCTCCATCTTTCTTGTAGGCCCCCTTCAGGTACTGGAAGGCTGCTCTAAAGGTGTCCCCGGAACCATCTCTTCTCCAGGCTGAACAGCCCCAACTCTCTCAGCCTGTCTTCATAGCAGAGGTGCTCCAGCCCTCGGATCATCTTCGTGGTCCTCCTCTGGACCTGCTCCAACAGCTCCATGTCCTTCTTGTGTTGAGGGACCCAGAGATGAACGCAGTACTGCAAGTGGGGTCTCAGGAGAGCAGAGCAGAGGGGCAGAATCCCCTCCCTCGACCTGCTGGCCACACTGCTTTGGATGCAGCCCAGGACACGCTTGGCTTTCTGGGTTGCAAGTGCACATTGCCAGCTCATGTTGAGCTTCTCATGCACCAGCACTCCCAAGTCCTTCTCCTCTGGGCTGCTCTCAATCCATTCTATTCACAGGCTATACTTGTGCTTAGGATTATCCCTACCCATGTGCAGGACGTTGCACTTGACGATGTTGAACTTCATGAGGTTCTCACAGGCCCAACTCTCAAGCCTGTTAAGGTCCCTCTGGATGGCATCCCTTCCCTCCAGTGTGTCAACCACACCACACAGCTTGGTGTCATCAGCCAACTTGCTGAGGATGCACTCGATCCCACTGTCCATGTCACTGACAAAGATGTAAAACAGCACTGGCCCCAATACTGACCCGTGAGGAACAGTACTCATCACTGGCCTCCACTTAGATATCGAGCCATTGATGGCAACTCTTTGAGTGCAACCATCCAACCAATTCCTTATCTTTGCTTTGCACAAGTCCAGGTAGATGACCTCAATTGCTCTTTTATCCACCAATGCTGTAACCCCATCATAGAAGGTCACCAAATTAGTCAGGCACGATTTGCCCTTAGTGAAGCCACGTTGGCTGCCACCAATCACCTCCTTTTATTTTATGTGCCTTAGCATGGTTTCAAGGTGGATCTGGTCTGTGATCTTGCCAGGCACAGAGGTGAGACTGATTGGCCTGTAATTCCCAGGGTGTTTCTTTTTTCCCTTATTCAAAATGGGGGCTATGTTTCCCCTTTTCCAGTCGATGGGAACTTCACTGGACTGCCACGACTTCTCAAATATGATGGATAGTGGTTTAGCATCTTCATCTGACAGTTCCCTCAGGACCCATGGATGCATCTCATCAGGTCCCATGAACTTGTGCACCTTCAAGTTCCTTAGATGGTCTCAAACTTGATCTTCTTCTACAGTGGACAGTTCTTCATTCTCCAGTCCCTGCCTTGGCCTTCTGTGACTTGGGCAGTGCAGCTGGAGAACTTGCCAGTGAAGACTGAGGCAAAAAAGTCCTTTAGTACTTCAGCCTTCTCCATATCCTGGGCAACCAGATCTCCCATTTCATTCCAGAGGGGGCCCACATTTTCCCTAGTCCTCCTTTTATCACTGACATACCTGTAGAATCTTTTCTTGATGCTCTTAATATACCTGGTCAGATTTAATTCTATCAGGGCTTTAGCTTTCCTAATCTGATTGCTTGGAGAATTTCTCTGTATTCTTCCCAGGCTACTCGCTTCCATTCTCTGTAGGCTTCCTTTTTGTGTTTGAGTTAGTCCAGGAGCTCCTTGCTCATCCATGCAAGCCTCGTGGTGTTTTTGCCTGATTTCCTCTAGTAATGGCAAATGAAATGGATATTTGCGTTGAAATATTAGTGTGTTATCTTGTGGTTTGGTGTGATAGCTCTATATCTAATACGGCTGCTAATTTAGTATCAGAGTTTTTGTACGTAGATCTGGAGGCACAATAACAAGATACTACGGTATTTGCAAACACACACAGCTGACATTCTTTGAAAACATTTAATATTAAAATCATTCGAGGTGCTAAAGCAAAAGTTAAATGTAGTTGCCTCACTTCACTGTAGGACTAAGGCTACTTTCATCCTCCTCCAGGTTAAAATTTGTAGGTGTTAATCTGCTTACATACCTTTTACTTTAATGAATGTATTCTGTGGAAATCAATTTCTCTTACAACCCAATGACCTCTGAGTGTAAGCCTCTGTTTGTGCAAATAAAGCATTAAGTTCTATTCACAACTGTGATAAATAGCTTTTAAATAGTAGGAGCTTGAAGAGAAAACCCACTGATTACACATTTTTCCCACTCTTTAGCGGATGATTGTTCATTCTCTTTCAGGGCAAGACATAATTATTTTGAGTAAACATTCTCAGGTTTTGGCTCTGTTGACAAAGCTTTCCCAAGCTTCATTAAAGTGTAACCAAAAGCTTATTAAGACACATGAGTAACAACAATTAACTTAAGTGTGGGTTCAGGTAAGGTTCAAACTGAATTTCAGTTGTAATGCCATCAAAGAAGCTGAACTGGGAGTACCAATACTACACATCAGAAACTCAAATGTGCTTCCCAGCATTCTATGAAATAACTACATTATTTATCATATTTAATGCATTTCAAGGTCACAAAAAAATACAGCAGCAATAAAAAGTCATAAACTGGTGAGATACAGTGCACTCTATATTGTGCCGTATATTGTTCAGAATTATTCTGAGAGGCTAACAATAAGTCATGAGAAGGAATAGGCTAAATGATCCAGAAAAATTAAGTTAGTAGTGCCCATCAACTCAAGTACTTCATTCTCAGAAAAAGATGTTAAATCTTTCTGGAAGTCAGTCTATACAAAACTTTTCATAGTTCAGAAAGATTAAATACTAAATTAATGTATCAATTTTTTCTCCCTATACTCTGAGGCATAATCTTAATTCTGTGCTATGATACAAAGGGTAAGCCATACGCTGAGCAGGCAAACTTGAGAATATTTTCACTTGCTCCGTATTCAGATGTACGTCCTATTGCATTTAGTATTCAGAAGAGGGATCCTGAAAACACAGCTGCTGCAATGCGCTAGGCAGCATCCATAAATGTTCAGGAGCCTTTAAATCACGTCACTTCTGAAAGTATGAAAGAGGTTGACCTATATGGTAAATTTAAACATATACAACTTTTGCTAAAGGAAAAAATTACAGTAAAACTAAAGAGGCCTAATAAGTAAAAATGTCAATCCATGGCATATTTTACAATACATTCAAAAATAAATTCATTATGATGTGACCAATGCATTAGCTCCTGAAAATGAACAGTCCAGCACACCTTATTCACTCCTTTGTATCAACTTTCATCTACAATAGCAAATCAGTATTAGTAATGGAGATGCGAGTTAAGTAGATGAAATTCTGGCCATGTTTAAGTCACCAGCAATTCTTTGTGTGGTAATAACAAAGTGTTGTGAGCATGTATCTTAATTTCATATTTGGAGAGAATTATAACATGATACTGTTCTGAAAACCAAATGGTAAGCAAGTATTTATGGTAGTTTGCAAAGAAGTCACAACTTAATGAACTATTTAGAAGAATCAATTCATTGAATCAGACTGTATAGAACATGAAAAAACTAAATTAATAAACCATGCCTAGGGCAACTGGTTTTTTTCCTTTCAATTTCGATCTATTCTGGTGTATGTGATTAGTAGCAAAAAGAAAACTCTTGGGTTTTGTTATATGTTCTCCTCATCTTCTCTTGTCATTAAACTTTGTTGTTGATTTAATCGCAGATAAAAGGTGTTATATTTAGTATGTTCACATTTGTGTTAACTACATTTAGTATCAGCCATCAGTAAGCATACCAGGAAAACAATAATTTTATTTGCATTGCTCAATACTCAGGTTTATAGGACACCTAAAGAGTGTCATTGAGGGTATATGCACATATATTTGGCTCCACACATCATGCTGAAATTGATTTAGTATCAAATCCATGGATACAATTTTTCTTTATTGTTGCTACTCTTGATTAAACCAATCTAATACAGAAATAAACATCAAGAGAATTCAGGAGTTATATTTTTCTTGTAGAACTCAAAAAAAAGGTAGTAAAAAATAGAGAAATACAAAGAAAGAGAAACTTTCTTTTTTCTGTTTTTATCAATAAAAACAAATTCCACAGAGATCTAGGTTGAATTCACCTCACTGAAGAAAAGACAATGTGGCACCTTTGAAAGGAATAACACTTGTAAACTCAGTCTATTTGATACTGGGGTTCACTATCAGGTTCGCTAACAATATTTCAGTTTTGTTTTATTCCACAAATTCCCAAAACCTTGGCAACCAGTTATCCATAGCATATTTTACTAGCCATGCTCATTTGGCTGACAAACAGCAGACGGGAACACTAACTGAATAAGAATTCAGTATAGATGGCTTGTTATTAGTATTATAGTATATTAACAATTAATTTATTAATCTATTAAATTGTGTGCGGTGTTACTTGCAGTCTATGGCAGAATTCTCTGTTACTATGATCATGTCAGTATTCCTTTTATTAATTGTGGTCATAAAAAATATTTAGAAACTTAATATTAAAAATACTCTGACCAGAATGGATTTCTAATAGTTATAGTCTTGAAGAGACTTTCTCATGGAGCTTTGGAAACCTCCATGTTTCCAAAACTGAGAGATTTTTCATGGAGGAATGGAAACTTTGTAAAGCAGATTGCTTGATAAATTTTCACTATTTCTAACGTCCTCTTACAGCAGTAGTCTTAATTTTTGTGATTCAGAACAGAGCTATGTGAATAAACAGTTCTCAGAAATAGGTCTATTCATTGTGATTCATGGCTACTGAAAACTTGATTTCAAAGTATAGATCATTGTTACTTCCCGACACAGTGTTGAAACCATCCTCTTTTCTTTCAGTCAGTGAGACTTGATCTCTTACTTCCTGATAATTTGAAAACTAGTAAATTAAAGGTATTGTTGACTTTGGTGTGAGATGATTTTTCTATTTCTCTATGTGCTGGGTTTATGTGGTGGGGTTTTTGGTAGCAGAGGAGGGGTTGCCTCTGTAAGGACATGAGAGAAGCTTCCTGGGCTCCAAAACTGGTCAGACTGGTCTCTGGCCAGGCCAGACCCCCCTCTCCTCTGGACAGGGCAGAGCAAATCAACACCTCTGTGAATGCCTTATTTAAGAGGGGGACAAAGGAATCCGAATCGTGCTGGACCTACACTGAAGAGAGAGGGAAGGCAGGGGGCTGGTCACCCCAGTCTTCTGGGAGGGTGACTGTCCGCGTTGGGCCACTGCCACTCAACTAGAGATGGATGTGATGACGTGGCATGGAGAGCTCCAAAGCACTCTGCTTCTGGGGCACCCACTGGATGGAGTTCATTTGGCCATGACTGCCCAGGTTCGTCGGGCTGGATGGGTCCATTGCAGCTGTAACAGAGAGAGGCCTGAGACCTGAGAGAAACAGCTACACAGACACCAAGGTCAGAGAAAATGGAGCAGGAGGAGGTGTGCCGCACTAAAGTAGAGATGTCTGCACCTAAGGAAGTTCGTAGAGGATTGTCTCCCATGGGAAGGACTCCTCATGCTGCTGAAGACTTATGGTGAAGCAGAGATGCATCTGAAGTCCATGGAGGACCCCACACTGCAGTGGGTGGCTGCACCCTAAGAAGCTGTGACTCCGTGGGGAAAGCCTGTGCTGGAGCAATCTGACGGGTGAGGATTGCATTCTGCAGGAAGGACTCACATTGGAGAAGTTCATGGACTATTTTCCCATGAGGAGGGTCTCACATTGGAGCAGGGGAAGAGTGTAAGAAGTTCTCCCACTTTAAGGAAGGAGCAGCAGAAACAACATGTGACAAACTGACTTGCAACTCCCTCCATTCCCCATCCTCCTGCACTGCTGGGGGGAGGAGATAGAGCCAGGAAGAAGGGAGGGGTGAAGGAAAGGTGTTTTTAAGATCTCACTTTGTTTCCCCTTATTCTCTGAAGTAAGTGTGAACAAATTAAATTGATTTGTCCCCAAGCAGAGTCTGTTTTGCCTGGGGCCATGGTTGATGGGTGATCCCTGTTCCTATCTCGACCCTCAGGCCTTTTGTTACCTTTTTCTCCTCTCCATTCCACCAAGGGGAAAGGATGAGTGTGGGACTGTGTGGTAGCTTAGCTGCCAGCTGGGCTAAACCAGGACACTGTACCTAGATGTTTTGATGGGGTGTTTGTTTCTAGGGAGGGGGAGGAAGGGGAATGAAGTGGGAGCTTAGTTATATATTTAGCAAACACAGATAAAGATCGATGGATTAAGCATCCTCACCAAAGTAAAAAAAAGAGAGATTGTTTTGATGAAGCGTCTGATAGACATTTGATGGTTTCTGAGCCCTAATGATGATTCAATTCAGATGACAAATTTTGTGATGCAACTTTAAAGACAGCAGTTGGCAGCGTTTTAGTAGTTATTCAGTTTTATTTTATTCAATTTTATTTTTATTTTATTTTTAGTAGTTATTGAATTAGTTTTTAATTCCTGATGAAAGGAAACACAGTCGTGTGCTTACATGTGGTTACACTCAGTGAATGTATATTCTCATTGACACCTTGTGTAAACAAAACTATTCATATTGTGTTTAAGTTGACACAAAAGAATCTTTTCCAATCCCTTTCTTTGGTTACATGCTCATCACATGGTGACAACCAGCGTCACAGAGTACACTGTTACTGCCTAAGTAATGAGAGTTCTTCAAATGGAAGCTATTAGTTGCATCGCATCCCATACATTAGCTATTGGAGAAAAAATGTTGCATATATGAGGCAGAAGTAAATATAGTAGCAGCTAGAAATAAAAGCTTTCAGCGTCTTCTTTCTGCTCATGTTTTCTTTTGACACTAGATACAACAGGATCTTTCTGGAGCTGGATATGAGTGGTGTGAATTTATACTCATGCTATTTTCTTTCCTTCCACCCCAGTACACACAAATTACACCTACTCCTCCTTTTTTTGCCCAAGCTGGTACTCCTAAAATGTTGCTGAAGATCTCTGATCATAATTATTCTTCAGTAAATATTTAAAGCTTTCTAAACAAGATTGTCGTCTTGCGAACCACAGAGGGAGAAGAGTTTTGGGAAGGGAGTTGGAAGGGCTCATAGACAGAGCTTTAAACTAGGTATGAAAGGGGGTGGGAGTGAAATCAGGATCACTGGAAGGGAGCCGGCATGCAGTATGCCAGTGCTTGTGGGGGGGGAATGCACTAGCAAGATCGCGCAGTCTTGTGAATTTGCAATGGATCAAGGTGTCATGCCGGGTTGCAGACAGAGCACAGGGGTTGTTGAGGGGTTGATTACTGTGGAAACACCTGAGCATCATCAGGGGGCTCCAGGTACCTCATCAGGGACCCAACTCAAATGCCTCTATACGAATGCCCGCAGCTTGGGCAATAAACAAGAGGAGCTGGAGATGCTTGTGAGCCTGCAGCGCTATGACCTGATGGCATCACAGAGACATGGTGGAATGACTGACTAGAGAGGTATAAACTGTTCAGGAAGGACAGGCAGGGGAGATGAGGAGGGGGTGTTGCCCTCTATGTCAACGAACAGCTTGAATGCATGGAGCTCCACCTGGCAAGTGACGATGATAGAACCGACTGCCTGTGGGCCAGGGTGAAAGGAAGGGTAGGAGACTTTACAGTGGGAGTGTGCTACAGACCACCCAATCAGGAGGACCAAGTGGATGAGGCCCTACATAGGCAGATAGGAGTTGCTGCTCGTTCACAAGTCCTGGTCCTCATGGGGGATTTTAACCACCATGATATCAGTTGGAAAAACAACACGGTGGGGAACAAGCAATCCAGAGGATTCCTGGAATGCATTAATGATAACTTCCTTATGCAAGTGATAGAGGAACCAACAAGGAGAGGTGCCATGTTAGACCTCGTTCTCGTCGATAGGGAAGGGCTGGTAGGTAATGTTGAACTCGTGGGTAGCCTTGGCTGCAGTGACCATGAGATGGTGGAGTTTAAGATCCTAAGGGCAGCTAAGAGGGGGAAGCTCAGCAAGCTTGAAACCCTCGATTTCAGAAGAGCTGACTTTTGCCGCTTCAGGAACCTCCTTGGTAGTGTGCCATGGGATAAAGCGCTGGAAGGACTGGGAGCCCAAGATTGCTGATTGACTTTCAAGGATCATCTCCTCCAAGTTCAAAGGCATTGCATCCCTAAAAGGAAGAAATCAGGCAAAACCACCAGGAGACCTATATGGATAAACAACGAACTCCTGGCTAAAATCAAATACAAAAGGGGATTACACAAAGCATGGAAGCAGGGACTGGTAACCTGGGATGAGTACAAGGAAGTTGCTGGTGTACTCAGAGACCAGGTTAGAAAAGCTGAGGCCCTGACAGAGTCAAATCTGGCCAGTAATATTAGAAATAACAGAAAAGGATTTTATAGGTATGTGAGAGAAAAAAGAAAAACGAGAGAGAATGTGGGGCCTCTCTGGAAGGATACGGGTGACCTGGTTACTGATGACATGGAGAAGGCTGAAATATTCAACAACTTTTTTGCCTCAGTCTTCACCAGCAACCACTCAAACCACACCACCCAAATCACAGAGGATATTGGCTGGGTCTGGGAGAGTGAAGAATCACCCAGGGTAGGAGTAGATCAGGTCCGGGAACACCTAGAGAACCTGAAGGTGCACAAGTCCATGGGACCTGATAAGATACATCCACGGGTCTTGAAGGAACTGGCGGCTGAAGCTGCTAGGCCACTAGCCATTATATTTGAGAGGTCCTGGCAGTCTGGTGAGGTTTCTACAGATTAGAAAAGGGCAGACATAGCCCCTGTCTTTAAAAAAGGGACCAAGGACAACCCGGGAAACTACAGACCAATCAGCCTTACCTCTGTGCCAGGTAAAATCACGGAACAGATTCTCCTGGTAGCTGTACTAGGGCACATAAAAAATAACCAAGTGGTTGGTGACAGCCAACATGGCTTCACTACGGGAAAGTTGTGCCTGACTAATTTAGTGGCCTTCTACGACAAAGCTACAGTGCTGGTTGACGTGGGTAAAGCAACGGACGTCGTTTTCCTGGACTTGTGCAAGACGTTTGACACTGTCCCACATGACATCCTTGTCTCTAAAATGGAGAGACATGGATTTGACAGGTGGAACACTCAGTGGATAAAGAACTGGCTAGATGGTTGCACTCAAAGAGTTGTGGTCAATGGTGAGATGTCTACATGGAGACCACTGTCAAGCGGTGTCCCTCAGGGGTCTGTTCTGGATCCAGTGCTGTTCAACATCTTTGTCAGCGACATGGATGACGGCATTGAGTGCACCCTCAGTAAGTTTACCGATGACACCAAGTTGTATGGTGCCGTGGATTCACTTGAGGGAAGAGATGCCATACAGAGGGACCTTGATAGGCTTGAGAATTGGGCCAGTGCAAACTGCATGAGCTTCAATAAGTCAAAATGCAAGGTCCTTCACCGGGGTCGGGCCAATCCTAGGCACAGAGTGGGTTGGGCCAATACAAACTGGGCACAGAGTGGGTTGAGAGTAGCCCTGAAGAGATGGATTTGGGGGTGTTTATAGATGAGATGCTCAAGATGAGCCGGCAGTGCGCTCATGCGGCCCAGAAGGCCGGCCCCATCCTGGGATGTATCAAAAGAAGCGTGGTCAGCAGGTCAAGAGAGGTGATTCTCCCCCTCTATTCTGCTCTTCTGAGACCCCACCTCTAATACTGCGTCCAGTTCTGGTGTCCCCACCATAAGAGAGACATAGATTTGTTGGAGCGTGTTCAAAGGAGGGCCACAAAGATGTTCCAGGGGCTGGAGCACCTCTGCTACAAGGACAGGTTGCGGGAGCTGGGATTGTTCAGCCTTGAAAAGAGAAGACTTTGGGGGGACCTAATAGCTGCCTTCCAATACCTGAAGGGAACCTACAGAAAGGCTGGGGAGGGACTTTTTACAAGAGTGTCCACTGATAGGACAAGGGGAAATGGGTTTAAGTTGAAGGAGAACAGATTTAGATTAGATCTTAGGAAGAAATTCTTCAGTACGAGGGTAGGTAAAACTTTGGAATAAATTGCCCAGAGAAGTTGTGGATGCCCCCTCCCTGGAGGTGTTCAAGGCCAGGTTGGACGGAGTCTTGAGTAGCCTGGTCTAGTTGAGAGGCGTCCCTGCCCATGACAGGGAGATTGGATTAGATGATCTCTGAGGTCCCTTCCAGCCTGTGCCATTCTATGATTCTGTGATTCTACGAACCACAGACTTCAGAAACTCCTGACAGCTTTCTCTACAAAGATCAGTAGATCCTATGCTGCTTTTTCTTTTCCTGTTTCATTCTTCTTTGTTTTGCTGGACATGATAACCTTCATCCACTCACCCACTTGTTTTGGTATTTTTGCATTGTTCCATCGTATTTTTTTATACATTACATTACTTCCATAACCAAATCACTAAATTTTTGTTTCTCTAAAATCCAAGCTCCAGCTTCCACAATTGCTTGCACTAAATTCAAATATCAGAATATGAGACAGTCAAGACATTTGAAATTCACCTTGTCTTTATTATTTTTATAAATAACAGAATAATAAGAACTGACTCAAAAAGATGAACAGTGGAAGCTGATAGCCTACACAAATAGATAATACTCCTATTACCCTCATTTTCTCTTTTCTCTGTGTTACCCTGTCTTGGATCTGGCTTACTGAACTTTGGGAGAGGTACAAAACTGTTCTCCACAGCTTCATGCATTGAAACACAAATGTTAAACTCAAATTGTAGGGTCTACTCTAAACCAGACATTAAGGGATAGTAAAGCCATGTCCAATTCTGGTTAAGAAACACCAATTTCTTAAACTTTGTTGAAATTAAATATATTTCTGCAATAGATTTAATGCCACTTTATTTCATTTTATTTTCAGATACCTTTTAAGCATCAGGTTTCCAGCTCAAACCAAAAAGCAGAGTATGTCCTGTGATATTGTGCAGCTCATCACTGACAGAACTAAATGGCAAGTTACTGAAAATAGCCGTCATAGCACTCCCTTTATAGCAAGCCTTTGCTCGGAATGTCATCTCGCATTCTTAGCAATAACATCCTGTATGTGTTTCGATGTAAGATAGCAGAGCTCAATTGTGCTGAATGACCTTTGGAAAATAATGATTTGCTGCTTATTCATGGTGCCTGTTGCTCTTAAAATTACTAGTAATATTTGCATTGCTATCTCTGAACCTCCAATATTGCATTGATAAGTGTTTAAAGGTGTACTGAAAATAATTTTTCCTGAACTGTGGGACATCTCAAACTGATAGGAGATTATATAAGTAGACTTGGAAATAATGAATAGAATGGTGGAAAATCACCTTCCTCTTTTCACTTACCTGCCAGGACCAGATTTTACATTCCTCTTTTTCCTGAATTTGTTATTGTTACGCTCAGTTAGGGGATAATTTTCAAAAGAAATAAAATTTTCAATCTCTTTAAAAGAAGCCAAGTAAAAGAGTAATCATATCCTTCAACTGAGAGAACTCAATATTTTGGCAAAAAAATAAAACAAAGCAAGGACTTCCATAGGCCACTCCCAATACATGCAAGTCTGTACTCAGGAGAAAACTGGTCATTGTAACTAAAACCACTGACTCCCGACTTCTGTCTGACAGAGCAGTGTTTTTCAACAATGCAATTTTCTTGATAATGCAAAAATCTTAAAATATAATGTTGAGGTGATTCTTGTTATGTTCATTCTTTTTTTGTGACATTTTACTGCTTTCTTTTTTCCAGTAGGAAGAGTTATGTGGTTCACGATACAGACAGTAGGGAATAGAATGATTCTATTCATTCCTGCTTACATAAAAGACTTATTCCTGAATACAGATATTTTCTTATCAAAGAGATGTCTTCTCTTTAAATATGCTTATATGCACAAGAAAGGAAAAATTAAGCACATGACTTTGAATGGCTCGATTTAAAATTAACACATGGCACGTCTTTCTGTTTTTAAAGAAAAATATTCTACTCTTCTACATAATACTATTTCTATATTATCTCAAGGAATTATATTCTTCATGCTTTTGAATTGCTTTTCGTACATTTGCTCATCTTACTGCCACTTGTTAAGGCTGCACATAAGACAACATCTAGTAGATACTTGTTGATGTGGTCACTACAGAAAGTAGCAATAAATTCATTCTAAATACATATTCAGACCTTTCTGGCTACCTATGTATAGGTTAATGGGCGAAAGTTGAACTCACGTCCTCCATCTTCTCAGTTCTCAATGGTCTAGCTGAGGCAGATAATGGCTATAGAATTGCTTTCAAGGGTTCTGTTGGATGTCATCCTGCCATTTCACATGCTGTTCTTCCTACTTGTTCAAAACAAGGAGGTTTTCAAGCAAAGGGAAAAATCTATGTCTGAATCCATTTCAGAATATACTGTAATCCCTTCTATGAAAACAAACTTTTAATTTATATCTATAAATTCATATTGCTCCTCAATTATTCTCAGGAAGCCTAACTACAATAACAGTTTCTTGCTATGGTTAGATTTGTATACTTATTCCTTCTCTCCTTTGAAACGAGAGATTATGCCTTTTTTCTTCTTATGCCTCAAAAAACCCACTGAAAAAGAGCTCCAAGGTAAAGTTTCAAACAATTTAGAGGAGAGAAAATGCTTTATAGTAAAAATATAAATATAATTGTTCTGAAAATATTTATCCAATATGATTAACTAATTTTGTGAAGTTTAAAACGTGACACTAGCATAACATTCAAGAAATCAGACCTATATAGCAAGGGTATGTATAGGTTGTTATTTAATTTTCTTTAACCAAGAGAAATTCAAATATTTATGAACTTAGGTATATAATCTAAGAATGATTTAAGACATATTAAAATAGTTTCCAGACTTGGGAAATTATACTGTATTCTAAAGCATACTTTTAACCAAAATGCCAAATACCAAGAATGAATAAAAGGTACAAACAAGAGAATTGTCTTTCATTATTGTTTTCCCTTTTAACAAAGTATCAACTGCTTTAAAAAAAAAAAAAAAAGTCAAAGGCCAAACTTCTTTCTTAAGCTGTGCTCAGACACAAACCATCAAAATTGATGAGTTCTTATGACACTGTGAGGGAGCAGGGAGAGTTAGACTTAGATGTGTCCATTTAGTGTAGGGAGGAAGAAGAATTCTATGGTTAAGATACAGGGTTGGGAGTTAAGCAATCCAAGGTAAATGTTTTGCTGTAGATTTCCTGTGTGATTTTCTGCAAATCATGTGAATGTTCTCAGTCTTCTCTTGCTTGGGAATGCGGGTTTTGCACTGGTGTATTTCTGGTGATACTGTTGCAGGGAATTGAGGTCCTAAAATTTTCATTTTCCAACTCTCAAATTACTGAGCTAGCAATGTTTCTTATCTTTTTATCCTTGGTTTATGGGTCTTCATTAATTCATATCCACGTATTCTTCTCCGGGGAAAAGTTGTAAATGTAGCACTACAGAATGTTGCTGTATTGATTAATTGAATACAAGAGGCAACATAGTTCCAGGAAGAAGGCAAGCATGCAGGAGGATAGGAAATACATGCTTCATTGCTCACGCTACTGTGCTATGTAACACTGGCAATCATTTTACTATTCTGTGCCTCTTCTTCCCTGACTCTCTCTCTCTTCTATTTAGAGAACAGACTTTTTAAAACAGATATTATATCTTAATGTTCTTTTCCTTAGCATGATCAATAATTTCTTTATTATGATTTCTAAGTGCTTCCTTAACATAAATAACACAGAAGAAAAACATTTTACTTAGTTTCTCTTTTCTCCAAATCCAGAATTTTAGCTGCAATCAGACATGTATTATGAAAATAAAAGTGAAACAAGCCTATAATTACTCACTATCCCAGCTTCAGCTTCAGCTGGGATAGAGCTGATTTTCTTCTTAGTAGCTAGTATAGTGCTTTTTTCAGATTTAGTATGAGAACAATACTGATACTACACTGATGGTTTTAGTTATTGCTAAGCAGTAGAGCTAATTTTCTTCTTAGTAACCGGTATAGTGCTATGGTTTTGGATTTAATATGAGAACAATACTGATATTACACATTTTTTTAATTGTTGCTAAGCAGTTAAGGACCTTCAGCTTCCCGTGCTCTACCTGGTGCACAAGAAGATGGGAGGGAGCACAGCCAGGAAAACTCGCCCGAAATGGCCAATGGGATGTTCCATGGCGTATAACATCACGCTTAGTATATGATCTGGGGGAGCTGGTTGGGGGCAGGGAGGCCAATTGCCACTCAGGAATGGGCTGGGCGTTGGTCAACAGGTTGTGAGCAATTGTATTGTGCAGCACTTGTTTTATATACTCTTTTATCATCGTTGTTATTTTATTAGTAGTATTAGTATTATTTTCTTTTCCTGCCCTGTTAAACTGTCTTTATCTCAGCCTACAATGTTTTTTTCCAATTCTCCTTCCCATTCCATCGTGGGAGGGGGAATGAGTGAGCTGCTGACTGGTGCTTGGTTTCAGCTGAGGTCAAACCACAACAGTGACTCTGCTAAAACAATTTCCATTGCTCCTGATGGTAACACTTTTTTCGAAAAATGGTCTAAAATGTTCAAAATCTGAACTCTTGAGTTCCAAGAAATACTAATGAATTAAGGAAAACATAAAGAACAATAGATATAAATTTTAAAGTATATTAAGAAGGAATTAAACCCAAAAATATTAGAAAGATGTATTTGGACAGTAGTGTCCAATGAACAGTGGAAAACGCCCCAAACAAACAAAACCGCACTTTTGGATAGAGTATTCACTAGCACATTGTTTTCTCATCTCTGGTTTGAAATAAAGAGATGGTGTCACTTTAAAGAAATATGAGAATAGTTTAAATGTTTTATTTTAACTGAAAATATTTCCTACAGAAATTCTCTTGTTACAATTCATTGAAGACTTCCTCATCTTTTGATTCACTGATAGGAACTTAGCGGCATGATGAAGTTACATGAATTTAGTACTCACATGAAAATATTACTCTTGTTTAACTGAAA
Source organism: Tauraco erythrolophus (assembly GCF_009769465.1). NCBI lineage: Eukaryota > Metazoa > Chordata > Aves > Musophagiformes > Musophagidae > Tauraco > Tauraco erythrolophus. Next base: position 2,061,010 of record NC_141470.1, read on the forward strand.
CGTTTTATAAAGTACTAGGGATTGGAAACTTAAAAAATCAAATCCTGAAACCTTTATACCAACAGAAATCTCTGACAAAATTCAAGGCAATGTGAGGTTTGCCTGGAGAAGACTTATTCTGTTTGCCTGACTCTATTCAAGGCACGTTCTCATGTGTTCAATGGAATAAATGCTAAAGAACTTGATCTACGCAGTGCTATTGACTCCACATGAAAATCATAGAGGGACTGTAATGGGCTTTCAATTAATTAAACTTTTCAGTTAATGTATTTATGCTTCTTTTAATTTGCTTCTTTTAAAAACATCTCTAGAAACTAGATTTTCAAGCTGCTGTCTTCAGCATTATGGACAGAAACTTACATTTTCATAGCTGGTACTATGTTATGATCTGCTGCAGTTCTGAGATAAGCACCAAATCACATGAGACACACTAATATTTGGTAATACCGTGATTTGGACTGAACAAATATACTTTTGGAATGATACACTAATGAAGATTCCTTGTAATGCCTTTGATGAGGGAGTTATATTTATGCAGAACATCCCACAAGACCATTTCGTGTCAGACATTATTACAGTACATTTTGACTGAAGATTCCACTTCTAAATTGAGTGTGTGCAGGAAATAACTTTTTACCAAGTATTAGACTAACTGAGCGATAAGTACAGGAAGGCAAAATTTACACAAATGAAGTGACACACAAAAGTTACTTCCACAGAATTTGCCATACTTTTTTGATTCGTAGTCATAATATGTCATTAAGGCGGTTTATATTGAAGTTTGGGAATACTGTTGTATTTTTAATGGTGCTAGATATCATGCACACAACAATAAAATTATCTGACATGAAAAAATATGAACAATGATAGGTAAATATTTTTTTTAATTTTCAATTCTGTCTATACTTCAAGAGTTGGACTGAACACTTGTCTGCTTAGCAACTACCAATACATTTTTGGAGACCATTTTTTGTCTTCAGTTTTGCACAATAAGTTATCAAAGCTTGATTTCATATGAAATGTAAGGTAAACTTCACATATTTCAAGAAAGCAGCTGTTGTGTCAATAAAAGATATAACTAAGGCTTTCATCTTAAGATTCAGATTCCCAGTTAAAATAAGGGCAGCTTAACAGAAATTTTTACTTACATTGTATCATAAATGAAGCAGGCCAACATAGAATATATTTGCTCAGGTACTACAAATATTTTATTCATTACTCTACAGATTATTGTATGGTATAATTTACTGTGTAAGTTCATTATGACTGCGTTTATTTTTAAATGACTGGACTGTTAGCTTGCAATACAACCAAAAACATTACAACCTCAAATTTTTAATACTCAGTTGCCTTATCTAAGTTATCTGCTTAGACTTCTGCTAAAATAGGCAATAATCTGAATGCAGGAATTTGTTGCAGAAATGGTTTTCACTGTTATCATTGACTAGGCAGCTGATTTATAATCGTGTGAAATACTGGAAGGCTACTGAAGGTAGTCCAGAGCAATTAAAAACCCTAAAGTGAACTTCTGCTTAGAATCATCCTCTAGCAACAGGCATCTATTTGCATAGACAATATGACTAGTCTCCTAATTCAAGTTAGGTGCCTAAATGTAGCAAGTATAAGTATCCTCCACCAACTCTAAACCAGAATTTTGTGGATCATATGCTTTTTTACATTTTAAAATTATATTAGGAATAAGAAGTCCACAGTAAGTTTTGTACATGACAATGATTCAACTTCCATACAAGAGTTTGTATTTATTTTATTTATGTTTCCTCCAGCATCTCTCTAGGTTATGCCCGATGATTTGCTGTCTGAAAGGTGTTATTAAAAGTTGTCAGAACCCTGAAAACAGGAGCGGAATGACAAAGCAGGAAAGAAAGTAGGAATTGAAAATGCTTTTCTTCAAAGACAGTTGACAGACAACTTTGATCTAGTTTATACATAAATGGAGCTTTGAAGAGCTTAGATATTCCCTACCTAATTGGGTGTCAAAGTTCATTATCATACTCACAGTCCCTGACTATTCCAAAATTTGATTTTTTTTTTCCCTAATGTTGATTTTTATCTAAAAAGTGCTGCAATGACTTTCCCAGAGGCAAGTTCCACCTTGTGGAGTACAAAGCATTATTTTTGATTTCTAAAAAAAATTAGGCTATAGTATCATTTCACTCTTTGTCCTTGTAAGCTTTGGGTTTGGCTTTTTCCTCTATGAGATCTCATTTGAATTATCTTTTAATTCTGCAGTGCCATGGGGAACTACTCGAATGTGATTTTGTTAGTCATGTATTTTCCACATGCAAAAATGAAGTGGGGTGGCAAGTGTAAGCTTACAGTGTCTAGTGTGGAAAAGGACTTTAGTTCTGCTATAATGGTATTAAACTGAAATGAAAAAAAAAGAGCTTGCAGTTTTACATGTCATATAAACTGCAAAATTTACATTGCCATGTTTGCTATATTAAGGAATTAAAAACACTTCAAGTGTTTGAGGACTCTCTGATACTTACAATATATGGAAATATGTTACATATATCACCATAAAAACTTAGCTGAAGAGAAATGCAGTAAAACAATTTCATACACAATAAATTCCAATAAATGTCTATTATTGCTGTAAGTACTAAAGGAATTAATCATTGATTACAGTCCTATTTTTTATATCCATAGAACTGATTGATAGTACGAACTAGCAATAAAAACAATAATCCTAAAGAAGTTATTATATGAGTCTTCTGGTATTAGTTTAGCTATTTCTTTCAGGAGACTAAATTTTCAAAACATTACATTTTTGTGTGGTCATTACGAGTAGTAGGGACTTAGCATGGTTTTAGTAATCATCTGGTTGCATGCAGACCTTTACTTAAGAAAAGAGCTAGATGTGTTGAAATCAGACATCGAAATACTTTGCTCTTGTCAAGTAACTGTTATCAGCGACTTGCTCCAATATTGCATTGAGAACCTATCTCACAAAAACTTATTGCATGCTGCATTTCTGAGGAATGCAAAAACCAATTGGTATTCAAATTAACTGATTATTTAGAGGTAATGATAAATCTCAAATTTAATTTTTGCATGCCAATGTGTGAACAGAAGAGCTGAAACAAAAATTTATATCAACCAAATTGGTTTTTTAGTCTAGTTTTAAGAGAAGAGGTTGAGTTAGAACAGTGTGTTACACTCCCACACTTCCACCAAACTCATGGTTTTCTTCACTAAGGCAGAGCTATCATTGAGATCTATACATACTCAGACTCTGAACATATTTAATGATGATGAGTAATAACTTTTTTAAGGTATTTTGAAGATAAAGCAATATTTTCATATTGCAAACTACTAATTCCATTTTCTCATTAGCACACCTACTTTTAAAAATAATTAAAAAAAAAAACAGTCTTAGGGGAATTTGCAGAAATGACAATGGATGCAGACCTTTCACTTCACGACTGGCTTAGACGCTTTCAAAATAGCTCTGTTTTGAATTGAAAAATGATAAGGAAAACCTTTTTTTATATAGTTTTTCTTTATGTTTTGCAGTGTAGCTCTAATATAGCCTAATATATTTTTTTTCTATTTGAATTTTCTTTTTCCTTCATTTATTTGGAGTGAGTATAGTGTGAAATTAATGGAAACTTCTTAAGCACTTTAAAGGAAGTCCTGCCTCTTAGAATATTGTTTTTTATTAACAGAGGTCATCATATATGTGGTAGTTATGCAAAAGAGGGTGCTAATTTCAGGGTTTTGGCAAAGTCTTACAGTAGTTGTGTTCTGCCTTCATAAATTATATTTGCATGCAGTTGTTTTTATTTGCTATTTTTCCTCAGCAAATGTGGGGTTTTTTTGAGCAAAGACACCGTAGTTTGTCTGCTGATCTATTTGAAAGATGTTAATCAGATATACACAGCTCTCCAAAGTTCCTAAGCATTTTGTAAAAAAGTGACTACTGGATAGAAATGATCTTTGTAGTAATGCCTCTTCCACTGGGAGAGCAGGGGGATGAATTCAGCACTTATTAGACATTAAAAGAATCCAAAGGGAAATAAAGGTATTAAGAATACCCTAATCATCATATAACCTATTACTGGCATAGGCAGCTGCCTAGATCCCATAACTTTTACCATAGGGCATAAATCCTGAGGAAAAGAGCTTTTGTTACTTCTGTTGCTTACAAAGTATATTTTTGTCCTTAATAAAAGAAAATTTATTTTAAAGTCTTTAAATAGAATCTCACTAAGGAAAAGTGATTTTAATTAATAAGTTTTAATAACTATTTAAATGTTTTAATGAAAGTTCAAACTCTCAGAGCCTTAGAATAGGTATTTTAAAATGAAAAAGTGTGGTATTTATACCACTACAAATTAAACTAACATTATCACTACTTTTAAAAAAATTGAATGATCCATAGAAAAAAGAATTAATCCAGTCCAGTAATGACAGCATCAATATACTCTGCTTTTTTTTGTTGGTGACTGTGTCCTAGGTTGATCTTGGCCAGCAGCCGAATACCCACTCAGCCTCTCCTTCACTTCCCCTCCTCAACAGGACACAGAGAGGAAATAAGATGTAAAAGTGTGTGTGTTGAGACTCGGCTTGGGGAAAATTAATTTCATCCACTGCCAGTTAAAATGGATTTGAGTAATGACAAAGAGAAAATGCCACCTTCCTGTCCTTTTTCCCAGGCTCAACTTCGCTCTTTCACTCCTGATTCCTCAACCTCCCCCTATGCCTTCCCTGAGCAGCTCCTTTCTGCAGCTCCTTCCTCCCCACACTCTTCCTTTGATCCAGCATGGACCCTCCACCAGCCAGAGTTCCTTCAGGAAATATCCAACTGCTCCAGCATGGGGTCCTCCATGGGCTGTAGTGTGGATATCTGCTCTAGTGTGGATTCATCTGTGGGCTGCAGGGAAATGTCATCTCCACCGTGGTCTCTTCCACAGGCACGGGAATCTCTGCTCTGCCTGGAGCACCTCCTCACCTTCCTTCTCTGACCATGGTGCCCACACTGTTGTTTCTCACACTTGTTTTGTTCTTCCCTCTCTCTTCTCTGTCCTTTTCTTGAGTATGTTCTTACAGAAAGTTTTTCTCTCAGCCTCTTTGGGAGTTGATTTTTGTCTTGCAGCCCGTACAACTAAAATTATAATCCTTGTCTTTGCTATTTTCCTGTTTTGATTTCTGACATCATTCTCTTCATTACTTATTCTCTGACCTCCACAATATTGTCCTATTTTTGTCCATGAGAAATAGTCCATCAGCTTTATTATTTTTTTTCCTAACCAGTATGGCTTTATCCCCCTTCCTTTGATCTCCTCTGTTAAAAAACAAATGCATTTCCCATATTCACTTTTGGAATTAGCGTATTTTCAAGTTCTTCTATACATTTTATTGCATCAGAAATAACATCTTCCTTTCCAAATGTGTTTTCTCTTACATCTACATGAGGGAGGATAGACTCTGTAATACTTTATTTGCTAGACTATCACATTTAATATGTTTTCTCTACATGACACCATAAAAAAGAGAATGCACTTCCAGATCAAATGTATAGAGACACAAGAGGAAGATAACCTCCAAAAGTTAATACAGTTGTTCAGTAAAGATCTCTTTGTAACCCTATGCTTAGTTACTGTATTTGTTAATCCTCCATTTCGACGTGCACTGATCCTTGCTGAATAACAACATATTTAAGAAGGCAAATACAAGTGACTTGTTCAAAATCAGACAGAATACTGGAATAAAAAATAAAAATCATGAACTCTATTCTCCTATAACTATAACCTAACTCTATAACTGTAGACAAAACTGTAAATGAAAGACAAGTCCCACATTAAAATATTTGAAATTTCTCATTTCGAATCAAGAAAGCTGCTGTTACCTTACAGGCTCACATCTTTTTTGAAAAAATGTAAATAAATACATTATAAAACTTACTCGCTTCCCTGAAGTAAATATCAATGGTTGTTTAAGGAACCTTCCCTGAATGGCAAGCAAGTAGAGAGTCCCATTTCAAAACTACTCCTTAGTGGTTGTGATTAATTAGTGTGAAGAATAATGAGGTGTCTGAAATGAGAGTATCAATAATTAAATTGATTGCATGAATTCTTGGATTAATAAAATCCAATTATTCTCATATGCAATTGGCACAAATTTTATTTGTATCTCCTTTTTAATAAGTTTGCTAATGCTGTCAGAAAGTAAACAGAACAAATTGTAAATAAATGCAAAGTTCAATTAAACCTCAAAACCCTCCCAAGTTAGCTTCGTGTACAGATTAGTTCAAAGTCCTCATTTATCCTTTGAATGCATACAAAGCTAATGGACACAATAAAACTCATTTATAATTGGATGGAATGGAGAAATTGGAATAGCATTTTTCATTCCTGTGGAGACAATTAGAGGTTTCTGGGTTTTGTAATGGGGCAGATTTTTCAGATTGTGAGATCATAGAATTTTTACTTATTATGTGAGGAGTTATAGTTGCTTTTATAAAAAAAGTAAAATTGGTGCCCAACAGCTAAAGCCCATTTGCAACATTCCAAGAAAGCAGAGGAAATTTTTTTTTGATGTCACGTAGACTAATTAATTGGTTCCCCTTTGTTTCCGCCAACAGGTTCTGTTTGGATAATCATCACTGGAGAATAAGATTGGATTGATCAAGAAAGAACTGTTTATAACAAGAACAATCTGAACTAGAATGAAAAAAAAATCTCAAAAAATTTAGATATGGAATATCAAAAAATTGTAGTCAGGTGCTCAATGTGACTTACTAAATACATTATTAAACGAGTAACTTGTTTAAGGATAAGAGGATGGGTAAAAAAAGAAAGGAGAATTTTATTCATATTTTAAGATTATTTCTGTTTGTTTTGCTCTCTCTCTGTGGAGTTAATGAGGGAAAATGAGGAGAATATCATCATAAGCTTTATTACAAAAACATCTATTCAGGAAAGAGGTGAATAATGTGTTTGGGGTTTTTTTCTAAACAACTGCAAGGATCTTTCACGAAGTAGGATTTAGTGATAATAGGAACGTTTAATAATTTAGTATCTACTAGAAAAACAAGACTCAGATAACTCAGGAAGTTCTTGGAAAATCTTGAGATCAGCATTATCATAAACTGTAGGATATTATAAAAAGATGAGCTATTTTAGATTGAATTTTGACCCAAACTGGCAGAATAACAATACAAATTAATTTCAACAGTGTTTCTGATTTTAAAGAAAGAAAAGACTGATAACAATGAAATTAAGACTATTATTCTAAAGGATAAAAGGTTGTAGCAGAGCTGACAGGTGCTGAAAGAAATCATACTAGTTCAACAATTGGAAACTTTCACATAACACAAGAAAGACAAGAATCCTACTAAAAGTGGCACTAAAAGTGTTGTATCATGAAGTCTTGAGTTTTCTAACATTAAAAAATGTGAAAAGTCATACACAAAGAAGATAATATGGAATATACTGAAGAAGTAACTTAGGCTTACAGGAATGAAATAGAAAAAAAAAAAACACCTTAGGACATGAATTTGCATCCAAGAAAGAACTTAATAGAAAGCAATAAAATTTATAGAAAATAAAGAAAATATGTCTATTCCTAGATGGAAGGATATAACTCCTGAAGAAGAGAAGGCTTAAAATATTCAATTCTTCCTTAAGTCTTGGCAAAATAGGTTAACTATAATCACATAATTAATGAAATTAATTTTAGCAGTGAAATACAATAGCACAGCCTGAAAATGTTTCTTGTTTGTATTACCACATTTGAAACTCAGGTTTTATTAATGAGTGTCAGGAAAAATGAAGTAGCCTGGTCACAGCAAGAAACACTCTTCCATTACGCAGTTTTATGATATATTTAATAATATATTTAAAACCCACTATATGTTTGCTTTCTAAGAGACTAATAGTTTTGCCCTATTTGAGGACCTCCAAACTCACACTACCACCATGAGTCATAGTAGACACTATTATAAACGGAATTAGGAGTTACTGTTTTGTTTCATGCCAGTCTGCATGTAAACATCTATGATTAAAAATACAAATATCTACTCTAAAAATCTGTCTGTTCAAACTGTCTGAGACTGTTCTCAATGCAGTGTGATGAACAATAACAACCACAGACATTTTGGTATAATCTTACTTTCTCTACTGTTTTATTAATCCATAGATAATACACAATGATTTTGTTGTTTTGCCACTGTTGATGTTCAAATAAATTCACTCTTTCTTTAGATTTACTTTCTTATATAGAAAAATAGTGAGTTTCTGAAGTTGTCACAAATACATAAGCTTAATGCCTTACTGATCACTCAGAGTCCATGGCAAAAAATACATAATCCTAAATAGAGATGGTCTGATACCATGCTGGAAGATATTACTGCTGCTAAGTTTAATAAAATAAGATTGACTTGCTGTCTTTATCATGACCAAGATCACATTCTTATAACAATCCAAAATGATACACTGAAAACTGCTACTGAAATGCAGAATTTGGACTCGATACTCAGTTCAGTAAAAACTCTCTCCTGCTGAAATCTGCTTGCTCCTGTGTTGCACTCAGACCACATGCTCCCTTTTCTGTGTAATCAGGCTGAAGATATGCTTCCAAGTCTTTGAAACAACCCCTAGCAAATCTTCAGTGCCAGAGCAAGACCCCTTGGTTTCTTCTCCAAGATTGTACCTTCAGTAGCTGTGGTCTTATCTGAACTCTCCAAAGAGTCCATAGAAAGAACTGTGCTAAAACTCCTAGAGTTTGTGAAGAAGTAATGTGACCAGAAGTGATTACACTGATTCATGAAACCTTTTCAAAACAAAGCAGTGTTTATTAGTTACCCGGAAGATGCTGTACAAAGTCCTGCTGTTTGCACGATCAAGCCAAAACTTGATTTAAACTGGCCTAGCAAAGTTTTCTGCCTTGCTTGCCCAAAGAATCTTCATTTCTCCGTTCTGATCTGCTGTAAAAGATAATAGCCAAGCTGTTCACACTTGGCTCCCTGGCTCTGGGTTGTTAAAAGCATGATATCCAGTCATTGCCCCTCAAGGTGGGTGGATAGAGCTTCAGTTCCGTTCAGAGCAACAGAGACGTCTACATGCTGTTGCTCTGTTTTTCAGTTTTCTCAGGCCTCTTAAAAAGGAACGCTCTCCAGGAAATATTGAAGTCATTCAGCTCTGGTGGGTGATTTTACCTACAGATGAGAACTTTCAGTCATTATCTTGCTCAGAAAAACATTACAAAACATCTCTATATTGTACATAAGATATTTCTTTTTCTTGCAGAAGGGAAGAAGTAAATAACCTTTGTTGCAGAGAAAACTTAAAAATAAGAGTTCTAGAAGTTCAATAATTAAAAGAGCACATAAAAGTTTAAAGGCCAAACTATATTAAAACATAATCTTTAACTTCTTTTTAATTCCTGGAACCTGAATAATGATTTGAGGAAGAAGGCAGATTGATTTCTTTTTCGTATCATTTTCATTTAAAGATGAATTTCTCATATTAAGCATGAGCACAACTTTCAAACTTACAGAAAGAAGAAAATATGTTAAAGTCACAAATTATATGTTGATAGCATTCAGCCATCATTTCTCTCTGGTGTTTTTGAAGCTTACTCAGATGAGCCACACAGATGCATTCATATGAAGGTTTGTTTTCCTGGTGATGTATTCTTGTGCAGTCACAAAGATGTTCTGTGAAGCCACCTATAACCAGAGAAGTATTATGGGGACATTTCGAATACTGTACATTTGAAATACTGGTGCAGAGGTTATGAAAAGTTGCCATTAATTTGGCAAATTCTTAGTCTTCCATTTGAGTGAGGTACAAATCACTTATAAGCATGTCTGATAAATAAGTAATGACTCAAAAGCCCAAAACATTTCTTACTTTTTTTTCTCTATTATCTGCACTTACTAAATGGAAGCTGTCATAGGAATATATCACTTACTAGTTTGAAAAACTGTAGAGCTCCTGTATTTTACTCTCAATTTGACCACATATGTGCCAATTCTGCCTCCTCACTCTGCAACTGCCAAACCTCCAATAGTTCTTTAAAGGAGCTGTGTAAAACCAAGGTTTATGAGCTATAATTCATGAAGTCTCTTTGAGAGCGATAAGTTAAGGATGCAGAGCATCCATTAGCAGAGTCTAATAAAACCACAGTTTGAAAGCTATGATTTTTTTACTAAAGGATACCAAAAATAATCTACCAAGGATATTCTTTTTCTACTAAAAACCTGTCTGTATGCTTCTACTGTCACTTTTCTGTTCCCAACACGTTCAGCCTTTCAGTGGGCATTTGGTTAGCCCGGAACACTGAAAATAACGTGATGCAGCATGCCAACTAACAGTTGGAGTGGAGCTCTTCTCTAATTGTAAAACCAGTATACAAGCTTAGATCTTCCAGACCTCATTAGGACTAGCTCTATTGTGTAAAGTAGGTGGTGTCTTAACCATTATAATAAACCTGCTTTGTAGCTGGGATTTAACCAAAGAGCTGATGTAAGTAGGTTCAACTGTGTCCCGGTTTCGTTTTATTGTCAGAACAATAAAACGTAACATCATACACGTGTGTTAGTATAAATTAGCAATCTAGGCTGAATTTTCCACTCATATCCAGAAGCAGGAATAGAGGACATATAGTATGGCACCTTATGACAGAGTCCTCAAACAATCCCATTCTGTACTGTTTATTGTATCATAATCTGCAGTGAAATGTGACTGTTAACTAAAGCCAGTCTATGGCTTAGATCACCCTTTTTCCCCAAGCTCTGTGCAGCTGAGCCATTTGGCACCTCTTTTTCAAGGCATATAAAATAGTAGGATCTTATATTATCTAGCCAATAAACTTTAAAATTACACAATGACACTTTAAAAGTGTCAGGAGTAATCCCTTTCCCCCACCCCCATCCCTCCAAGCCTGCTGCTTATTTTATTCATTTATTTATATGCACACGCGCGCACACACACACACAACCTTGATGTTCCACAGAAGAGGGCAGCTGCTGGTCTTCCATTTGGATTTGTGTTACAAAAAAAAGTCTAATAATTACAAGGTTTACTTTCTTAACTCATTCAAGAAGATTACAAAGTTTAATAAAGAGCATAGAAATTTCCTAGGATATTTTGATGTTAGACCAAATAATAGGAGAGGAAAAACACCAGTTTCTAATTAGAACAGTGCAAACATATTGATTTCTTTCTGGTTTTGCTGTTGAACACGTTATGTTGACATGAAATATTTTTCTGTATGTGCTTTTAAAGCGCACTTGCAAATGTTTGAGTTGTGGAATGCTGGTGCCTTTAAATTTCTTCAACAGCCAGTGGTGAGATGTAGCTTCTTACAGGATCTGAATAAGCCTTGGAGGAGCCTTTCGTTGTTTCATGAACATAGAAGGAGCCTAGAAAAACTGGTGTTCATAGGACAAAAATAGCTTTTATGGAAAGCCCTTTCTTGTTGAAACAAGATCCACTAGCTATCAATATTTTTTTTTTTTTTTTTAATTTGGGCCAAGACAGAATGTCTTATTTTCAAGTGATTGCAGTGAAGTCATGTATCAAAAGGTTAAATTCTTCTGGCTAGATTCTCTAGTCCACTGAGTAACAAACTGGGTCATATTCACTTGTTCACACAGGAGTGTCGCAGCTCCTGACGCAGAAGATAGAGTGGACAGTTACCCAGTTTCGAAGCTGTGTAGTGAAAGTGGGAACCAGCATTCCTGTCACACCACTGGGGTACAGTTAGAGTTCACTTTTTATTTTTATTTTACCTACCTATCTGATTTTTTTTAATAAATCTAAATAAATTCTTCAGAAGTCTCAAAACGAAGTTAAATGATCCAACAATCAAAATAATATTTTTTTTCAGTTGAAGCTATTTGGTTAATCAGACACAAACTATTTCAGTCACCTTGCAGTTACCTTTTTAGGCAACTGATCAATTGATCAAAAAGTATCCAAAGAAAACACAGACCAGAAGCCCTCTAATACAACTATAATCTTAATGTCTAAGTGAAATCACAGAAGTACAAGGTTTGAGAAAACTGTTGTGTGCAATGTCTGAGCACTGTCATGGGAGGCCAGTATTAGAATTCAGATGAGTGCTATCTTCTCTTTTGATAACACAGCACAACATACAACACATTTGTCAATTCATAAACCAGAACCTGATTCTCTTAACAGAGACTGATGACATTCATAGAGTAGCTCTCAATTAATATCAACGGGAGGATAATGAGTCAGTATTGTTTTCATTCAGGATAAATTGCTAAAAGGCAGATCTTCAAAAGAAAAAATTTTGCCTATATTTGGGATGAGATCCACTTTACCCTTCTACCTGAAAGATTCCCTTTGAAGAAGGGTATACACTTTTTTTTCCCTACCTAAAGTTTTACGAAAATTTGTAGTTGTCCAGAGGGTATAGGATGAGTCATAAGAACTTTCTCTGTAAATATTCTGCTTTTGGAACATTTTCCAAGGAACTGTCAGAGACGAGTTTTAAACTTTCCTCAGTAGATGAATGTACAGTGCTTTGCCACAGGACCACATTTCACTTTTCTTCTTGAGAGGGATGGTCAGCTGAAATGTAGGCATATACAACTAAGGAATGCTTACAGGTTCTTACCTTACATTTATAACTTTCAGATTCACAAGGTTATGTAAAGACTCAACCCCATAAGGCAAGAACTGAGAACTCTCTGCTTATATTAAAAAAAAAAACATTCCAGCATCATGAAAATAAACACAATATCAATGTTTTAACATGTAGAGGCAGTATGCAGGAAGTTTGCTATAACTATGTTAACTCATAATCAGAACCTATTTCATACCTTTACGGTTATGATGGTACAACACACTTGACACCAAAGTATTTCATACAGAACTGTTAACAGGATTTGTAACGGAACTCTTCACAGAATATAGCAAGAAGTTACTAAAAATATAGCAATAATGTAGACTTTAGCTAAATGATCTGCATAGAACTAAATCTGCAATCCCCAACTCTTCTGAGATAACAAATTCCTTTAAATCAACAAGACAAGGAAAAGTGCAAACACAATGCACATTACAACACAGACACATCCTCTCTGCCAGCTTTGCATCTTATGGAAAAGGAAAAAAAAAATAAAGAGTAAAACACAATTCTTGCCATGTTCTCCTTTACTTCTAGGCCTTGAAACACACGTTAACATTAAAGCCCCCGTGCAACATGTATTACCTTTACTATAAATTGTTCCTTATTAGCAGCATGGTCCTTTGTGACATTTCAATAAGCTTTCAAAATCAATAGCCACCAGTTGCGCCAGTGGAAGTTATATTAAAATTTATCTGGTATGTTTCTTTCACATTCTGCAAAAAGACTCTGTAGAGTTTCAGCAAAATCCTTTGCTTGTTTTCTGTTAAACAGATATTGGTGACCTTTATAGAAGGAAAATCTAATTCAGGGTGCAGTGACATCCATCACTTTGCCACAGAGAATTATCGTGGGTTAGTTCACAGCCGAATACTTCAGTGGAACTTAAACCTGTCATTTTCCCCTGTTACTTCAGTACACCAGTCTTCAATAGATGCAGACTCACAGAGGAGTACTAGGTAGAAAAGAAGGATGTTTCCTCCTTTATTCCAGTCACAATTTCCACAACAGCAAGGGAAAAAAGACACATAATCTAGTATTAAAAAGTATACACAAGGTGCTCTCACCCCTACTTCTCAAAGGTGATAGACTTTCCATTCAGTTTTTAGAGCCTCTGGACACATCATTTAGAAGAACAGCAGAGATCATCTTGATGACTCTTTTACATCTATGCACAGCAGATTTTATTCCTCCCTGAAGAGGCAGCAGTTGAAGTATTTCGTGGTGCTTCAGAGATGTAAAGTAAGAATAAGCTACGCTAAATACTAAGATATTACTTAAATACGGTATACTAAAGCTACATTACCAATGACACTGTGCCAGCACTTGTCTGTGAAGAGATGACATCCTGTACTTGTGGTCAAAAAAAACCCCTTAGATCAGAACAGTTTCAGGACTAAATTGTGTGCAATTCATGAGTTAACTGTACACAGGTTTTAGCTAAGCTGCTAAATATGACAAGCCTGAAAAATGGCTAGGTACATTTAAAAAGATTAGAAGCAAGAAGAGACTTGAACCTTACATTACTTATGTATGCAAAATTCTGTTAAATTCACCTCTTTCCTGTCCTGGACTTAATATCTTACATTTTTATATTATACCGTATAGAAATATAGCCTGAATTGATTATAGAATATCCCTTTCCTTATAACCAAATTCTACTTGGTATTCTGCTGACTTTTCAGTTACTAGTGAAGACAGTTTCCTTTCTGGTCAATATTTGGAAGTTAAAAGATGAGACTTATTTCTCATAGAAATCACCAATGCGAAGAATATTAGCAGATTTTGGATACTGAAGGACAAAGAAACTGCTTTAGTCCAGCCTCTTTAGAAGCAAAGTGCAAAATTGCCCTGACTAAAAGAGACTTCATCAAATCAAAAGCAGAGACTCACAGTTGGTTTACAGCCATTGTTAGCTTTTGTGTAGAAGAAATGGAAGTGGGCTTGTTTCACATTTTGTTTTGAGAAGAGACTATCAGCACATCAAAAAAAAACTCCTATAAAACAACAAACCTTTTATGGGAAAAGTACATGATGAATATAAACAGGTAGAAAATTACTGACCATCTTGCTTCTGTCCTCTGCCATAAACTCCTGTCAGTTGTAGCAAGATGAAGAGCATCTCATCCAATGTAATGAGGAATATTCACAGAACAATAATTTCTGAAGTGTAAACAAATACAATCATATTTATTACAAAATTTGGGCTTTGTAAGTGTCTCTTCCATTGTTTCACCATCTCAAGCAGATGGAGATTCCTAACATACATCTTGCAATGCTCCTCTAAATAAAGATGATTTTAAAACATTTATTTTATATCAATTTATTCTGCTTTTTAGTACCATAAATTTGTTAACTTTTATATCCTAAACACTACACTTTAATTTGCTTTAGCATGACTTTCAAAATAATTTCTTGCTGATTTTTTATCTATTCAGTGACAATGCTCTAACTCTTGGAGCCAAAAAATCCATATTTTTTTAATTAGTTTGGGTTGATAAATTTGAATAATAAAATGAGAATGCCTCCTAGGTAGGGAATAAGGGATAAAATGTGTGACTGTGGGCTTTGTGTTGCTGTTGTAAGCACATACAGTTGCAGTTAAAATAAAACATCTGAAGTGTTTTCATTGGTAAGTCCTAGTCATATTAGAGGATGCAAATATAGGAGTAAAATTCCACCTAAGTTAGAGTCCCTATTTTCAGAGATTGTGAGACTTCCCTTCTTGTGACAATGACTGAAATTGTGACTAGGCAATAGTCTCTGAAAATCAGAGATTAAGTACAAGAGGAATAATTAATCATCTTCTACAGATCTCTCTAATAAAACTCCTGCTAATTGCAGTAGGAGCTGAATCTGGCTTTCAGTCAGCAGGTTTGGTCCCACTGTAAATAGTCCAATTCCTGCTGTTTGATAATTCCAAAATAAAAGGTTAGCCATGCTCCAAAAATAAGTAAATGCAACTAAAGTAAAGGTTAATTTTCCTCTCAGGATTACATTGTCTCAAAGTTACACATGCAATTTCTTTAAAGATGTGTTCAAGCACACATAACCTGGCAGTGCTTCGAAGAACATCTAGAAACATTGGTCTAAACTGGGTAATGCATTATTAATTCCAGAGGATAAAATAGAAGAATTGAGGTAGTTTCCTGACAAATTAAGATGAGGCATAATTTATCTTCTGTGCTTTGTTTAAAGGACAGAAAGCCAGCTTAAGTGTATTGTCCAGTGTTGTGTAGCTCTAGTAATTGTCTAGAGAAAACCACCATTAAACTAGATCATGTCCCTTGGAAACTACTGTTAATAAAGACTAAAATGTTTCTGTCCAGCTCCCAGTTTTCTTCTGGAGAATTATTAACTGTTGTCACATGTCCCCTTTACTACTTCAAAATCGCAGCTTAGCTCAGCTGAAAGGGATTTGAAATCAATCTTCAATTCTTCTTATAATCGCTCTCCATGCACTGCCATATGATCAGAGTTGCCTTGTATGCTAAGAGGAGGACTTTGAAAGAGATTTTGGGGTGGCTTGGGTTTTCTAACCCCCTCCGCAGCTTGCAGACCATTGAAGGGCACTAACCATTTTCAGTAATATTAAATACAGGTCTGCTCTTTTCTTTTCTGACAGTATTTCAGAGTCATGATATTTTGCACTTTATACTCCTAGCTTTCTGGCCACTGGTGCAGGAATTCAACATGAAAAGAAGTGACTTTCTCACTCTCTTTAAAGTTTGTATGTTTTCCTCATCTACTAAACCAAGGAAATATTTTTCTCTTAAACCTTCTCCTCATTCTGCTGACCTCACCAAGAATACATATGCTAACAAATCTGCCCTTGCATTTAACATCATAGTGGTCTGTGCTTTGGAGATGCAGACTTAAAAACAAGTCTGTCAATTCTCTGACTCAGGGTTGCTTATGATCAATATTGCAATAAAATAAGAAAATACCAAGGACACTGTGTCATTTGGGAGTTGGACAGCATGTCTTAGTTATCAGTGAAAGTGGTCAAAACTAGGTAGACGTTATCTCATTGAACATTTTACATAATAAAGTACCAGCTGGTAGACAGAAAGCAAAATCTCATTCTTGGGAAGCAGTTAACTAGTGGCTGACTTCCAAAATATGATCTAATAATCAAAACAACAAAATATAATCAGAAATGTAAAATACAATCATGACTATTCTAATGTTAACTGGGGAGGGAAGCAGGCAACATGAGACAAAATAAACATCTGGACTGAGCATCCATGTATCCTTACATTTCTTCTGTTTTGTAAGAATTGTCAGTAGAAACTTGGAAGCATAAATTTTCTGGCCACTTGAGAAGACCAGCTGGGGAGGTACATCATACGAAAGTAGAACGGAAGGTCCACCTCTGGATGTAAGACTCTTAGTTAAACATTAACTAAGTTCTTGATTACTGAATCTAATCCAACGAGTGATCACACAAGAAGAAATGTATTGATATCAAAAATCTAATTCCATTTATTCTAAAATTTCTAGTTTTAGAATATGAACTAAAGATTTTTATTTCAGTACATTTCTTACTGTCATTTACTAATTTACTGATTTATTCTTTCCTATGTTATGTCCCACTAATTGGGGCATATTTTATTTTCTGAGAGAAAGAAGTAGGTGGAGAATCAGAACTGGAATATCTGTGGCCTTTTGAAACATTAGTATGACAAATAAGTCATATATTCAGCAAAACTTTATCCTCTGAAGAACACTGACAAAACATACTAGTGATTGAAAAGCTAAGTATACATATTCATTCATTTATATGCTTTTTAAATTTTCCTCAAAGTTTAATGTCACTGAAAGGAAAAAAAAAAAGAAAACAAAACAAAAGGATAAAAGAAACAACTCAAAAGACGTTATTTCAAAGCAGAGAGGAAAAATGTTGAAAAGGAGTTTCCATGTGAAATATTAACCATCTGTAAAGTCTTTGTTTGCTACAATGTTTGGATATCAAAACTAACTTATTATGACTCACATTAAAATAAACAAAGAAAAAAAATTTTTTAAAATTTTTTTTTTTTCTAAAAGAAAACAAAACAATGCAGACTGAAAGCATGCAAATAACTGAATCTATACTTTGTATCTCATAGATGAAGTGAGGCTACAGTTTCTCTCTCATAAGCTCCTTGCACAGGTGTAAAGATAAACAAAGTTATGATAATTACCGTCCTCACAGTCATTTTATCTCCCTTATTGCTTGCTGGGCTAAGTCATGTACTGTTCAAGCAGAAGACCAACAAAAAGTTGGTTTGCTCACAAGTGCCATTATTTGTTACTTTTCTGACTTTTGAAACACATTGTGGGTTCTTGAAGTAATTGACATTTAGCACTTTTGAAGTACTGAGATGAATTCCTTTAGTAACCCATGGCCAAAGTCAGGGATGTAGCCAGTGAGAATATCAGGAGTCATATCTTTAGCATTATGGATGGTACACTGAACTAATTTAAGTGTAGAATCAACCTTAACGAAATCTTACAAATTCACAAACTGGAGTTTAAGCTTTAAAGTTAAAATTAGCAGAAAAATGCAGGTTTTCCATACGTCTTTTTAGTTCTTTAGATTCCCCAAACTGAGAGATTTTTAAAATGTATTTTTATTACGTTGAAACTACTTTTGTATTGTGGTATCACTTTTTTTGCAGTACTACTTTTTTCTTTATTTTTATTCTTTTATTTTGTTTTATTTTTGTATTGTTTGTTTGACTTTTTTTGTTTCCAAGCTTATGCTGCAAATTTCAAATTGTCTGCTTCCCACCATAACAAAGAAAATTAAAAAAAAGCACCTTAAAACTCCAACCAACACCAAATCTAACATGTCATCAATAATGATTCTATGAAATACTTTTAGGAACTGCAGCACAATCTCATCTTTTTCTGTTGTTGCATTGGGATAAAAAATTGTCCTTCTTATTCTACCCTATAAAATTATTGACGTGCATTGTTAAACAAGTCTTCACCCAGGAGAAGTCTTTTTCCCAGTGACAGGAAAAGTGACTGCAATATACCCTGTAACTTTCTCACAGGGTTTTCTAAAAGTTAAATATTTTTCAAAACATTTTGAGAATCTTGATTTATAGTTTCTTTGGAACTACAATATTCTCATTGTCACATTTAAGCATTCATTAATTTTTTTTCCCTCTGTTCAGTTTTTTACTGTTATTTAAAACGGGTTTTTTTTGAGGGATTATGAGGATTATAAGCATTATATAAAATCACATCTATCTGTCAGCTTCTGCAACTTGATAGTAATGTCTTTACCAGCTCAACAACAAGTGGTTGTGTGAAATCCTACTGTCCAAAGTGGAATGGAATCCTCCCTGGTTTCAATGCACAGCTGACTTCACTTACAACATTTGAGCAAAACTTCCAGCATTGGACCATATGTTTGCTAACAGGAAAATTTGCAGTAGGGCAAAACTTGATTGTATGTTGGTCACTTGGCTGCTGGGTCCTGCATCTGCTGTAATAAAGAAAATACACATCTAGTGCTGCACCTCATATAGAAGGAAAATTAGTACTTTTGAAATCATAACAGTTCAACAGATTGACTGATATTTCAAGGGGTACTGAGAAAATTTGTCATCAGAAAACCTGAAGCAAGGCTCACGTAGTTGAGGCTCCTTGTGTAACTTTGAAGAGAAAAAGCTTGCTGCCATATATTTCTTTCAGTATACAAAATTGCTATAATATTCTTTTGTACAAAAAGTAACTACATAGTACATTACGAAAAAATAACAATGTTTTACCTTTTATAGCACCTTCTTCTAGGGATTGAAGCATGATTTAATGCTGAATAATGACATTTCACAATACCCTTCCCAGAGTCAGGTATATGAGGAAATGAGGAACAGGAAAGTAAACATTCTTGTAAAACTGCATCGGGGCAAAGCAAAGATACTGGGAAACCTGTCAGTGCTTTGTCGGTGTGGGGGTTCTTGTTTTTTGTTGAGATTTTGTTTTGTTTTCTAATAAAAAAAAAAATCCTTCTCTCTTAGGTTTTTGACACTTGCATCATTAAAATAAATAAAGCAATAAGGTAAAAGTGAGATTTCTTTTCATGTCTATTTTCATCTCTTTTTGTTCTTTTTAAAACAAAGCTTTTGTCTAGGTTTGAAAAGACAGAGGTCTGCTAAGGAAGGCAGGAGCCTCCCTTGAAATGGAAAATGTAAACCCCCTCTCTCCGAGTTATTACAATTTTGAAATTAAGGGGCTCTCAGGCAAAGATATGGGAATAGGAATAACAGTTCTTTACTAAGAAAATTAAAAAAAAAAAAAAAGAAAAAAAAAACCACAAATGCAATAGTACAAAAAAAAACCACTGACAGAGTCAGAATACGACCTGACACTCTGTTGGTCAGGGTGTTGGTAGCAGTCTGATTAAGTGGTGGCTGCAGCCCTCCTGGAGTGGCAGATGTAGTTCTGTTGAAGCAGTGATCCTGTAGAAGGATGTATGTTTCCTCTGAAGGTCCGGTGGTGCTGTAGATGGGCCTGATCTTCCTCTGGGAATCCGGTGGAGGAAAAAAAGCTGTTCCTCTGGGAATCCAGTGAAAAAAGGCTGCTTGTGCTGTCCCAAACCCCAGATTATATCCAGATAGGAATGCTTGGCTCCTCCCCCCCGGGCAGAGCATCTCACAATGGGGCCGATGTTGTTCTGTGAGTCTGGCGGCAGATCCTTGATTGCCCATCAAACAGAGATGGCTCCTGGAGGGAGTGATCCACGAGTCATGCGACAAGGCATTGATGGGCCCATTAACAGAAGATAGTCTGGGAGGAGGAGGCAAGGAAAACATTGCCCCACCTGGTCTCAACAGCTCATGAAGATGGTGATAGAATACATACTTTTGGGCACATCTTACGTTGTAACCTAGGACAGCTTTTCATAGCTTTCGGTCTGTCCCTCTTTTGTTGTTTTTTTTTGTTTTTTTTTTTTAAATAATTGGGATTTTGTTAATCAAGTAAATGAATCTACACTGCATAGTTATGGCTCTTTATTCTCTGATTTATAACAGACACAATTGTCATATCAATTTAAATTTTTATGTTGTTCCAAAGATTCCAGAAAACAAGTTCAAGCCTATTTCAGTGTACTTGATTTTACTTAAATTTGCTGACATAGTAAAATAAGACTTTTGACTGGCAGATGATACTGTACATCAGTGCTGAAAAGAATTAACAAATAATAGGATTCAGTCATTTAAAATCTTGTTTATGTAAAAATATCAGATCGTACTAAAGAAAAGTAATACCCTAAATCACTAGTCCACTTTACATAAGGAATAATATAAACACAAGAGTGCAAGTGTTATAGATGAGGCTTTATATTCTTAGAATCATAGATTCATAGAATGATTAGGGTTGGGACCTCAAAGATCATCTAGTTTCAACCCCCCTGCCATGGGCAGGGACACCCTCCACTACACCAGGTTCTTGTCTAACATGAATACACTTGTAGCCCTTAAAACGGTTAAGAACACTAAGCACTTGGTATTTTTGAATGTCAGCATTATTTTTTTTCTGCAAGTGATTCTTGCAGATTCTCCTTTAGCAAGGAAATCATTAACTTAAATATGAGTTGTGAGAGAGGAAAGAAGCGACTCTTCAGTCATAAATATTCAGAGCACTAGGCTGGAGTAGAGCTTAGAGGTCTGGCTCATTTTTCTGCGTAAGGCATATTAATTCTATTCTTTCTGTTAAATATTTGTCTACCAACTCTTAAAATATTCCAATCACAGAGTATTTATAATTTTTCCAGAAATTTGATTCTTTATTAAAAAAAACCCTCTCCTATTAAAAACTCTGATTTGTTCTTAGCGTAAGTCTCATCATACTTACCGTGAGCCACAGTTTGTTCCCCTCTTGGCTAAAAACCCACTCAGAGCACTTACTACATTTGTGTTCAGTCTTCTCATCCTATACACTTAGCAGCTATCACTCTTTTGATCACTCCCTGAGCATCATACTTGCTACACTTCTAATCACTCTCAGTCTACTCTGTCCTCAATCACCCTTCTTGAAGTGCTAGTCCCAAAACAGAACTCTGGTTGAGGTTTTGTGAATATACATAGAAAACTGTACTTTATTTCAAATCTGCCACATGCTTTTTCTTTTCACAAAGAGCATAACCCTGTGGTCAGCTTGTGGACAATTCAATCTGCTAAATCTTTTTCTACAAAGCAGCTGCCTAGCCAGCTGTTCTCGTTTACTGCTTCTCCTCTATGAATGAAGCCTTTCACTTTGTCATAGGAGGAAATTAGATGAGATTGATAGGATTTGTTCTTGGCTCATCAGTATTTGCTGTCAATCATTTCCTTGTTTGTTCCTAGAAAGTGTTTTTCTTTTAAAAATGTTTGCTAGTGTAATTCTATCAAGTGTAGCACTGTAGTACCAAGAAGGAGTTATTTTTTATGAGAATTTGCCTTATGTCTACATATGAAATCCTGTGGTATATACACAAGTACATCACTAGTGAGCTTAAATCAACTTGTCTCTTGGAGGAACAAAGATCAAAATCACACATTAAGGCACTAGGCAGATGCTGAACTTGCAATACGGGCACAAAATCCTTCAATGGTTAATTCTCTCTTTGTACACTTTGCTTACTCAGGACCAGCAAATTTTCAAATTTTTTTCCAGGTAAAACACAATATTCCAGAAGCACATTAGACCCATGAGAGATCACTGCACATTGAAACTCAATCCTTCCCTCTTTGTGCTGTTCTAGTAATAACTTGGCTATACCCAGTGACAACACTGAAGGAAATGGAGGCAATTACACCTTTTTTTCTGAGCAGACTGTGAAGGAGGTTATCAGATTCAGCTGACTTGAAAACAGCCAAAATATTTAAATACCTTTTAATCGTATGAAAATTTTATTTCTTTGTGTCTGACTTAATAATGTTTCATACTTTTTTGGTGAATGGATATTTTCCTCGGGCTTTCTTTTGTTGCTAGTGCTCTCACTGATTGATTTCTAGATGATTTTTATTATTTGACTTTTTTTTTTTTTCCGTTTGCTGGCTGTGTCCTAATAATTTGCATATATTTTTAAAATGAGACAATAAAATTGAAAGAGGAATTCAGATTAGCTTGAAATATGCAATAAATTCACATGAAAACCTAGAATGTAAATCTTAAGAAGACCTCAGTAGTAATTCAAAACTTGAAAATAAATGAGAAACAGGTAAAGTTTCTGAACTGCAGTGTTGAATAACTTTACTGTTTTAAACTACTGTTTCAGGAGAAAGAAGGACTATTGAAGGTAAGCAAAAGCTATACTACTACACTAGTCAGGTGAGGTATATCTGACAAGAAGAAAACTGATTAAAAAGGGTGTTAAAGAGAACTTAATTCCTTTTTTTTGAGCAATACAGTGAATGCAAGCTTATAGCTAATACTTTTTAGAACTTCTCTGAAAACTAGAATTTTCCTGAAACTTGATGCAAAGTATTACTAAATATAGTTTAGTTTTAGTTCTGTCAGATCAGTAGTGTAACTTCTCATGTGCTCTGTATCATACTGTATATATATAAATGAATTTGTCTACTCTATCACACCTCCACATAATACATTCCAAATCCTTTTTTTTATTTCTAATCTGCAAAAGGGGAAAAGGCACCAGGAAATATTATTTAATTATGGGCACAATCATTTTTGATCTAGATATGACATACTGATTTACCAAAACTAGTCCATTTTGTTCTCAAGTATTTTGAATGTAAACATAGGAAACTCAAAAATAAAATCTGTGTTCTAGGAGAACAGAGGCATTATATACAAAAGCAAGGAGCAAATACATAGTGCCAAGACAGGTGTTTGAGAAGTTATTCTACAGAGTGAGAAAAGAGAAGGATTTAAATGACTTCCTCTCCAGATTTTGTGATCATACAGTTTTCCAGCTTTTACAAGGCCCACTCATCTTTTCTGATGAACATACAGGGAGTTTTGGTGTTGCTTTGTTGCAGAACACCAAGAGGAGGGGCAATTTCTGATGACATGGTTGACTCAAACTGAAATTTGTTCTCCTATATAAATTACCAGTGGAACGTTATTGGGATCTGTGCTGGAATATATTTTACTCAGTATATTCAGATATGTTCTGGTAAAGGGGGTTAATAATGAATTGGCAAAGTGTCCTGATGATTTAATATGATTCAGACTAACCAAAACTATAACTGACTGTCATGAGTTAGTCTTTTACTGACTGACTTGGCAATGAAATGACAACTGAAATTCAATGTCAATAAATGCAAAATAAGGCACATAGGTGATCAGACACAAAGGTGAAAACAACACCGTAAAACTGTGAAGCTCTAAAATAGCTATTTTTTTTAATTGCTTAAGAAAGTGATTTGGTGAGTTATTGCATGCAAAGATGCATTGATAGGGATATGACCCCCCTACAACAAAATCTTTGTGATACATATTTCTGGAGCTAGCAAGATATACAAAATCCGTCACACTCTTTATGTATCTTTTCCTGAACCATCAGATTTTTTTACTGCCAATGCCAGCACATCAGATTAGATGGACCATTCTTCATAGAACACAGGTTATTTTTGACTATTTTTAACTTAAATATAGTCAAAATATTAATATTTTTGCTCATTTAAATTAGTTAACTTACTTTTGTAATGGATAGTTTGCTCTTGATAAACAAAGAGATTATTTTCATGCTTCTTCAGAATATTAAACGTATTGATCTTAATTGTTTGAGGAAAGATTTGATACAGGCATGGCAAAAGAAAGTTTAATGGGTATATGTTGCCTGTTTTTGTGGGAACACTAGGTGTTTGTAGCGAATGATGGCAAAAGACAGATAAAAGTACCTCTTTATCTTGGTACTTCCTACCAAATGTAACATTTGTTTATTTTATAGTGTCCAAATCTGAATCAAATACCCTATATAAAGAATTTATGGCCCGCTTACATACATGTAGCAATATGTTAAGAAGAAAACAGTAAAAGGACTATCAGAGGGAAAATATATAGCATGATGTCACAGTTACCTGGAGGGAGGGAAGGGGAGGGAAGTGAAGGAATTCAGATCATAGCTTGGATTTTTGAGATCTTCAGGTATACTACCATTGGTACTGCTGCTAATAAAATGCAACGAAACTCAATTTGAGATGGAGGGTTTAATGCATATGGTAAATCCTTAGGTTATTACTTACAGCCTAAAGTAAAACTTATACCAATTGCAGATCTCATGTTCATGCACGAAAAAAAAAAAAAATTCTTTGTCCTGTCTATAGCCAACTTTTTTCTCTGTTCTAACCAGCTTCATATTACACAGGAAATATTAGATTCATTCTGTCAGTGAAAGTGAAATATTCCCCAATTACTGCATATGTCACAAGGGCTAAGAACAATGGTACAACAACTGTGATGGAGCTGAAAGAGTTTTGTAAAAACCTGCTTGGCCAGCAAGTTCTCTTTCTCTTTTTATAGCTTACTAAGCTCATTATGTAAACACATGGGATGATATTAAGCAAAGAAATTTAAGACTGAACACTAAGAAAAATCTTCCCTGATGATGATTCTGTTAACTTCCTGAGAGAAACGTGAAATATGTAAAACTGGACTAGATAAAAAATTGGTAAATGTGTTCCAGGAACATTCGTCCAGCTCTCTGGTATTGAAAGGTGATAAGATACCCTGAAGGATATTTTTAACTCTTATTTCCATGATCACGAAAAACCAATGGCATAATATTGCTGTCCCGTTGTTCATACACCCTGCACTACTGCAAAGTGCTATTTTGTTATTGAACCCTCCGTGTCTGTGCTACCACACTAGTCCATTGTTGTGGTAAATGCCAAAGAATAACAAGGCAGTTTGAGGAATAACAAAATGGGCAGCAATAAAGCTCAGTATAAACTGTCCATATCTGGTTTGCTAAGCTCAGCTTTCTCCAGAGAGAACTCCTGCAGCTCTGCTCAAGGGAGGAAGCGTAGCTGGAGAAAGGAAGGCTGGCAGTGTGGTGGTGCAAGCACAGCCTGAGTGATAGGGAAAAGATTAAGTGTTATGGTGAAGAATGCCCACATCTTCCTCTGTCATGATTTTGGTAGCTAAGCCCTTGCTTGGCTCTGAGGGACCCTTTGGAGATAACGAATTAACTCATTGTCTCTGCTTATCTGTGGAAATTACAGTTAAAATTAATTGTATCTGTGGGAGAAGAGTATAGAAAATGAGTGTGGTGATCTGGAAAGCTCAGAGATAGGTTAACAAAAAGAAAAGTTTTAGCAAGGAAATTACAAGGGAGAAGAAGCAAAAAACAGGATTATGGGCTCCTGTTGTGTGAGAGACACTTGGCCTGGAGTGACAAGTGAGTGCTGCTGTCACCCCAGCTGCCAGCTGCAGCAAGCATTACTGTTCCTCCTGTGACGATGAAATTTTCATCTTGGATGCATAACCAAGCAAGCTAAGGTTGCTGTCATCTTGTTCTGGAATCTCATCATTCATGAGATGAAAAATTGTAGAAAATATTTTAGTTTCAAGCTTAAGTACAAAGTCAGGAGTGTTATTTATTTTTATCCTTGGGACAGGCCTTGTCCATGCTTAGAATTGAGGGGGAATAAAATCCCTTTTGGCGCATTATTTTCTGCCTTGAATTGGATAAAGTTCTGGATATCACCCTGTCCCACATACCTATTTGTACATGCTGGGAAATGACTGCCTCATAACGTCTGTTCTCCCCATCCGGCTCTTCCATTTCTTTGATGTCGTATTTTACCCCTTTGTTCCCATGACTAGTCATAAAAGGAGGTCATAAGCTGCCATAATTATTTTTTATTTTCTGTGCCATACATCTAATCAAATCTTAAATATCTTACTGACTATGGCACATTTTTCTAATGGGTTACGGTTATGTAAATGAGAACACACAAATTCTTGAATCTTGATTGATTCCTTCCTCCCAGATCAGTTTAGAAAAATAGAAGTGAGCTGCTTCTTTTGCATCTACTAGATGCCTCATGGTAAGCTAGCACGCGGGCTTTTTTAATTTGAAATTCATTTCTGTGTCAAGCAGAAAGATGCTTTCGTTTAACACAGGAAAACAATTGGATGCCTGAGGCACTGGCATTCTATTCTCATCTGTCATTAATTCATTGTGTGCCTTAAGGAATTCACTGAGACGAAGCTGTTTACATTCCATCAGCTAAATATATATGAATAAACAGAGTAGTTTTACAGTTTTTTTAATGAATCTGTGTATCTTTAGTGTATCAGAAAACCATACTTCACTATTAAGTGCTTTCATGTGAACTTAAATTCCTAACTCTTCTAAATTTGAAAAGTGTAGACTGAAGATTTTGATTTTTCCCTTGGCTTCAACATTCGTTTTATGGACATAAAATATCCACATTGTGTGCTACTTTAAGAAAAGCTTGGCCTTTTAGAAGGCTTTAGTACCTTCAGATAAAAATATTCTACTAAATCAAAATATAACAATATTCCTGGAAAGGGAAAAAATCATAGAATGTGTGAAATAAGGAAATAGTCAGTGTTCTCTTTCTTCCTGTTCCATCTACCTCTCTCCTACAAAATCAGGAAGGAACTCACATACTGTTTCGTAATCCCTATGATTCTCATCAGCAATCATACTCATTGACCATTTTCTGCTCAGAAATGTTGCACATTGCATTGGAGCAACATGATCTGGATCATTTTCAGCCAATCCAGTCCCCCATGTTTCTCCCTTATTTGCTTTTAACCAATACTGTAAGCCTACAAATCAGCACAAGATATTGAATTTTTGCTGAAATTAAAAAATATCTAGAACATTTTTTTTTGGATCAGACACTAGGCTTTGGACTGGGCTCTGAGACATTGTGTAGTACATTCACTTTCTGCATGTAACCTTAAAGTCTGCATGCATTTGAAAGTATTTTCTACAATAAGCTATATTTTAAATGACGATAGTAAAAGTCAAGAATATATTGAAAGCTCGGATTCATTCTGCTGAGGTTACAAAAATATGAAATAAAACCACCAAACTTGAATTACACTTGTGTCAAGAGAAGCCAGTTACTAAGTGCTGATCATACAACCTATGCTCTGGCTACCACAAACAGATGGGATTAAAAAGCCTCTCTCTATATATACCCCAAGGAACAGATGGATACGAGTACTCACATCCCGTTTTCTCTGACCCATTAGCAATTTCTCATCTCTTACCATGAA
Source organism: Tauraco erythrolophus (assembly GCF_009769465.1). Lineage (NCBI taxonomy): Eukaryota > Metazoa > Chordata > Aves > Musophagiformes > Musophagidae > Tauraco > Tauraco erythrolophus. Next base: position 2,088,838 of record NC_141470.1, read on the forward strand.
ATTAAACTGACATGACCTTTTGGGTTTGACCCATTCATCTGCAAATCACTATTTTTTTGCTGTGTCTTGAAATGTTTTCTGCCATAGCAACCAGTGTTGCAAAGAAAGAAAAATCTTTCCACAGACAGGAAACTTTAAAGAAATTCCTCTACACTTATGTAAATATTTTCATATAGTTCTATCTCAGTAAATGGTAAGTCAAAATAGTCTACCAAAACCTGAAATGTAAAAAATATTTTTTCTTTTATTTAATTTTTGCATTTATTCTAAGTTAAATTTTGTAAAAGTTTCTTGCTACTTTGAGCTAGTTTATCAAGTACATTACTCCATATAATTTATTTACAGAATTAGATTGCCCAAGACTCATACAGATTTCAATTATGAAGCTGTAAATCAGATATAGCTACAGTGAAATGACTGTGAGAATCAAATCTGTTATACAAAATAATATATGTCCCTCTTAATTGAACCTTGTTCAAAATCCTAATTAAGGAATTTTCTTTTTATTTTGTACCTATTTCTATTGTATTTGATACTCTAGAGGTCTGAATTCTTATATAATGAGAAGAGAAAATTTAATCTTAACCTGCCTGTGGACTTTACCAAGGCAACTCAAAACCTCTTATAAAAAATGCTTTTTCTCAAGTTATCTCCTGCCCATGGCCCAATATATTGCTTATTGTATCATGAATCCCTTCAGGAAAACTTCTTTTTTCCAAGAACATGTCTTTAAATCATCAGATGCAGATGTTTCTGTTGTTGTTTGTTTGTTTGTTTTTCCTTAAGCTAATATTTCTCTGCTTCTTAGTTTCTCTTTTCCTAAAACCTGTTTAGTCTGAATTTGATAACCATTCTGGGCCCATAGTGTTTGAAATATCATCACTCAGGGAGACAGTTCCAAATTCTTCTTAATGAAATAATATTCTACATCTTCATTCATTGCTTCCTGTTTCTGAAAGCCAAGTCTCCTGAAATTCCAGATATCATAAAGCTTATCTCACACATTCAAGCCTATTCATTCCGTTGAAAATCAGAATGGATCAATTAAAAAACAGCAAAGTTAACAAAGATGAAAGAAAATTACATGTTCAGCGTTTATATACTTAATTATGTGAAGCCTTGTCTGTGGTTTCTGTCAAATTCAGTGTAGACTCAGACAGGACTTCATGTACTTCTTACACAAATCATTTGTCTTTGAATTGGAGGATGAGTCCAATAGAGTCCTTCATTATACAATCTGAAGAGCATGAAAAAGAAACGTCTGAAAAAAAACATAAACAAAGAGTCACAGTTATATAATTGAGACTTTCCAATATGTTATGTCAGATAAAAGGGGCTTAAATCCTGAAGTTACATATATGTAAACAGGTGAAGTCTTATGACTGAGCCCAGACCATCCCCATTCGGGATTTCAAAACTTGCATAATGCCTTTCCACAGTCAGAGGTGTATCATCAAGATAAGGTTTAGTGGCTTTTCATACTTTTGAAATTATCTACTTTAAAACATGTTTTCTTCAAGTACTTTCTGCCTTTGACAACAAAGGGACGATTTTGTTATGATTTTTCTTTTTCCCTTCTGACTCATAAGCTAGATGATTGCTTCTGATTTAACCTTGAGTGATTTTTAGTGTTACCTGTACTCACCTGCCAACTCACAAGTTAACCAGTCAAGCACTAAAGAGCTAAAGCTTCTTTAGAGTTGTGAATTAAACATTAGCATACAATGAAGAGTTAGCATAGATGTATCTATTTCTGCCTCTTGGTGGGTAAAAATAGAGCTAATTCTAAATGCTTAGATAACTCTGCAGTGATTTGCTGTATTCCTGTAACACACTGTTGAAATTGAGACAATTTCAGCTAAAAACATTGTGTATAGAAAATATATGTTGACTTCTAACTTAGTAAGCTAAAGCCCAGATCTAACTGGGTCAGACATGCAATCTCAAGAAGGTGTGGGAAACCCAACCTAACAGAAAAGTTAAGGCATCACTGAATGGCTTCTTTCCCTTCTATATTCCTGGTGTGTTCATATTTGAAGTAAACTTGAAATAAAAGTGCCGTTTCTCAGTGTTGCTATGTTTGGTTGGTTAAGACCATCCGGTTAATTTCCTAATTGATAACAAACCTGAAGGACACATTCTGGCTGATGGCAAAGACAGCACAGAGTCAGGTAAGGACAAACTCGTGTCTGTACATTAAGAAGCAGTCAAGAAACATGAAGGTTCTCTAGGAATCTTCAGCAAATTTGCATCAATTATTTCCTTAATCAGAAAGATTCATCTCCTTATACTAGGATACTGATAGCAAGTAAAAAAAGAATTGTTACATGTGTTTATAAGGCTGTAGAATGATCTCACATAAGTTTGTGAAAGGCTCATAGATCCAAATCAAGTTTCTTGGCTCATACATCATAGAATCATAGAATCATAGAATGGTTTGGGTTGGAAGGGACCTCAAAGATCATTTAGTTCCAACCCCCCTGCCATGGGCAGGGAAACCCTCCACTACACCAAGATTGCCCAAAGCCTCATCCAACCTGGCCTTGAACACTTCCAGGGATGGGGCATCTTGATTCAAATCAAATTTCTCGGCAATGCCCAGCACACAGGTGACACAGGGGGGTTGTAGAATCGACCCAGCTTTGTATGGCATTGAGGCAGAGAGGACCCACGGGTTGCTGTGTAGATCGCTCAGCCCTGAGTTGTCTGATGAGTCAGCACTGCGTTATACAAAGAAACAAAACTTGATTTGAGCCTTGAAATCCCTCAACAAAGAACATGCCCTGAGTCTCAATCCAACCATTGCCCAGTTGCTTGAAATAAGGTAAAGGGAAGCTGGAAGGTTTCTGCTTCAGCCGACAACTTCGTGTACTCAGACAACTTGGTGTATTCAGACGATCGATAAGGGGAAACTCCCTGTCACACCCCCAAAGACCCCCTCAGGCATGGTACCTACACAGCCACGTAAATCAGGGGATAAAAGCTCTATGATTTGGGCTAGGAATTGAGAGCTGCTTCTCCAACTACACAGCTGGTTTGTGAGGAAATTCTTCCCCCCTTGATGGGGACGCCGGCCAAGGTAACTTCCCTGGCACTGAGAGCCCTTACTTGGAGGGGTAAGTGATTATTTAGCAGCTTTAAGTGTAGTGCATTTGTGTGTTGTCTTTTTTGTGTGCTGCAATAGTGCATTCCCTGACTCTCTTGTGTGTTGGGATAGTGTATTGTAACAGTGTATATTTTGGTGTTAAATTGTGATAGTGCATTCCTCCATTGTATCCATAAAAACCCGCAATAGTGGCGTATTGAATCTGCAAGTGCAGTTCGAGTAAATTGTCTTGAACCTTCCAGTTAAACCTGCAAGCGCAGCGCAAATAAATCGTTTGCTTGAACCTCGTAGCCAAGTCTTTTCGTCACAATGACATATATGTGGGAGGCATAATAAGTGCCAGGCTATTTCCGTCCACTTAATAATTTTATTTAACACACAATTATCAGCTGGTATTTTCACTTTACAGACGTGGTTTGTTGTTTTTCCACACTGATTATGTACCTTACAAACTGCAGGAGGAAATGATCTTTGATAGATGATTGCAATCAGGATGATAATATATAATTTTGGTTAATCAAGGGAGTTTGATTAATTTTTGTGTTGAATTTAGAATAATCCTATGCTGGAAGAAAGAGCTGTTTGCTGTCATTTAGGATGGATAATAATATAGAGTTAGGGGAATACCTATTTACAACTCCTCCAAACATTGAGCTGTAGCTTTCATAATTTTGTCGGCAAAATGTAAACAAGACACAGTACTGTAGAGTGAATTCCACATCAGTGATATGTTTTTGAGCACATACATTGCATGCAATGCCTGTCTATTGTCTGAGATCTCTGGAATAACCTTCATTTATTTATGTGTACCATTTCCTAAAAGACTTTTGCAATTATTAAGTATCGTTTTTTTCTACTTTTTTTTCCCTGTGCTACCTATGGTGCCATTCTGATAAAGGTCACCCTAAGTGTGATGCTGTGCAGCCCACAGTTATGCCTTCTTGACAGTCTGTTAGATACCGTATACATAAGTGAGAGTTATTTTTAATTGGAATTCAGTTCTCTGTATTCATTTGTGCAGATTTTCTTAAATTTCCTTAGAATTGTCAAGGGACATACTGCATATTTATTCAGCTATTTTTTTTGCATAATTCCATATTAGTAAACATGATATTTTTACTTCTTTAACAAATAAGACAACCACATGTAGCATGACAGACTATGAGAAACAGTGTTGGGCAATGCACACTGCATATGATCAAAAGCGTGTATTAAAAAGATGAGAGAAAGGAACTCATAACGTCATGATGGGCCATTTAGTACCATTAAAATCAAACCAGCTAATCCTGGCATTCATATTAACTTGAATACAACTAGTACAATTAATGTTTATTTAAATTAGACAGCAGAGGTACTCAAATTTGGAGCTGACATAGGTTGCGATGGAGTAAAGAAATACAATTTTGATTACAGCATGTGTTAAACTCGCATTACAGATTGTGTTTCTCCTGTATTCTCCTGAATTACTTCTGTGGCAATAATTAACTTTATGCAAAAGGTGTCTATTCCAATGCCAGGTAGAATCACATCAAATGTGACAGAAAGACACTTATAATGCATTTAATTCTGGTTTATTGATTTAGTTGTTGTTTTCTACTGTAAATTTAAGCAGAACTGCCAAGATTACAGAGACTAGGAGAGGTGATAAAGATACCTTTCAATCACTTTCTGTACATGCCTGGATGAATGCAGGGCACTGAGCATCTGTTCTAAACCAGAGACACAAAAGCTATTATAAAAGCACAACCTAATGCTCCCTTCTGACCTCGGTGTCTGGTCTGCCATATAGACATTTTCTATTACACATAGGTAGGAAAAGCACACTGAAAATCTGTTATGGTAATATCGCCATTTGCAATTATGGCTCAGTGGAAAACTGCTCTGTGTTATGCATGAAGTTTAGCATACGGTGACAAATAGAAGCATGCCTTCGATGCCACTGCTCCATGCACAGCCAAAGAGCACTGAAGGTCAAATACAAGTTGAGCCACAGACACAAGATATGAAATGCATTACAAGATTTATTACTTTTGTAATAACAGCAAGGGGGTTGGAACTAGATGATCTTTGAGGTCCATTCCAACCCTAACCATTCTACAATTCTATGAACATTCCAGCTATACTGCATACGAAACACTTCAAAGAGTTGAGATGTTCCTAGGGATAAATACTAACCTAATTTGTTCATAGCTTTAGGCTGCAAGACGTACATGTAAATACAACAAAAAAATGCAAAGCTTTCTCTATGTTTCCTGGTGTTAGAAAAATTTTAAACCTAAATAGTGAATTGTTATCATTAGTTCTTAAATGTTCTTTTGAATGCTTCTTTGTGGCTCATTCTGAGGCTTGCTTACATTCCTGCCTGGCCTGAGGTGCATGATGTCATGATGGCTATAACTGGTATTCCCCTCAGAAATAAGAAGCTTCAGATTCCAAGGTCTCAGTCAATGCATTCACTCCTCGGAGCTTTGTGGACTCTCAGAGCTGCTTTTCAGTACCAGCAAACAACACAGAACTCTCAACTGATGAATATGGTATACAGATAAACAGGAAAACAATTTTCTAATGTAAATGTAAGCACAACTGTCACGTTTTTGTTCTGGTTTCAAAAACGTTCTACAGATCATTTTTTATGGTTTGCAAAAATCAAAAGATCTTCCAGATGAGTCTATATTCATTTAAAACACTAAAATTAGGAACTTAGAGACTATGTCTAACTTTCTTAAAAGCAAACTAGAATAGTTTTAACACTTTGCAACTCAGTATACCTATATATATATACTGAAACAGAAAAGTCTCGATCTTATCTCCTTTAAAATCAAATCAGTAAAGTTTATAGGGGTGTTAAAAGCAAATTGATTTAAGAATATACACAAACAAATATTGCCCAATAGGAACTGAACAATGAAGTCGCACAACATGTCTCAAATTTGACCTGTAATATCATGAGTTTTGAAGACAGGAAAAAAAAAACACACCAGAATTTTATTTATTAAAAAAAAAAAGAACCCACAAACAGGGAATACCAATATTGCTATAACTTAAAATAGAAGTATAATTTTTGATGACTTAACTCTCATTACCACATTCCAGATTTAACACTGGTTTAGGTATGAAATTTAAAAGCATTGCAACTATTCTCTCTCTCAACAGCTGCTGATTCATATAAAACACAAACCACCACAAACCACCATGTTGCAGCATTTTCTGCACATTCTGTTACAGCAGGAACAGAAGGCTGATTTGGCAACAAACATTTCTACTGTTTGAAGAAGTTTGCATATTTGAGTTTCTTTTATCTAAAAGCTATCAACATATCATGTCTCTGACTAGCCAAATAACCTTATGTATAAACACTGAAAGGATAGGTTGGGTTTTTTTTTAAACATGTCTTTTTTTAGCATGTCTGATCGAATTCAGGATACTAAATTTCAAGGCAAAAGTCTATTTCTTTATTCTTTCTTGCATGCTCAAGAAAGTTCTAAAGTTTCATTTTTACGTTATGGATTTGAAGATTTTGAAGGAAAGGAAATAAGTTTTGTATGATATGGAACCAAAAAGGGTCCAAGATCCCTTTGTTAATGCAAGCGACTGCCTTGAAAATTACAGAAGTCAACACAAACATTTACAGAGACCTTCTAGACCTATAAACTACCCACAGAGCATGGAAAGCTTTTCTTCTAAGAATGGCCAAATAAGTTATAAAAGAATGCTTTACTTCTATGTGCTCATGGCCAATTAAATCTTTTTAATGCAGTATTCTTTGGAATCAATAAGTTTTGAATGTACCAAAGTACAATAAGCTGCAGTTTTCACCAAAAAGAGAGCTTATTATTCAAATATGTCTATTTTCATCATTCATTCACTAAACAGTATTAACATTGATCTTTAAAAGGTGGACTAGGATTCTACTATTCAGGCAAATAGATCTTTCAGCTTCTGGATGCAGTGTTAGACAAATTTATCCATGTAGTTCCGCTTCCTATACTCTTGTCATTTAATGCAGCGCTTGTGAATCTTTCCTCCTTTCTGCTCCAGTTATTTTATCTCAGATTCTGAAAATGACTATATTAATTTAATCCAGTGTCTGGGTATCACTATCCTCAGTGAGAGAATATAAATGCAAACTCTGTTTTGGAACTAAATGTTGCAGAAGATCATGCAGAAGAAATAGTTTTGATACAGATCTACTTTTTTGGGAATACCATTGCATTTCTAAATCCATTACTTGAAAGATAATTATGAGCTGCTCCTGGCTTCCAGATCCTGCAGCACTGAGAAATCAGCATCATCTAGTTCTCACCTATTTTTGAAGTCCAAATCAGCAGTAAATGCTCCTTTGTACAAAGGCGTTATTTTGCCACTACAAGAGGTTGCTGCTCTGGGTGAATTCAGAACTAATTATGAGCTGTAATGACCAAAATTTTCTTCCTCACACACAAGCAAGATACTTGTGAACATCTGAGAGAAATTCTTATAGCAGTGGCTAAAAGGTGTTATAGTAGTGGCTAAAATATTATGACATGAAACTGGCAAGAGAGCTTAGACTCTAAAAAGATTTATTTGAGAAAGCACAGAAGTGAGTATTATCATTTCTTCCATGTACCGAATCGAAGGAAAGAGTGTTAGAACCTTGCTCCGAATGACACTTTAAGCTGTAAGCTAATATTTGTGCCAGAAATGGGATGTGCAGCCAGCACTCTCAAGGTCTCCTTCTAACTTTTAAACCTCAAGGATAACTTTTGGTTTATCCTATAGTATCCTAAAAGGATTTTATTTACTGGAAGCAAAATCTTAGTTTCCTCTTAAGGTCTGGGGCAGCCAGTGTGGTTTCACATCACAGGAGAGCAACAGGATTCTTGCAACCATACAAAAATGTACATACATTTTCCTTTGAATCCCAGAAACACAGTACAGCAAGACTCCTTGTGGTATTACACTTCAGTTACAGCAGAGGTGATCTGGAAAGGAACCACAAGCATGATTTTTGGCTTTGTCTTGATTGTCAGCTGACCATTGCCAGCAGCTAGGCATCCGCTAGCCACTTGGTCACTGCCTACCCACCCCTCTCTCCTGCTTCCCCCTCAGCAGGATGGGGGTTAAAGAATTGGAAGAGCAAAAGAGAGAGAAAAATTGTAGACCAAGATAAAGACTGTTTAATGAGTGAAGGAAAGAGAAAAAAAGCAAGTGATACAAAGTCATCACTCACCAGCTCCCACAACCAGACTGATGTCCAACCAGCCTCCAAGCAATGGCTCCTTTAATAAGATGAGCCCCTAGATTTATTGCACTAAAGATGCAAGACGAAGATCAAACTACCAATCTGACACCTTCTTTGGTTTAAAAAAAAAATTTTTTTATTTTTTTATTTTTTATTATTTTCATCTGCCTCTCTAATTCTTCTCAAAAGGGACTTACACTAACAAAATCTGACCTTACAAATTTCTTACTCAGTTTTACAGGTCATGAGATTTGAGCTATTCAGATACTGTCAGCAGCTGTTCTTAATGTTTACCCAGCCTGAACTGACCCTGAACTGAATGCTTGTAACTGACAAATAAAAAGTTCTAATGAGTTTATTATTGATTTTTAAAGTTTTTCTTTTTGGAATTTGTTTTCATAGACACACATAAGAATATTTTACAATGTTAATAACTTGGGATGTCAATTTCTGTTCTAATAACTATTGTCATGCAAAATATTTTATTCCAGGTCCTTTTCCAATGCAGTAAAAGTTGTAGCTGAAATAGAGACCTTGACTTTTACCATCCAGGGCTATTTGTCCTTGTTAGCTCAGCCACTGACACGGAAGGCCTGCTCTGAGCACATTTACAGAGGTCATAATAAATTAAGTAACCTTTCTTGAGGATGAAAAATACGATCCCGTGTTTAGTGTTCTAGATTACTGGCAACTAACTTAACCTGAGATTTCAATCAATTCACTTTTCTTTTTGTTCATCTTCTAAAAGGCAGTAAGAAACCCTCACTTCCATTAAAATCAGATATTGCCGGGTGTCTTGACAGATGTCTGCTTCAGGCATGTAGGTTTTTATGTTCCTATGCAAATGTTGTTAATTTGTTTCCTAAAGCAGTTGGGCACATTAGAATTTTCTTGGCCTAAAACTCATAAATGTGACAATTTCTCTTTTGGAAGGTGAACAATTATTGGCTTTAAGTCCTAATAATGGCAGCTGTTGGTAAACATTGGATTTTAAGATACAAACCTATTATTTTGTACTTACTATCAAAAAACTGAGGCACCAAAAATTATTATTTTCATACCTTTACCTTGCAGCTTTCTGCAGGTCTCTTATTTGTCTCCTAAAATTAAGAGGCAAAAGGCTATTGCCAGAGAACAGCAAAAGCAAATTGAGCTGGAAGCCAACGGTGACGGGAGGAGAGTCTGGGGCAGTGCCCTGCCAGGTGAGGGGCACAGTCCCAAGGTACTTGACAAGAAGGGCAGAGCAGATCTGAGGATGATAACCAGGCTCAGCAGACAGCTCAGTGCTCAGTGGGCAAGCCTGTAGTAATAGAGCAGATCCAAGATCAGGTGCAAGGTACAAGACTGAGCACAGACATGGCTACAACATGTCTGATAAGGATCAAAAGCAAAGGTCTGAATTAAATGCAGCTTCCAAACAGAAGAGCATTAGAGGGGGGATGTAGACCAGACTTGTCATAGATCTTTTCATGGAAGCATCTTCCAAGGTCTCACAGCTGTACTGTGTCAGTTTTCATCCCAGGCTAAGGGGCTGGGGAGAGGAAAAGAAATTGCAGGATGTGCTGTTGCAGGTTGAGCCCTGACAGCTGTGCAGGTAAGGTGAGCCTGAGAAAGCGTAGAGTGGTGAAGGCTTCTCATCTGTTTAGGCAAAATGCAGGTTCACTAGGAATGAGTGAAAGTCTGAGAGAGGTAGTGTAGTTTGCAGGAGCTAGCAGTTAGTATCTCTTCACTTTCTTCACTCTCTTCTGGTATTCTGCGATATTGCTTGGTCTGGCCTTTCAACCTGGATTCAAATATGCAAGTCTGAACAAATCAAGATTTTGGGCATTGAAGATGAGCAGCACTTGGTTGTGTTTTTTCCTTTAGGAAAGCCATTTTTACTCAAAGATTACTTTGAACAGTAAACATATGAGGGATTCATGAAGGAACAATGACAAAAATAAATGAGTATTTCTTCGTGAAAATGTTATTGAGATAAGGCTCTGTGAGAAATATCCAGTCCTTGATTGTTTAAATATAAATTTTAGCTCCAAAAGAGATAAGTTCAGTGGATTTGAGGGTTGTTTGTTTGCTTTTACATTTATAAGAATCAAGGTACTATTTTCAAAACAAAACATTGCAGTATCAAAGAAAATATTTGTTTTAATACTCCATTTTTAATACCCTTTTATTTTTTTTCTAATCCACTGAAAAAGAGTAATATTATTGCCTCTTCACATGCACAGTAAGTTTAAAGCTGTTGCCTGGACCACAGGTGGCAGTACATGTTTAAGTATGAATATATCTAAGCAGCTTGTGTCAGTACAGGAAGAAACTTGATCCTTCCTTGTACTAGTTCAGTTAATCAAGATCAAATATATTTCCTAAGCTGTGTGAAGACAAAAATTTAAAAGGTTGCAGTATGTGTAGAAACATAATATTAGAGAACATGAGAATGAGACTTGTTCATGTCCTAAAATAACAGTGATTGCAATAAGTAACACTGTAGAATAGGAAAAGGCTCTGTATATTGTCTGTTCTGAGTTCTGATTGCCCTTTTTTTAGGCAGATTAATTAGCTTGTCAAAGCTAGACGTGTATGGATTTATTAATGGTCCCATTTCTATCCAGGCATGTATGAGCTCTAGCAATCTTCTAATATGCTTTGGATTTGTTTATTTTTACTGAAAGTAGACAGTGGACGATTTCTTTTTATAGTGCCAGAAAAAAAAAAAAAGTGATGATTATGTATATAAAAATGGCTGTAGTGCAATTACTTGTCTCTAGAAGAAAATGACCTTGAATTCCATTTCTGAAAAATACATAAGTAGCATACTGTGTCTTTAGAGTTAGTTTTCCAATGTAGAGTGAGTATCTAGCTCATAGAACTGTTCTAAAACGCAGTCATGTCAGTACTCTCGGACTCAAATGACTAGATTACTGGACAACTGTATTTATAGAGACTTTACAGTAAAGAGGTTTTGTACCATTGGTATCCCACATGTGAATAAGAAAGATTTTTTGTTGTTGCTTTCCTCCTAGATGTTTTATGATCCCTGGATATTTATACAGAAAAGCCTTTTCCTCCTGTGTCTTTATTTTACAAGGTTAATGTAAAATGAGCGAGGCCTTGAATGAGCAACTCTCCAAGGACCATACTAGGAGTCTTTTCTAAGCATTCCCTCAATTAATTTCTCATTCTCAAATATATATGTGTAGATATATTAAGTGTACCTAGTTATAAGTTGAATACAGTATTCCATTAAAACTTCTATTAATGCTCTGTACAATGTAATTATTAACTTCTTTTGGTGGAAATATCTTACTAGAAAATGCATGATACATTCTAAGGTTGGTTACATTTACATTCTCCATGATGCCTGACATTCAGCCACTGATTAACTGCTATCCTCAGTTTTTTCTGACTCTTTCACTTCCAGTTCATCATCTCAGCACAATACTTCAGCTCTGTCTTTAAGTGCTGGACTTCGCATGCAGTATCATTACACTTTTATCCTTTTTCTCTGTAGTATCATTGAGTCACCTCAAAGTTAACTATTTTTTTTTCAGTTGCAGTGCTCCTCAAGTTTTTAATCTCGGCATATTTCAGTAGTACTCCTGGCCTTTTTTTTCGCAAACATCATTAATTAAAATGTCATAAAATCCAACACTTAAAAAAGAATGTCTCTAGATAGAAAGTAAAGATCTTGCGGTGCAGATGAGATGGTGAGATGTTGTAGATGCTTTGACACACCAAGAAGAAGAGTTGTATGAACTTGTGTATAGCCATGCTGCTTCAGAAGAGACTTTGCATGAGTTCTGTTACAGTGAAAAAAATAAATAGTTCACTTCAGACATTATCTCAGAATGTTTTAATAAATTATACTTTATCATGAAAAATTTTTCATATTAATTTACTGTGTTATAATATGGAGAATATATTCTCTTCTTCACATTTCTGCTGTTTCATTAGGTTTTTTGAGTTCAGGACAGGAGATCAACTTGCAGGTAATTTCTACTTTTTTCTTACATAAACTTTAACTAATATTCTTACCTGAGTTAGGGTGGGGAAAAAAAAAATCTTGTCTTCTTGGGGAGAAAAAAAATCCAACAAACCAACATATGGTTGGCATGATGAGTTTTAAAAAAAATAATATCCTCCATTTCTAGATATAGTAGTAAATACTTTTCAACTTGTTTTATTATAGAATCATAGAATCATAGAATGGCATAGGCTGGAAGGGACCTCAGAGATCATCTAATCCAACCTCCCTGTCATGGGCAGGGGTGCCTCTCAACTAGACCAGGCTACTCAAGGCTCCATCCAACCTGGCCTTGAACACCTCCAGGGAGGGGGTATCCACAACTTCTCTGGGCAATTTATTCCAAAGTTTTACCCACCCTCGTACTGAAGAATTTCTTCCTAAAATCTAATCTAAATCTCTTCTCCTTCAACTTAAACCCATTTCCCCTTGTCCTATCAGTGGACACTCTTGTAAAAAGTCCCTCCCCAGCCTTTCTGTAGGTTCCCTTCAGGTATTGGAAGGCAGCTATTAGGTTCCCCCAAAGTCTTCTCTTTTCAAGGCTGAACAATCGCAGCCTGTCCTCGTAGCAGAGGTGCTCCAGCCCCTGGATCATCGTTGTGGCCCTCCTCTGAACACGCTCCAACAAATCTATGTCTCTCTTATGGTGGGGACACCAGAACTGGACGCAGTATTTGAGATGGGGTCTCACAAGAGCAGAGTAGAAGGGGAGAATCACCTCTCTTGACCTGCTGACCATGCTTCTCTTGATACATCCCAGGATGCGGTTGGCCTTCTGGGCCGCATGAGCGCACTGCCGGCTCATGTTGAGTTTCTCATCTGTAAACACTCATTCATCTACACCTTCTCTTGTAAGAGTAAGCGAGTGGCTGCATGGTACTTAGTTGCCAGCTGGACTTAAACCATGATAAGCAACCTAAGCATTGCTTGGGAATCTCATATTCCAGTAAAAATCTGGAACTGTGGTCAGTTCGTCATATGTTATTTCTGCCACTCCTTCCTCTTCAGGGAGAGGACTCTTCACACTCTTCCCCTGCTCCAGCGTGTCTCTCCCATGTGAGACAGTCCTCCATGAAATTCTGCAACATGAGTCCTTCCCATGGGCTGCAGTTCTTCATGAACTGCACCCAAGGGGTGCAGTTCTTAACTAACATACTCCTCCAGTATGGGCTTCCCATGGAGTCATGGTCTTCTTCAGGTGCAGCCACCTGCTCCAGCATGGGGTCCTCCATGGGCTGCAGGTCTTCACAAACTGCTCCACCTTAATCTCCATGTGCTGGAGGGGGACAGCCTGCCTTCTCACCATGGGCTTGTCATAGTTGAGCCCAGCTAAGTTGGCGTAGCTAAGCTACGACGCAACCCCTCACTCACTCCTTGCCCCTCCATGGGGTGGAAGGAAGAAAAATATAACAAAAGACTTGAGGGTGGAGATAAAAACAGAGAGGGATCACCCACCGACCATGGCCCCAGGCAAAAGAGACTTGGCTTCGGGTCAAATCAATTTAATTTATTAACAGTTACTTCAGAGAGGATAATGAGAAAAAAAAACAGATCTTAAAAAAACACACCTTCCCACCCTTGCCCCCTCTTCGTCCTGGTTCTATCTCCTCCTCTCAGTGGCTCAGGGGACAGGAAAGGGCAGGGATTGCAGATCAGTTCATCACACGTTTCTGCCACTCCTTCCTTACAGGGGGAGGACCCCTTACACTCTTCCCCTGCTCCAATGTGGGGACCTTCCTCATGGGAAATAGTCCATATATTTCTCCAACGTGAGACCTTCCAGCAGAGTGCAACGCTTACCCATCAGATTGTCATGGTTTCTTAGGATGCAGCCACCCGCTGTGGTGTGGATTCCCTTCCCACGGACTGCAGATGCATCTCTGCGTCACCATCAGTCTCCAGCAGTGCAGGGGGTCCTTCCCACAGAGACAATCATCTATGAACTCCCTTAGGTGCAGACATCTCTGCACAAGCATGGGGCTCTTCATGGGCTGCAAGTGGATCTCTTCTCCCAGGTTTCTCTCATGGACTGCAAGGGTGCAGCCTGCTATTTCACCATGGGCTGCAGGGGAATCTCAGCTTCAACACACCTCCTTCTGCTCCTTCATTGACCTTGGTGTCTGCATAGTAATTTCTCTCAGGTCTCAGTCCTCTCTGTGCTGCAGCTGCGCTGGGTCCAACTGGCCTGACGAACTTTGGCAGTCCTGATATGCTGAACTCTGTCCAGTGGGCACCCCAGGAGCAGCGCACTTCGGAGCTCTCCAAGCTGTGCTGCCGTGGCCATCTTCAGTTGAATGGTGGTGGCCCAGTGTGGGCAGCCACCTGCCTGGGAGGCCAGGAGGGGCCAGACCTCTGCCTCCTCACTCTCTTCACTGCAGGTCCTGGCTGGTTATGTTCCTTTGTCCCCTTCTTAAATATGGCATTTGCAGAGATGTCAATTGGCTTAGTTCTGGACAGAGAGGATGGCAGATCCAACGTGGCCAGAGACTGGTCCAAGAGGTTTTGGAGCCTGTGAAGCTTCTGGAATCTCCTTACTGCGGCTATCTCTGCAGCCCTTCCCCTGATATCAAAACTCCGCCACATAAACCCAGCACAGGGTTGCAGGGGAATCTCAGCTCTGGTGCACCTCCTCCCCTTCCTTTTTCACTGACCTTGATGTCTGCCTAGTCGTTTATCTCACATCCAGCTCCACTGGAGTCTTAATTTAGGGGGACAAAGACCCTTGGCCAACGACACTGGACTGTGGGGAACCACACCTTCCTCCTCTGTCCACTGCAAGTCCTGCATGGCACAGATTTTTTTTCCTTCTTAAATATGTTATTTACAGAGGTGCTGATTTGCTCAGCCTTGGCCAGAGGCGAGTCAGACTTAGAGCCAGGGAAGCTTCTCGCAGCTTCTCACAGGGCCATTCTTGTAGCCCCTGCCCCACTACCAAAACCCCACCATACAAACCCAACACAGGGTCAAATGTATTAATTGGATACAAAAAATGGCACATAGTAGGCTCCTGTTACCTCTTTTCTTAGCTCTACTGTAACTGTTCCTCAAATGCTATATACTGTTTTGTTGTCAGTTGTTTAAAGAGGAAATTGATAAGTCATATTCAGAAAAGAGGTCAGTCCAGTAGGCAGACTCCATTTAGCTTTTCAATGAGAAGTTTTGGTCCCCAAAAATTTAGGTTGGATACTAAATTCCAGCATCACATTAGCCACTTCTGAGAATTTTGGCACCAGGAGCTCCACAACTGCAAACTTGTGGGCTTTTTTTTTTTTTAAAAAAAAAAAAAAGATCCCAAAGCTCACCTTTCTTTTTCAGATAAGCCTGGGATAGTGCTCTTGTATACCTTCAGATTAGAAGTCATGTTTCTATACATATTTTTAATAGATATTCCTTATTTGTAAACTACACACATTCTCATCAGAATACTCAACAGATATAGACAGGAAATTATAAAGTTGTCTTAACTCATCAGACTAAAAACTTGTCTTATTCTTTTTTTTTTTTGATTGTCCCTTATACGTTTAAGAAATAGACAGAGCTTCCTGCCCCCTTTCTGATTTAAACTCCCCCAGACATTTATCACAACAGTCGGTGCATTTGAGGCTTCCAAAGGAAGTATGGTGCTCAGCAGTGCAAGGACAGGACAGGACAGATACAAAGTGCTTCACTTGCTACTATATTAAATGATTCACTGCTGTTTCTTTCATTGTAAAGCACTTTATGTATGAAAGGTATCTTACTGAAGAAAATTCTTGGTTTAACCTTACTCAAAACAGTGCTTGGCTCAATAGATGTTCATATGGCAATATCACTTCAGCGCCCAGCTGCAGTGGTGGGTTTTGGTGTGTAGTTTTTGTTCAGGATTTTTGTGGTCTCAGGCTTTCTTTTTTGTTTCTGAAGCAATCCTAGAGATAGAATACAACAGTCTTTCCCGTATCTTGCACAAGGAAAAATGTGAGGCTAAATGCTACTCTGATATGTTGCAAATAAAATCTTAACAAATTATGTTATGTGTACTTCAAATAGTGTAAGATTAAAAAAACAACAGATGTTTTGTGACACTGAGGAGAGTTTAAAAATATTTGAACTAACTTGTCCTACTGTTTCATCTGCGAATAGCTGTGTGCAAGCTCTAGTACTTTTGACCACTGCTTTCCATTTTCCTAATTTTCTCAACAGAATATAACTTCCTACAAGGTAGATATATGGTACACATGGTAGAGATTCTGTTATGACATAAAGGCACTCCTCCAGTATAAGATCATCTCTTCTTTTGAGCACTCTCTGCCTGTGATTTTTTTTTTAATTTCAGTGTTTTCTTATGAACTAAGGAAACAGTCCACAACTTCACAAATCACAGAACTTTCATAGATTTTATTCATTTAACATTCCATGAATTTTTCAAAATCTGTCATTAAACTGACATAAAAAAGTAAGTTCCATTTATTAATAAAAAAGATGCAATAGCATTTTTATTGGAAAACATTCGATGCTACATTTTGGTTGGCAAAAGATGCAATAGTCTGGCAATTCAAAAATGTATCTTTAGAGAGTGACATAAAGTTAGTGAGTGCAGTTTACAGGATCAGGATTTTAAATCTTCATTAATGGTGTGCACTGCTTCAGACTGTATGGGGAAGCAATCAGAGCAGTGGCGAGCATTATGAGGGGCTTAGATACTTGTATATATCTAAGAAACATGCTTCAGAAGGCTCACTTGCATTTAGGTTCTATTCATATTATCACTTCATCAAAGCTGAAGGAGCAAAAACTTTGTATGGACTTGAATTTCTGGTCTGGAGTTGTACATATTACTGCTACATTTCAGTTGACCATTGTGAATACAGGAGGATGAAGAAGCCACTACAACTAAAGACATCTATAATCTTCTTATACTTTAAAAATAAATAAAACTCAGCATTCCTTTATACAAAAGGTGAAAATGGTATATTCATTTGATAACTATTAATAACTATAAAGAAGACATTTTAAGTAAGTAGTAGTACATCTTGTAGGAAGATCTGATATGAAAATTCATAATAAAGGCCCAGTAAAATAAAGTTTTATAATTGAAAAGTAACTTCTAATACAAGCCAGTATTTAATTACTGTTCAGAATTAAATTTAAACCTTATCAATATAGAGACAGATTTAAGGTTGGTTTAGATTTACTTCTACATTTTGAAACTTTTGCACATTCACTCAGCGACATTACTGTGTTGTATGGCATGATTATGATTTCAGATTCCTAATTCTGATTATCTTCCTTTGGAAAACTAGAGCAAACTTTTTCTTTCATTCATTTTACGACTAAAATATTACATAAATGCCACATACTGTAGTTGCACTCCACAAAATCCTCCATTCATAGGTGTCTAGTTGTGTGCTAGAAAAATTCCTTTAGGCACCTACAGATCCACCTACCTGGATACCTAAAACTGTCGTAATCCTGCAGGCTGTATTAGCCTGTGGAAATCAGAATCTGTCCATTCTTCTGCTTTATTAACCTGAGTGGACTTCCATCAATGCGTAAAGCTGCTTTGAGCACCACTGATTATATTCCTGTGGGATACAGCTTAGCACAAAAAATTGCCACCTAATCCATATGTGTGATGACCTGTGTTGCATTCAAAGGAGCTGACTGTGGTGATTGCATAGATGGTGCTTTTTCCTTGGTGTCAGTCTGCCTGCTTCTTGTCTTGAATGGCAGGCTGCTGCAGGGAGGCATAAACAGTGCGAGTAGCTAGAGTCAGCAGCAAAAGGTTTTGAACTGATCTTTGAGATGAAACATACCACTGAACTGCTTGAAAATTGAAATTGTAATCAATTCTATTAATAATGAAATAATAGTAACATGCACACTTTATTCCAGAAAGAATTTCTTAATGAAGCCCCTTTGATTTAGTTAAGTGCCTACACGTACAGGTTAAGGGCCTAAATCATTAAAATGCATTACTTGTTTCTCTCCATTCAGCGAGGTACTGTGGATACTGCGTAGAAGGTCTGATATTTCACTGATTCAAAAAAAACCCAAAAAACATTAGGCCAATTCATACATAATTTTTGTTCTGTGTTCATAAGTTTTGCCATGACATTCTAATTTTAAATAAAGCCATTAAATTAAAGTCCTATTTCTGGAGCACAAGCTTGGAGACAAACAATTGTAGGTATTGAACAAGGAATATAATTTGCTGTATTGTTATTTTTTTTAACCACTTGTAAAGAGGCTATCAGTGACTGAGCTAAAACATCTTTTATACTTGTAGAAACAAATACAAACAGATAACCAATGTCAGACAAAATACTTTAGGGGCCAACGAGTCAGAACTCTTTTCCTACATGTTTTATAGTACACTTTGCTATTCAATACAAGATTGAAAAAGATCAGCACGGGGGAAGAACAGAAGGCTGGAAAAATGAAGCATATCACATTTTTCTTCTCCAGGTTAATGTATCTTGTTAATTTTTTGGCCTGCTCCTGCTTCTCTTGGTAAAAAACACAGTTTCTCTGTGGTATCTTATTTTATTTCAAATGTAGTGCATTCTAAGTTATTTTTTCCTCTGCTCAACCTTATTACCTCTCACCTTGTACACTCCTCAGGTGAGAGGCAGCAATCCATTACACACAGCTGTGATACACATGTCGATTAACATGCCTTACCAGTGAAATTGTCTTCACCAGAGATGCTTTAAGGGTGACTTGTTTGGGAGTGAAGAGAGAGGAAGTGTTTTGCTTTGTTTGGGTATTCTAACAAGCTAAGAAAATATAGTTAGATACTGTAACTTAATATGCGTATTTAGTATGGTAACAGCTTGCAGGAGGAGTGTTATTTTCTAAAATGAGCTAATTTTATCAATGATTAGAATCTAATCGTGTTTTTCTACCTGATAAGGTTCAGATGCAGTACACCACCACCGGACCCTCTTACCTATTTCGTGTTATTCTTGTTTTGATTCTCAACTTCAGAGCATGTGGAATTTTCTGGCATTTAAATTCGTGCTGCTTTTGAAAATGCTATTTCCTTTACCTCTTCTTTCCTGGGCTGGAAGTTGATACTGAATAACTGCTGCATGAGGGAGAAATTGCAACAGCCCTTCACTGTACTACTGACACGTTGAATTGCTGGTTGGAGAGCAGTAGTAGGGAAACGGAAGCGATGGTACTATTGTCTAATCACAGACTGATAAAGCTGCTTAACCACAAATGACAAAATAAGTCTAATCTCACAAAAAATACTCTTCATCAATTTGACCATCAAGTTTCCTGAAAACAGGAGGTCTCATTCAGTATCTAGAAAGCCAATAATCACCAGGGTCAGTGGAGAGTGTGACAGTGAGATGTGGATTACTCTAACGGAGACATATGACTGTGTGTTGGAGAACAAAAATGCAATCAGTTATCAGCATCCCAATGTCATGTAACACAGAAATGCTACTACCTACTGATGAATTCATAATCTGACATTCCAGCTTGCTGAACGTGACGTAGCAATTTCAGCATACTTCTAGAACATAATTCTAAAGTGAGAAAGAAAAAAAACCTTCTTCTTTCCCAAATCGCCACGTACCTGCTACTGTCATTTCCAAAATTCCTATCTCACTTTCAGTGGAGCACAAATTCTGCGACTGATAAACATCACAGTTCCGGGTGTCACTTAACAGCAAAAACTTTGCAACACAGTTTTGTGCATTTTCACTGCCTTCTAATGATAATCAGTGTCATTCGCCAGCTCGTTACAAACCTTTTTCATGGATCACCAGAAACGCAGAACCTGAGGGGGTGGCTTTTTTTGTTTCACTAAAAACTTATTGTACCTGCTATTTACTTTAAGGTACAAAACGTAGTGGAGAAACTAACAGACCAAAACAATGACTACATCACACTCTAATCATTTTTGCTGGCAAATCTTACTTTTTCTATGGACATAAAAATCCCTAATGATCCTTAGCAAAGAACAATTTAGCAATGAGAGTGGCATGTAAACGAACACTATGTTTAGATCTATGGTTTCTTTTGCTTTACATCACAAACTTAGAATTAAAGAGCATTGCCCTGTCTTTCAAAATCATGCCACCCTCAAAAATTACAGCATTGCAATTGGTTGTCTTTACTGAGGCTTTCACTTTACACTTATTGTGAAGTTTTCTGCTTCATAAATTTTGCATAGTTTAGTGTTTGTTTGTGGTGGGTTTTTTGGAGGTTGTTTGTTGTTAGTTTGTTTTTTTAATCTAGACTAAAATAGAGGTCAATTCTTTGGACTGTGCCTCTAAGCAGCTAAGATGGTACAGATAAAGTCAGAAAAAGAAACAAAGGCACCTATATGAGCAGTCTACGTGTCTGTCCCCACATTGCAAGTCAAAGCAGTTCTACGATTTACTCTAATTTACGCAGTCTAAACCAATTCACTCTGGAGTTGTCCAGCAGTGGAATGCTCAGTCGTGGTTACAAAATACCTGCCTTAGCCTTAGGTATTTTGGGGAGATTTAGATGTTGATAGTTTGGGACTATTTTGCTAGTTCATCGGTGTACGAGGAACTCAAGTGCACTGTGGGAAATCCCCAAGCTGGGAGACCTAATATTGTTAAATATTTTTTTTTTTCTCTAGTGCAAGAACAAATCTGTGTCTCAGAAGTTTTAGCATTTGCTTACCTATCACAGTAGAAGTCTGGGATTTAGGAAGCCTGGGTTCTGGGAAAGAAAATAGTCTTACTATATGACAGGTCTGTGAAACAAGCAGATCTCATTCATTATTACTGCAGTGCGCTTTAGTTCAACACGAATATGATAACATAGGCCACACTCAAAGAAGACGATGAGCAGAGCTGTTGTCTTCTGACTGTCACCTTCATCTTGGAAAAATTCCCCTTTGTTACCAAGAATCTGAAGCAGGAAGGAGCTGTGTTTGTAACTGGAGAAGAATATAGAGAAAACAAGCAGAAATGATAATTTTAACATATTTTCCTGATTTCTTCCCCCTGTGCCCTGCCCCACTCCCCTTTGTATTTTCTCTCTCTTGAGGCAGGAGGAAAGTGAAGTCACATACTGTTGAGTAATGGACTTACTGAGTCTCGCTGTCAAAGGGATCAAAATTCAGCCTCTGCTTTCAATGTCATTGCATCCACAGATTTTTTTCACTCGTTTTACAGTGTAAATTCATCCTTCTGATTGCTTAGCACAGGTTTCTCTAGTGAGTCAGAGATATGTTTCTTTTTTAAGAAACAAATACACACGTATCAACTGAAAACCATCAGTAGTTGGGTTTTGTGTTTGTTTTGATTTTAATTTTTGTTTGAAATCTCTTTTTATGTGGAAGGGTGTTGGGGTTTTTTGTTGGTTTTGCTTCGGGGTTTTTTTGTGTTTTGTTTTTTCTTTTTTTTTTTTAAATGGTCTTAAGACTTTGATGAGAAATAAAATTTTGGGGGACTAAAGTGTATGGTTGTACCCATATGTGGAGTATAGATATGTATGATGGGAAAACATTGTTGAAAGCTCTGCAGTTTTAGAAGAAATTAAATGACAAGACTCCATGCAATTTCTTCATACTTTTTGGTCTGTATCACAAGTGGCAATTCAATCTGAATATTTTAACCACCAGGTTTTGCAGGGTTCTCATTCTCCAGACATCTCTATACAGTAGTTTTGTCCTGTAATTCCTTGTAGATTAATAATGGAGACTTTATATGGCATCATAAACCACAATTCAAGAAATAACAGAGAGTAGTTCAAAATCTAGAACATCTAGAAGGCAGATGTAAGGGTACCATGAAATAAGTAGCACTTATTAGTCGTGATTTTATAAAATTAAATCAGATTCCATGTGATAGCTGTGACTTTTCAAAGCCTATTGCTCAAACTACCAGATAAAGTGAAAATCTATACAACCTCTGTAGAATTGCTCTGGTTTTAAATGGTACTTTTCAAGGGTACTCTCCCAATGCTTCAAACTCCGTAATGATTTTCTTCACAGTCTTCAGTAAATTAGTTTGTTGTTCTGATAAGTAATCAATGGTTCTTGCATTTACTGTACAAACAGAAAAAATATAGTTTGATTACTGGGAAGGTGTTCGTTTGGGTTTTTTTGTCTTTTTTTTTTATTTTTTTTATTTTACTTTTATACTTTTTTAAAAAACGCCATAACAGGATTCCCTTCAGCTTATGAATTTATGGAATTCTTTTTCACAACATCTTATGTTAAAAATATCTATTAAATTGTCAGTTAGTACTCTTTGAGCTATTTAATGTTGTTCTGCTTTCACTAGCACCTTTACAGATGTGTAAAACTTTGTCTTAGCTATTGGAATGTGCTGTTAGATAGAAAAACTGACCCAGTTGTGTCAAATGAAATATCTTTGGTGGTACTCATTTATGAGTTAAAAATATCTTGAACATTGAACAGAGATCTCTCTGAACTTGATGAATGTTTTCTGCTGTGGTATATGTGAATTATTGGTATTGTTCATACAATGTATTCAGATTGACAAATTCAACACACAATTGCAGATGAACTCTTGCAGAATTGACGTTTAAGAGATGACAGAAGAAAGAGTAAAATTAAAAAAGTAAAAAGTCAAGTACAGAATGCTGAACATCATGGAAACCATGTAAATTACTTGAGCTTCCTTTAAATAAGAATAGATATCTTTTATTTTTTTTAAGATGTATACCATTCTGTTTTACCTTTTACCACTCACTCTTCCAATCTCATTGAACCTCTATGTCCTTCATAAACAAGTGCTTTTTTTCTCCTGGTGACTGCAGTCATGGCCCTGTCTTTGGGCGAAACTGCAAAGCAAAGCTGGGTGGGCCTCTGTGATTATGGAATTGAATAGGACACTACAGCCCAAAGGTGATGGGATTTGCTTTTTCATATTTGATGTAGCTCCTAAGATATCTCTACCCTGCTTCTATTTCAGTTATTGGTTCTATGGTACTCATGAGTTAATCAAATGGAGAAAGAGAACAGCATATTTAGAAATAGTGTGAATTCTACACAACATTAATGTACCTTTTTATTCTTTATTTTTACTTGTACCATTAATGAGGTCTGATATTCCCAGCTGGCAACTACTTGACAGAAATCAAAAGAATTTTAATTACTCCCAGAAAGATGATTGATTAGAGCTCCCTTTTCTTTAATTGAATGTTCATTCATTTAGAATCTAATACAAATGATTATTTTTTTAATTACTAAGCTATTAACTGCTTTTAGTGGAAGACAATCAGAAAACTAGAAAACAATATTTGTTTTACAGGTATATAACCTACACAGTCTTTGTGAGCTGTCCTTTAACTACATTTTGAAATTTTTACTACATTTCTATCAGTTAAAATACATTCACTGTTTCACAATCATTATTTTTTGTTTCTTCAGAGACAACTTAAACAGAAACTTTTGGCTTTAATGGAACAAATTGCAAAACTTAGGAGAAGATCTCATGCTTCCCATTAAGGTATCAGAATCACAGAATCACAGAATGTTAGGGATTGGAAGGGACCTCAAAGGATCATCTAGTCCAATCCCCCTGCCGGAGCAGGACCACCTAGATCAGATCACAGAAGAATGCGTCCAGGCGGGTTTTGAACATCTCCAGAGAAGGAGACTCCACAGCCTCTCTGGGCAGCCTGTTCCAATGTTCTGTTACCCTTACTGGGAAAAAGTTCTTCCTCATGTGTATTTGAAAAGACAAGGTACTTCCATATACTACAATACTGCAATTAGAGAGCAGAACTGTTTGTCATACTTACGAAATTCTTCACTCTGAGGGTGCCGAGACACTGGAACAAGTTGCCCATAGAAGTTGTGGATGCCCTAGCTCTGGAAATGTTCAAAGCCAGGTTGGATGAGGCTTTGAGCAACCTGATTTAGTGCAAGGTGTCCCTGCGTCTGGCAGGGGGGTTGGAAGTAAATGATCTTTAAGGTCCTTTCCAATCTAAACCATTCTGTGATTCTATGAACTGGAAAATGGGCTAAGAATCGTAGAATCATAGAATGGTTAGGGTTGGAAGGGACCTCAAAGATCATCTAGTTCCAACCCCCCTGCCATGGGCAGGGAAACCCTCCACTACACCAGGTTGTCCAAAGCCTCATCCAACCTGGCCTTGAAAACTGCCAGGGATGGGGCAGCCACAACTTCTCTGGGCAACCTGTTCCACTGCCTCACCACTCTCAGAGTGAAAAATTTCTTTCTTATATCTAACCGAAATCTGCCCTCTTTCAGTTTAAATCCATTGCCCCTTGTCCTATCACTACATGCCCTTGTGAAAAGTCCCTCTCCAGCTTTCCTGTAGGCCCCCTTTAGGTACTGGAATGCTGCTATAAGGTCACCCCAGAGCCTTCTCTTCTGCAGGCTGAACAGCCCCAACTCTCTCAGCCTGTCTTCATAGCAGAGGTGCTCCAGCCCTCTGATCATCTTCGTGGCCCTCCTCTGGACTCGTTCCAGTAGCTCTATGTCCTTCTCGTGTTGGGGACTCCAGAGAAAATAGGACTCCTAAGAAAATAGGTTAAAACTACATTAAAAGGCATAGATACAAACTCCAGTGTGATTAACTTTAAAATGTACCTATACACTTCAAAATAGATGTAAAAACATAAATAACTCCCACTCACTTCCCATTTCCTTTTCATCAAAAACTTAATCTTGCATAGTATGCCAAATACTGCAAAAAGAGATGAGTTTTCACCTCGACAGCAATGGCTCTGACCATAGGAGGCTTGTAATGCTTGGTATCTGCTCTAGTGTGCATTACCATCTGCTGTCCAGTTGGAGAACTACAACATGTGTGTGTTTGCGTGTACACATGTATATAGATACACAGCTACATAGATATAGATATATACATACATGGAGCAGTTACGCACATTTTTAATGCAGTACCATCCGGTATCTGATGCAAAAATTCTATCATAGTGAGTGAGATTTAAAATCCTCTGAAGGGAACTCACAGTGGCAGGATCCTGAAACATTCAACATACTCGTTCAAATAAAAAATTTCTTTTTTTTTTTTTTTAAAAGAAAGTGTATCAGAAACTTTTGTTAAACCTAATATTTTGTTAATGAAATAGTGAACATTGACTCAGAGCCACCAAGAATAGTTATATTGGGGAAGTATTGAACTGGAACTTAAGAGTTTTGGGCTTTGATTTTTGATTTCTTAACATGGTATTCGCTCCTTCTTTTGTACTAGTCAGTAGTTACAATCTTCCATGTAGATGTTACTTAAGAAGGCAACTAGTAATTCTTTAATTTGTATTCTAGTTCTGAAAGAATTTATATCTATTTATGATGCTGCTATCTCCCAGGTTCTAATAGTTTAAACTCATTATAAATATGAATTATAAAACTCAAGAACTTGTATTTCATATTAATAGTTATCTATCAGTTCATGTGAAGAAGTTTTTCTGTTGAATTCCAAATTACGTATGAGAAGCTTTATTTACCTCATAGTGCCTGAGACTGAAAAAAATCAAGTTCTATTTTTTTCCAGTCAAAAACTTCTTAAGAATTGTTAGTTGGGAACAAAACTGAAAGGAGAAACAAATTGAACGGACCATTGTTTTGGCAAATATCTGCAAACATAAAAATCTAACAGGGGAAAAACCCACCATACATTAGTATCAACACTAGCATGGAAATCCATAGTTAGTGGGGAATAATGTAGAAATAAGATTGGTTTTGAGAATGAAGGAGATTGAGTTTATCCTCAAAAACTGAATTGGCAATTCATATTGCAGTCACATTGACTCCAAATTAATTCATCTTGATTAATGTTGCTATGATGAATATCAACGATATTAATAATGATTAACCTATTTATTGCAGCATCTTGCTGACTAGGATAATATTTTGTAAAACTGGCACTAGCACTGTGCATCTGTCTTTGCTATTTATGTAGACCTAGATGCAGAATAATTTATATGATGACTGCTATAGCTCTAAAAACGTAGGCTTCATGAGTTTGGCTGTTTCTATGCCTGATTGCAAATTCCCTGGCACATGCCAACAGGCTTAGTGAATGCCAGATGACTTTCTGTTTCTTTGTTTTGTAAGCTTGTGTTATTACATATCAATGTATTTTCATTCCTCAGTATAGACTAACTACTCAAAAGTGATGGCTTTATCTTATGTACTTTAGGTGTCTTTTCCAAGAGTCATATAAAAAAAAAAAGTTACATGGAAATCAGAAATTCTTTTTATTTATATTGCTCACCATTGGATTTTAAAGCATACTTTAATCTCTTTAAAGTTCTCGAAGCCACTCAATAGAACTATTAGATACAAAATTAGACATACATATAATTCTGCAAGACTGACAGCTGAAACTCAAATGTACATGATGTCTTATATAAGAATGGACCAAATACTACTCTAAATAATACTGAAAGTTTAACAACTTTCCAAATGCCCCACTAAGTAGAAGATGGTGTGCTTTTCCAGTTGTAGCAACACCTAGAAAACAGCTGACATTTTGCATTTTCAGAGATCATTCAAATATTAAGGATTTAAACTGTGTTAACACATTTCTATTAGAAATTAGTCACACATACATGATTTTTGTAAAACAAATACATGTAAAGAACAAAATATTTTCCTCTCTGTTATTTTAAAAGAAATTTTATAAGGGTGTGACATAGAAACAAACAAACCTTATTCATGAACGAAAGAGTAATTCAAGAAAAGCTAAGAAGTGGCTGATCATTAAGTAGATGAAATCTAATGATTGGATTGGAATTCGTTCTTTTGGGTATCAGGAAAAACACGACATGTATTGTGGATTACCATTTCTGTAATTAAATGTGATTTGGAGGCAAGAAGTAGTGCAATATAGCAAAACAAATGCCTGCTCTTTTATGTAGAGGAATAATTAGACAAATGGTCTAGACAATTCTGAAAGCTGGAGAGCTGGGGTGGGTGGTTTGTTCATTTGCTTTCTTGATACAGGATTCGAAATTTGCCCAATTCATTGCTAAATTATAGATTTTCTTGTTGTCTTCAGCTTTAACTTAGAAGCCTAATGATAATAGACCCTAGCTTAGAAGCATACTAGAGCTAATGCATGTTCTGTTAAACAGTTACATTATTTTTTAGTGGAAGGAGTTATATATTTGCATGTGCAATTTTAAGAATGTCTTCTGTTAGCTCCCTGATGTTTTAAATCTGCAGTGTAAGTTTTTCAGAAAAAAAACAAATTCCTGAAAGACAGTAAAAGAGCCTTTTTTGGTCCTTGAGTGTATCTTTGCTGTATTAGGTGAGTAATCCCTTGACACTGCTCTCACAAACCACCCAACATCAGATACGAGAAAGCACAGGAGATACTGAAATTTGTTTCTACTATGACATTATTATCCTACTGAATGAAGCACGGAGGTAATCCATGTCTAAGAGGTGCCTCAAAAGATGTAGTTTCTCTAGAGTTTAGCTAGCCTTACTGCTTTAGAGGAGGCTTTTTTAGATAATCTAGCATTATACAATTTTTCGAGATGGGAGGGGCAATGGAACATTTTAATAATGTGAAGTGAAAAAGTTCCCTAACCCATCTCAGAATCAGCTGTTCAGTATGCACTGCGCACTTGTTCAACAGCACAAGCTTCAAGTGAAAAATAAGAAACACAAAGAACCTTTGTAGGTTCTTTTCGTTCATTTCCTTTGTCCACTAGATTGTCTTTTTGATAATTCTCACTTGGAGGAGAGGGCTATAACTCACACTTCCCATTTCACTAATATTGTTCTGTACTGGAGCAGGGAGGGGGAAACGCCATGAGGAGAGCTGAGAGATGGTTCAGGGTTCTCTCAGATCTTGATAAGAAAGGCCTGACAACAAATGGCTTAATAAGATAACTCTTTTAACAAAATAGAACAAGAAGAACAATGTAAATAGCAAGCAAATCTTCCATCCCTTGAGATGCTGACCACCCCACACTTGAACAGCATCAGACAAGGCCTGGATGGATTTCGTCGCTGTAAACTGCACAGGCAGATGCTGTCCATGAAGAGAAGGTCTCCCCTGTGGTCACTTGAGCTATTACATCATTTCCTTACAAGAACACAACTCTATTCCTAAAGGATGTTCTCTTGAGAACTTCTTGCTCCCCTTTTAAATAAAGGTAAGGCCATGCAGGTGATGTAACGTTGGTACCAAGTGGGAGCTGCCTGCAGGCTCCTCTGTTACAACGAACTGGCCGAAGTTATTCTGCAGCCGAGGAATTTGTGTGCCATAACACAGGCCTGGAAGCCACGCTGCAGGTGTACAACAGCCCAGCACAGGTCTGCGCCTGCTCAGGCCAACTGTACGTGGATCCCTAGCTCCTAAATGTTCAACAGTCTTCCAGTCAGGATCGATACAAGTATCCTGTTATCATCATTAATGGGATTAAAACTTTGGCTATGAAAATCTATAATGCTCTTAGAACATGATCTCATTCTGAATAAGCCTACAGTCCTGTAGAGAGCTAGATGGACAACAAGGCTGGAGAACCATTCTGATAATTGAATGTGTTCTGGAGTGCTTCGAGGTGGAAGAATGAAAGAAAAGCTTAACTTTCTGAGAGTAGTTATTTCTACCTTCAAAAATCACACTGTAAAAGATAGCAGAAAAGAGAGCCACCTGCTCCGTATTATATTTGTGTCATTGGACTTCATAATCCTTTATTATCAAGTTCTCCTATTAAATCTTTTCCTAGTTTTAGCAAGCTCTTCATCATAAAAACCTATAAGCCAGAATGTCCCTTTCTGAGGTAGGTGTAACAGGGACAGGACCGAGACGCAGGGCTTTTTCCTGTTTGCATTGTCCAGAGTTTTCTGGTTTTAGTCACTGCTACTGGAGGGAAAGTTGGATACAACTGCTTACTGTTAGTGAGAATATGGGCATCTAAGGAAAGCAGGAGTTTAGAAAGAGCTTTTGCTGAGATATAAATAAAGATATGCACTACTTTAGAACTCATTTTTTAAATCTTTTAATAATGGAGATGCAGCCTATGCAAAGGAGTGCACTTTATTTTCTGCTCACTTCCTAACCCTTTGATGAATCTGAATTGATTCCTGTTTGAACTGGTGTTTCTTTTGGAAATCAATATTGAATAAAAAATGCAGTTACAGAGAATCCACCATAACAGCAGCTAATTTTTCTAATAGGTAATTTACTCTTTGTTAAACAATGGGCATTGTGATCTAGCCTGTACTAATCTACATTCAGTGATAACCACAGGAGAACATAGGTAACCTTCTTGTTGGCTACCAGATCCTAAAAAACTCTCTTACTTTTAACTTCCAAGTTTATGTTCTTTCTAGGTTGCTACAGTAGCTCCTTAAGCTTCTTTTATTGTAAGGCTCTCTTCATATTATCAACATTGTCTCTGATTTATGGACACCATTGCTACAGTAGTAGTCAACAAATGTCAAATGAGAGGTTATTTGTTCTCCTTAATGTTACTCAGTGTTCTCCTTTTTAATCATCCAAGGGTAACATTTTTTATTTTGGGCACAGCACGGCACCGAGAGTTCATTCATCATTATCCATGACTTTCTTTCAGAATCATTGTTTTTCATGGCAAATTTTACCAGGATAGGTTTTGTGATTATGACATTATTTTTTTTTTTATTTCTGTTACTTGACCTTAAATATGGAGGTATCATAACAATTATTTATTAGTCTATTTTGTTGTGTTTAGCTTTCCAAGAGATTTTGAAGAAAGGCTCTGGGAGGCAATATCATCTGATTTAGGATGACCTTTGCTAATCCTCAATAAGAAAGAAGCGCTCTCCTGTATTTCTAAGGCGTCATCCCAGAAGCCTACTCTTTTGACTTCTTCAGCCAAACCTGATATCTGGAGCTACTGTGGCAACAGTGATAGAAACCAGAGAATCTGTTAATCCATTTCTGACAATAACCCACCCCATATATTTAAAAATCCATCTAGCAGGTAGCATGGCCAATTAGGAACAGATTTGTAAGAATAGAATAGTTGGTGGTAAGGACCTGGCATTCGTAATGCAAACATTTGGGTGAGATTTACTTCAGATTTGCTTTAATGATTTGCAATAAATGAAGCTGTAATTATAGAGGTAATTTGGGACTCTGATAAAGACATGCTATTTAAGAAAAAAAAAGAAAATATTTCCTACATTTTTCTACTTCCTCAGTAACTCCCAGATGATTACAATCATCAAAGATTTAATACTGTAATAATTTAAATCTACCCAAGACCTTTAAATAATATAAAAGAAAGTGGTGAATGTATTCTTATTCCAAAGGTTCTTTTTACCATCTTTAGGTGTTTAAGTGGACAGCTAAATTATTTATTTTCTCCATATTTCTTGATGTTTTTATTAATTTTGCTGATAATATCTTGATTTTGGCCCCAAATTTGACTTCTATAAGCTGTTCCCCTTTTGCCATCTTTTAGCTCTCTTCAATAGCAAAGCTTTGTAGACTATTGTAGTCTTAAAACAATACATACCCCTGAAATTGCAGAGGAAACTATGGCTGTTTTAAAGTGTTCCACAAAATCAAAACACTTTCTTCATACCTTTACCATGTCAAATATTCACCTCCTTAATCTTACTGCTTCTTTCCTTCTTGTTACTGGTAAATGTGAAACTATTGAGAAGATAATTTTATAATCTTCTCCTTTTCTATTTTGACAGTCAGAATTGTTGTAATTTATGATATATCCCAATCAGAAATGTAACCAGGTATCTTTAATACATGAATTCCTACCTACTGACTTCAAATGCATCAAATTTTATAGCAACATCTAAGATTCTAGGACTTAGAAAGTAACTGATCTATCCTTTCTTCTGTTTCTTACAATGTACATCACATTATTTTTAAATATCTTGTCTGAGTATTCAGAGCTCTTTGTTTAATCTGCTTGATTCCCATATGCTGTGGACTGAGCAACTGATCCATTAATTTTCTAGTTGAATATTTTCACCAGTCTCAGTTCCATTCAAGCAACTGAGATTTAAAAAACTCTGAAGTTTCTGTAATGAAACATGCTAATGGATGAATAGCCTCTGAGCATTATAGCCTCCCCATCCTAATGTCACCTTCATATCTGTTATGCTGCTGGAAATTACTGACTGTCAGGCAATCTCCATTTCTATTTGACCTTTTGAGTCTTTTCATTTTTTCTTGAATCACAAGAACTGATGTTCTTCAAGCGATTCGGAGATTTCAAGGACTGGAGCTGATCAATAGAGTTATTGCTACAATCAATCCATGCATTATCAGATTCATCTCCCATTGGTAAGATTTAGGCCTCCCACTCTGCTTTCCACTGACTGGCAGAGTTGCACCCATAGTAACCTTCAATCCTGAGTGCATCTGTGTTTGAGTTAGGAAAAATCTTTCAGGAGAGTTTGGGTCTTACCAGAAGCGGGCATAGGCTTGTTGTTATAAGGGGCTGCACTGCATGCGTGTGACAGACACTGGTATTTGCATGCACAGAAGTGGTAAGAAAGCATTTTTTCAGTCTAATTCTCCAAACATTTAAAGATTTATTTGTTTTTGTCTATATAATACAAATACCAAGAAAACTCAATATGGCTTAAAAATAGGAGTGTGGAAATATATTTATTCCTCATATAAGTTAAATCCAGCTGTGCCCAAGGCGATGTTTCATTTGCAGCTTTTTTAATTTTCTCTGAGAGTGCAAATTTTCTAACAACTCCAAGCTACTTTTATCTCATCTTTCAAGTATTTAAAGAAAAACTTACATCACTTTGCATGTGCTCTTCTTTAGTCTTGTATGGTGTATAGATGTTTTTTCCCTTAACTTCAGCTTTCCTTCAGAAATTCTGGTTCTGACACACTAATTACTAAATACACACTAATTACTAAATATAACTAAACCCAAAAGTCACTCTAACTGCGTCCATGCATGGCACAGGTACACCACATTCTTACAGCTCTGCTGCTTGATGCTGTGGTTTCATATCTCATTTCTTCGTTTTCTTCCAAATTTAAAAGATATAAATGACAAAAATCAATAATAACGAGAAACGGAGTGAGTAGACAGAGGAAGAGGGCAGCATTGTGCCAATCAAAGACATAAAAAAACCCTTTGTGCAGTGCTCTTATTTACTGAATTATCATACTGTAACTAGAAAGGAAAGAAAAATGTTCTATTCTTACAGCTATTGATTGTACATTCACTATGTTTTACTTCTGAGCAAAACAATTTTTTGACTTACAGTTTATTCATTAAAGGAATTGGAAGTGAGTAGTGGTTAGAAATATTTCTGAATACTGGTCAAAATCAGGTAAATTTTTTAGATTACAAAATGAAGGGAGAATTTTTGCTCTTTTTTTTTTATTTTATTCTGTAATGGTCTGAAGATTAAGCTTATCTAAATGTAATGTAACAAGAATAAAAAGCGTACTCTTGTTAGTCTAAAAGCTGGTGTGTATAATTTAACCTGAATTTGGGAGGGAGAGATTATTAGAAAAAGAGAAATGAATTTCATTAGGAGTTATTTTGAAAACATATCAACCTTGGATCAGAAATAAGTTTATTTGCACATTTTCACCTTGGTCACATAACATCACTCTTGGGGTAACAGCCCTCTACTTTTGATGGACTTCAGGGATAAAGCATCCCAGATTGTCTGGCTTAGTTAATGACCAGTTGCAGATTGTTTATTTTGTAAAAAGTACCCTTAGTTTGCTGTGCTGCTTTAGTGGTGACTAATAGAAACAATACCAGCTCCACAAAGGACCTCTACCTCAAACAAATGTTGGCCTAACACATGAAACATAAATTTATATTGAATATGGATAACTGAAAATAAATATGAATGTGAAAGTGTAATAATGAAACTCAAAAGACATTCCAGCTGCACACTAGTAACCGTTGACACTGAATAGAAGTCTATTTTGACCTGTCTACATACATTGGTCCAAATTCTGAGTGCTTACCATAAGTTTAGAAACCAACAGTATATATGAACAATGTAATTGTATTTCTTTTACACTTATTGGGACCTATATGTATAGACTATCCATCCATTATTTTCGTTCAACCTGTTTGAGGATTTTCAATATTCTCTCCAGCAGATCAAATTAATAACTTTTTGTGTCCCTTTTTGGCAGTTGTCTTCCTCGGATAATTATTTACCGTCTTTAATTATTCCACTCCAGAACTATCGTATGCTACTGGGTAAATTGGTGAAATTCAACCATATGATTGTATTTTTTACTTTCTATCCTAGCCATTTTTGAAGTTTCAGGGTAGGAATTTGCTTTTACTATTCATCAGTATTACAGAGCATAATTATTCTATTGAATATTTGGAGATTTAAAAATGTGGTGTCCAAAAATAAGCTAATTGTTTAGACTCTTCCCATGGTCAGTGGAGAGGTATCTAATGATCTTAATATAGTTGGGATTAGAAGGAACTATCCTCTGGAACTATCTATTTCACACTGTTAATCATAAAGCGAGCTAAAGCAAACAGCTAACACTTATAACTAAACTTCAACACTTAATAACTAACTTTCAGATATCTAATATCCTTTCATACTGTGAAAAGGTTTTGGGTTTTTTTTGTCTTCTGAAAATCTAGATATGTTATGACTTTCATCAACTATTTTGGAGAAACATTTCATAACTCAAAGGATGGTAATGACATTTTTCACTGTTAAGACATGCTAATTTTCCTATTAAGTTTATATATGATTGTAATTTCTTTAATTATTGTCCTAATATTTTATTTCTTTTTCCCCTGAAGAAAAAGTGTTTCAAAAATCTCCAGATCATTTTAGTGACTCTAGATGAAACCTTATTCTCTTCTGGTACAATTGATGGTTTAAGTGTGTCTGTCTACCATAGTCATATATTTATTACCTCTCGTTAGCAATGCAGAATTCACAAAGGCACAATGTACTGTAATAAACTGTTACTGACTCCCTCTTAAACTGTTCAGATGGAATGAGATAACAAAGAACTGACTTAGCCAAACATTCGGGGTCTTGTGTAAAAATGAACTAGTTTATGATGACTAGTCCTACTGTGTTGTCCGAGGAATGATTAAAGTAAAACTACTTTGAAAGCTTGAAGCTTAGTTTTATTTCAGTATTCACTAATTTTTCTGCAAATACAATAAAACAAAAACCTATTACATCCCAGTTTCTGATAAAACCAGGATGTTATTTCATGTTGAATGCTGTTTACCATTTAATTTCAACATCTTTACTGAAGCTCTGCTTGATGTACGACAGTGTGAGATGAGAAATACAATTTTTTTAAAAGAAAAGCTGTCATTGAAATTGACCGTCGTGAGGTTGACGGCTTCTCAAATGATACAGGAAAATATGCTAAATAAGCTCTTCTGAAGAGCTAAATGACACTTGAAATGTAGCCAAGACCTTGTTTCCTCAGGCCTACTGAATGCAAAGGATGTACTGAGCATGGAAACTACTTAAAGAAGTAGCTGCAAACAAATGAAAGTCCAGAACTGTTCTGCTGTGTTAAAACCAAAGCCTATTTATGTTTCTGATACAGTGTTGGAAACAAGTTTGAAGTACAATACCTTATTCTAGTTATTATTATTTCTGTCTGTGATATTTTCTATCTTAGTGAAAGAGAAATTTTTCAGTAGCTGTCATAAACCAGCATGTTTTCTTGCAAGAAAACCTAAATATACTTCCAGAGCAAGCAGCTCTATCAGCTATTCCAGTTTGTTGCAAAGTGAGCTTTTAGTTAAGTCATCTTTAGGCAGAGGACTTGAAGTCTAGAGGAAAATTTTGCAATTTTCTTATTTCTTATGTTCAAAAAATATCATCTTATCTTCTACTTCTAAAATATTGCCCATAGACTACTAGTTCTGTGGTATGGACAAAAGTTTAGCAGCTGTAGAAATTGTTAAAGCATCCAATTGCTTTTCTTCATCCATCAAAACGAAAAACCAATCATGATAGTGAAAATAGAAAAAGAACCATGTAAGTACTGCAAACAAAATGCTATAGCACAAAATCGTTTGGGTTAGTCAAAATGTTGTTTCTCATCTCACTTGCAAAAATAACTGACATAAGCAGATGAGGAGTCTTCACACATTCTCTTTTCTTGACTTCCCTCTGTGTGAACTAGCAGTATATAAAACTTTTCTGCACCAAAGGAATAAGACAAATCCATTTGTCTTTATCATGGTTTCAGAAAATACTGTCACAGAGACCATAGAAAAACTTGTAAGTAAAGGAAACTAATGATAGTATTTCTCAAAAGCCACTGAGCAGCCATTGGATAGTTAAAAACGTGTCTATTCTGAATTAAATGACATCTAAACCCCTAAAATTCTCTCAACAACCTCCCAGAACAAACAATATCCATCAAGTTGTACTTTTTATAAATCTATTGCCTTAGAATGGTCATCTGTTTTTGGATGTTTAGAACTACTTCATGGTGGAGGAGTTCCCCTGAAGTGTAAATGACTGAAGGTGCTAGCTAGCTATGCCTCATGTTCGTATTTCTGCAGTTCATAGAATCACGGAATCACAGAATCACAGAATGTTAGGGATTGGAAGAGACCTCAAAGGATCATCTGGTCCAATCCCCCTGTCGGAGCAGGACCACCTAGATCAGATCACACAAGAACACGTCCAGCTGGGTTTTGAACATCTCCAGAGAAGGAGACTCCACAACCTCTATGGGCAGCCTGTTCCAGTGTTCTGTTATCCTTACTGGGAAGAAGTTCTTCCTCATGTTTAAGCGGAACCTCCTGTGTTCCAGCTTATATCCGTTTCCCCTTGTCCTATCATTGGATGCCAGTGAGAAAAGCCTGGCTCCATCCTCATGACAGTCACCCTTTACATATTTATAAACATTAATGAGGTCCCCCCTCAATCTCCTCTTCTCCAAGCTAAAGAGACTCAGCTCCCTTAGCGTTTCCTCAGAAGGGAGATACCCCACTCCCTTAATCATCTTTGTGGCCCTGCGCTGGACTCTCTCCAGCAGTTCCTTGTCCTTCTTGAGCTGAGGGGCCCAAAACTGGACACAATATTCCAGATGCGGCCTCGCCAGGGCAGAGTAGAGGGGGAGGAGAACCTCTCTTGACCTACTAACCACACCCCTTCTAATACACCCCAGGATGCCATTGGCCTTCTTGGCCACAAGGGCACATTGCTGGCTCATGGTCATCCTGTTGTCCACCAGAACCCCCAGGTCCTTTTCCCCTGTGCTGTTCCCCAACAGTTCAGTCCCCAACTTGTACTGGTACAAGGGGTTGTTCTTACCCAAATGCAAAACTCTACACTTGCCCTTGTTGTATTTCATTAAATTTAGCTGTGAGGATGCCGTGGGAGAGTGTCAAATGCTTGATAGGTTTAAACTCAAAAGGTTTAGTTACACTTTCACTCTTTCACTACCAAGGACTTAGGTATAAAACTATAACTGCATACAACTTCTCTCCTGAAGAGGATTTGTAGCCTTAGGCAAAAGAAGAAAAAAAACAACCACCAAACGTATTTGTTTGAGTAGGGAAAATCTTGTTTGTCCTTTCAGATATCTATCTGTGATCTTCAAATTTATCATACTAAGATTTGGGAGGAGTGAAAAAAAATAATTTTATCTTTCTTTAAATGTTTTAGGCATGTTTCTTATTACTGTTTTATTAATTTCTTTGGTGCTAAAGATAGTCTTTTTAAAGTGTAAAAGCTAACAAATCCAATAATTATACATACACAGCATCAGTTATTGAAAACTGAAGTCCACATTTGTTTAACTTAGTCCTTTACAGGTAAGGTGTTTACAACGAACACTACAAGTCAGCAACTTCTAAAGCCAGATTTGTTCTGTTCACCTCTTCTAGAACTGCAGCCTAATCTATGCAAAGGCTGATTCATTAGATTTGAAGCTAATATTGTTCTACTCTTTGATATCCTCTTCAGCTAGAAATATAATCAAAACGCAGCCTTTGAGACCTTTTAACTGTTCAATTCAGATAATTTGGGAGTATACACTCAGTTTACCTGCTATTTGGATAATAAATGAAAATTCATTCCCCTGAGAATTTTGACCTGATTAGTTAACTCAAGTGCTGAATAACAAATGCTCTTCTTATGGACTTGCTACGGGCTATGTTACTTGCTAATGGACTTTGGGGTCCATTACCATTGCTTGGCAGATATGCATAATACTGTATTAATAGTCTTGTTTAGATTATAAAATAGATGAACTGAAGAACATTTAGAACGGCTCAACAGCAGCATTTAAATGATTTTGAAAGTTTGGTCTTCACACTTCTTGGATATATACTGATTTTCTTAAAATTTTAAAAAATGTACAGCGAAGTACTTCTTGAAATATTGTGTAATAAAATACTACTGCTGCTGAACATGATCTTCCAAATCTCTCAAATTTTTTTCTGAAGCTTCAGAGTGAAGGGTTTTGTTCCAAAAAAAAAAAAAAAAATCTTTCTATTCCACAGGCTATAAGAAACAGCTGTGATTAATATATCTTCTGCAGCTCCCTGCAGCTTCACATAGCCTTCCAGGAAAAAAGAAAAAAAAAAATCTTAATGCCCAAGGTGATGTAGAAAATAAAGTCCTTTGAGGGGAACAAATGAGCTTGATGTTAATTGAGGAAAGCTGTGTCTGATCTTTGAGGTCCATTCTAGCCCTAACCATTTTATGATTGCATGATTCTATGAATCTATGACTGAAGTGGAAGAAGCAACAATGAAGGGTGTGAAGATAGGAAAAAAACTGTTAAGGTATTTAGTTAGTATGTTTTTATTATCTTTCTGTCTGAGTTCCACTTCTGAGTTTGAACCTCTTTCTCTCTTATATATATGCTTGTGTAGCAGGGGGCGTGTGTGAGGGTTTTTTTTTTCCTCTTTTAAGATCAGTACGTTTTTATTTTGTTGTAATTTATTTTTGGCCAGCTATCAGCTTGAAACACAAACTGGTAAAGGCCAAGTGTGAAGGTGCTTGCCAACATAGCTTATGTATTTCTGTCAATTTTTGCCTGCTGAAAATGCTTCTTTCTGCATCAGCCAGCAACAGAGAGTAGAGAAGCCAAGAATCAGTGATCAGATCTTTCCAAATTTTATCATGCTGCACATTTAGAATCTAGAGAGGAGGCGGTTTATGTATATCCATTTATAAAAGACAATGATATTTAATTGAATTATTTCACTTTTATTTCTGGTTATTTAAAGGTTTATAAACAGAAGACAAATTTCATTGTTGCGAGCATGATGGCAAACAAATCATGATGTGAATATACTGAAATAATTCTTTTTCTTTGGCTCACAGGAAACCACAGACATTAGACTAAAAGTTTTGAAATGTCAACTTTTCAAAGTTGGTAAACATTCTTATCTAAATATCATGTAGTAGACTGAGGTACGTGCTATCTAAATGTAAAAATATAAGATGAAGTCCTGAATTTGAACGAAGCATTGTTTGAAAATATATATCTGTGTAAAAAGCAGTATTTCTAAAACCACTGAAGCATTTGCACAGATTTCTGTGAATTTAGAGTTCTGTATCTGGTGTCCTTGAGAATCCATTTTGTGTCGTAATACAACACCTGTTATAGATACATTTCTTCTTAGGAAAACTGTCTTCTAAGTGCGAGAGGAAGAATAAATACCTGCTATTTAATATCATGGGCAAGAAAGCGGATACATTTTCTCTCTAGTCTGGAAAATATGGGAGTTTTTAACTGTTTTGTTTATTTTCTGACAACAGCACATATGTGACCTGCAATCAAACTTGCTCAGTTAATAGGAAAACCATTGGGTTTTTTTTATTTAATAGGACATTGAAACTCAGATCCAAAACGCCCAAGGTAGATTTGTTCAGTCTTGCATACCTTGTTAATACAAATTCTGAAGCCCATTTTTTCCATTTGTATACTTATAGCTGTTCAATGCCATTCATTTCAAGTTCTACCCTCTTCTGTCTCGCAGAATCTATACACCTTAATAGCAATTCAAGAAATAAACATTACATTTGTAACTGAAATCTTTGGAGATAATAACTGCACAAATGATAATCTGGCTTACTTTCCTGTGATTTATTTGGTCAAAAGTAACTTATTTCTTATAGAAATTAAAAATTAAAGGGAAATCGTACATTATTCTTTTAATTTAAACAAGTTAGAATCACAGAAGAATAACTAACTCTCCACGTTCCAGATCCACTCAATACAATAATAACTCTATAATTGTTTAACGCTCATCTCTCAATTTTCCATGTTGTATAATTTTCTTAAAATAATCGTGCATTTAGATAGTCATGTATTTTTAGCTGTGTTGTGCTTCATGTCAGGTTTCACTGATTGAGATGAAAATGAACTCGCTTTGTATGTTGGCAGTAAGACAAGCATCTCTGAAATATACTTGCTCAGTGACAGCACAGCTTTCAGTTTAATTCTTTCTCAATATCTAGATCAATTTGTAAAGTTATGTTACACGCATATTGATGATATGTTATCACTTAATAATGAAATTGATATAACATCATGTTTGACCCACTCTTTGTGCAATGAAAAAAGAAAGTCTTTGTACTGAAAAAATGAAATATATTTTCGGTACCAGGACTGAGTGATTGAGAAAATGTAGATGAACAATGAAGAAAAGCTGGGTTGAGATTGAAGGAAAACAAAGGATGCCAGTTGAGGAAACAAGGAATCTTAGAGTGGTGTATACTTTTATTAGAATTTGGTAGACATGTTGAAAGAAGTAAAGAGATATAGAGAATGATTTTGAGGGACTAGTAAAATAGGAGACATAGACTGAACAAGGATAGGGATGTGTTTAAAAAGTATATGCATAATGTATTTTCTAACTTCCAAAGCTCTCACTTTAAAGCCTTCATCTTTGTTGTCTAGTTCAATTAATTGGATATAATATATATATAAATACTACTGAAATCATTGTGTGATCATTTACAACTCCAAATTGCTTAAATACCTGGCTACGTGCGGATAATTAAGCATTTACATGCCTGTCATGTTTAATTATTTTGTTATCTTTTATTTCTAAAATTCTCATCTACTCGTTTGCAAAACTGCTTAATAAAAGATCATTTTGAGCAAAATTTAAGATTGTTTCTCTTCCCAACCCTCCAAAAATGGGTAGAGTGAAGAGGTTACTTCCAAGTTAGTTTATCTTACAGAAAAAAAAAAAAGGCTGAATCTGACATATTGGATTTATTTGTGTTAGATCTAAGTTTGCAATTTATAGCTTTTGGGGAAATCTACATTTGTATCAGTCTTTCTTTTGGTCTTTAATTAAAGGTGGACTTATAGCTCTCAGCTCTTTTATTTGTTCCCATTTCTTGTTGTTTTGGTCTTTTTAGTGGTTTGGGTTTTGGTTTTTTGTTTAGCTATTTTTTAGAATACCTCATCTTCCCATGTAACTGATATTTTTTATGTCTCTAATAATTTTTAAGACAATTCACTATTAAAATTATTTTACCCAGAAAAGTCACAAAATAGTTAATTTTAAGAAGTAAATCTCTCGACATAGTTGAAAATTATTGTTTTAGAAAATCTGTTTTGTAGTTGTAGATCTGACGTGGAACTACTTCTTCCTTTGGATTGACTAATTTAACAAGACAAACCATGTTCACAGAACAATTGTGTTCTCTGGT
This sequence comes from Tauraco erythrolophus, assembly GCF_009769465.1. Classification (NCBI taxonomy): domain Eukaryota; kingdom Metazoa; phylum Chordata; class Aves; order Musophagiformes; family Musophagidae; genus Tauraco; species Tauraco erythrolophus. Next base: position 2,129,781 of record NC_141470.1, read on the forward strand.
TATATTTATGCTTCATTATCTTTTAACTAAATCAACATTTTTCCCAGCTTGCCTTTTTTCTATCTGAATTAAGTACTAAAAGACCGCAAGTATCTTTGTTGTAGTGCAGAATGATGAGGTGGCTCCCACAAAGGAACTCAACTTTTTTATATTTTACCCTGTGCATGCAAACAACAGAAAGGCTCAGATGGCTTGTTCAGCTTTTTATGGGAGCAGAACAGGGCAGCACTGATGCAGGCTGAGAAAGGCCAAGCGTCTCCTTTAACTGCTGCCCAGAAGCTGAGATTGCTCTCCAAGCTCCAAGAGCTCTCCTTGAGCTCTCCTTCTGTTCAACGATGAACCAATGTGGTTCAGGGTAGCCTGAATTAGATCAAAATGGATTAAAAGCACTCACGGGTTCTTTGCTGGTTTGTTGTAATTACTGCCTTGCAGCTGGTACACACTAACTGTGTGAACACTTCATGAAAACATCAAGAAAGTTATCACTAAACCCCTTAAATTATGTTATCATTCAGTGTTCGGAGTATATCTATTATATTCTAAGACAGCTTAAATGCAAATAAACCAGTTCCATAAAAAAAAAAAAAAAAAGGTAGTAGGAGAAGATGACTGGCACAATACTTTGAATGTGAAGGAAATTTTTATAGAAATTGCCCAGAAAATATAAAATATGGGTTTATCTTCCTTTTTTATCTGAGATGGCTCAAATAAAGCTTATACTTCCCATGAGAGTGTCTTGATCCCAGTGAATTAAGTGATGCTAGATTACGCTGCTCTCCATCCTCCCCGTTTAGACTGTGCCACTGGACAGTAAGGACTACAGGATTTCTGGGACTTAGAGTGTGCTAATGGAAGCAGAACTTCACTTTTTGTAAGTGAACAGGCCTGAAAAGAGAGATGCAATAAAGGTTGTTTGAAATGGTCCTCTCATAGGAGGTAGGAGGTGCAGGTTCAACTCTTAGGCAGGAAAGAAAATTAAACCTAAAAATCTGCTACATCCTCCACACACTTGAACTGCCAAACAACTATAAAAAGGCCAAAATCATCACTAAGTAAATGCAGGAATGAGCCAGCTTCATGATCCTGCTCATGATTCCATATGAGTGTAGGACTAAGATAATTAACCAAGTCACAGCTACTGCAGTTAGAAGCAAGCAGAGGTATAATTCTAAGCGTTTGGTAAACCTTAATAGTTAGCTCAACAACTTTTTTTTTTTTTTTTTAAATTGCACACAGGCCCTATTCTTGTCTAATCAGTGTATTTCATATCCACTGTTAATGAAAAGAAATTATGAAATGATGAATTTAAATTATATTTTAACCAATTATACCGATTTTAAATCAATGCACTTTATCCCACTTAAGTCTTCAGAAAGCTTAGACATCTATTTCTATGATAATGTTCCTTAACCTGTACACTGTAATGTATACGGATGTGGAGATTCTAAGAAATCTGTGCAGCAAGGCTCCTACACCATAAGGAAAAAAAGGAAAGAAAATGAAAAAAAAAAAAAAGCTATCTCCTAAGTCCCAAAGGAAAACACTGAAGGCTCAATGTTAAGTGTTTACATGTAAATCAAAAATTGGGAGCTTTTGCCCTTCTCAAAAGGTCCATAAGTATGAATTATTTATTAACACAATACACTTATTAAGATTTATTCGCTAATTGGGAAAGCTCTTCTGCAGCATGACTAACTAGAGAGCTACAGCTGAGATTAGATGGATGAGGGACAATAGTTACTAGTGGTTATTTGTTTAGGAGTTGAAGACAACATGCATTTCTAAGTGACAGATACAGGAGAGCAAAGACATGAGTTATGAACAGAAGCAGAGTACATGCAAATGCTGTCATTTTCATAAAGAACAGATTAATAAAAATATTTTATCTGTCATCACTAAAACCAAACAAAAACTATACTAAATATTTGAAGATACTCGTTTTTACATGAATTCAAATTACTTCCAACTAATAAATATTATTACTTTCTAATTTCTATTGCCAACTGTTTAGCAGCATGCTGCTTATTACTTATCATAAACAACAATGTTCTGCTAATAGCTTTTTAACGAGTAATAAATAATTGCTCCATTAATACAAAATGCACTAATTTGTTCTACTCTTGAACTCATTATTCTCCTGTTTGCTATGCATATATTTTTAAAATATGTGGGTGTTTGTATTATTTTCAAAAATGCAAACAATCCTGAGATTACTAACAGATACTTGCTGACAGATCGATGCGTTAAGGGCATGTAGATGATGCAAGTTCTTCCATCTTTACGCCTATTGATATCTCACAAAATTACTTACTTTTTCAGCATTGAATTTAAATTTGATTTGCCGCATTCATTTGGACAGAAATAAAAGAAATGGAGGTTGAAATATCTGCTTATTAGGCCAATTCTCAATGGATGTCTTGCTTGAATAAAAACTTACCATTCCGTGACAATTATTAAATGTATGGAGAAAAATTGCAGATCAAAATCCATAAAAATTACCTAAAAGGTAATTACATAGTAGTTACATTATTTGAGCTAAGAAATCCAAGCTCTAATTATTTTTATCACAATAAAAAACACACAAAATTTGATTAGTTTATTCTTTCTTTTTCCCCTTCCCCTGCCTTTCTTTTCCCCTCTGTTTTCAGTCAGTCCTCATTCAGGTATAGGGACCATTAATTTTGCAATTCATGCAGAATTCCACTATTTCTTCCTCCAGTACATGAGCACATTCAGAAAGATTTCATATCCTTTTACTTCAGCTGAGATACTGGCTGAGTGAAAGCTGAGAGTAAACGGAATAAATTCATCAGGATTTCAGTTTGTGAATTGAACTTGAAACTTCAGTCATCTTAACTGGTACACAGCTCTTGATTAAGCTCTATGCCCAGATAAGACTTTTTCTTATGTGAATATATTTTAAGATATACTTAAGATGTAGATATAAATTCTCTTCAGTTTTAAGCTCTGAAAAAATCATATCATGAGACAGATTTGTGCTGCAGTTGTATTAGTATCATCCTGTTAAATTGGTAGCTACCCTCAGTGGTACAGGATAGTGACATGCAAAATGTTGTGTTTATTATTCTTGTTTTCAGATGAGATACTGTGTCTCCTCTGGGGCTTTGTTTTCCAGTGGTTTTATACCTATAGAATTTTTCTGTCTCTAGATAAATACTCCTCGTGACACTATGGGCCAATTTAGAAATGGATTCTATGCCTACGATGAGAATTCTGGGTTCTTTTAGGGAACTTCTGTGTATTTGTTTCCTCAGCTCATTTTGGGTTTTTTTTTTGGTTGTTGGGTAAAGAATATACTATTTTCCTTCAATGGTTTCTAATAGAATGCCCTTGATCTCACCCTAAATCACATTGTAGAAATACAACCTGGGCTTCCTGCTGATTAAAACCTTCTGCTCTGTATTGAGAAAAGTCTGTGTATATAAAAATAGTCTCTGAAATGCATAGCCATTTTGACAGTTACTAAGTGAAGGCCCAGATTCTGCTGGTTGTTTTGCACATTGTTTTATTTAAATCAATGTAAACATGCGGATGCAAAAAATGGCCCAGCATCTTTAGAATTTCCTTGCAAATATTTAATGTAATCATAGTCCTAGCATACTGTCATGGTTTGATGTGGAGGGGTTGGGGGTTGCCCAATTGCCCAGGACCGTGTCCAGCTGGCTTCTGAATATCTCCAAGGGGAAAGACTCCCCAGCCTCCCTGGGTAACCTGTGTCAGTGCTCGGTCACTCTCACAGTAAAAAAGTGCTTCATGATGTTCAGAAGTAGCCTCCTGTGTTTCAGTTTGTGCCCATTTCCTCTGGTCCTGTCACTGGGCACCACTGAAAAGAGCCTGGCTCCATCCTCTTTGCACCCTCCTGTCATGGTTTGATGGGGGGGGTGGGGGTTCTGGTGGCAGGAGAGGGGCTTTGCTCCCTGTGACCTCCCTGGTTTTGGAACCGGGTCAGACCTGGTTCTGGCCACCAGATGGGACTCCCATCCCCCTCAGGCTTGAGCCAATCAGCACCTCTAAGAATAGCCCTATTTAACCTGGGACAAAGGAACTAGAAAAGGTGTTTTGCCCAGGAGTGAGGAGAGAAGGGAGGAGGGCACTGCCCCGCTCCCTGGCTCCCAGCCGGGCGGCTGCCTGCGTCGGGCCGGTGCCGCCCACAGAGATTGGCGGCAGCAGAGCCGGCTGGGGAACTCGGGGGCACCCCGCTCCCGGGGTGCCCATTGGGCTGAGTTCACCCGGAGAGGATTGAGATCTAAGAGAAACAGCTGCATCAACAGCAGGTCAGTGAGGATGGAGTGGGAGGAGGTGTGCCGGAGCCGAGTTTCCCCTGCGGCTGATGGTGAGATGGCAGGCGGCCCCCCTGCAACCAGGACGGCCTCGGTGGAGCAGAGACCCACTCGCAGCCCGTGGAGAGGAGATGCCTGAGCCTGAGGATGGTCGTGTTGGGACGCACGACAAGGCAGAGAGGCATCTGGAGTCTGTGTGACGACCCACGCTGGAGCGAGTGGCTACAGCTCCCTAAGAATCCAAGACTGTGGTAAAGCCCACACTGGGGCAATACGATGGGGAAGGATTGCTTCCTGTGGGCTGGACTCACACTGGAGAGGTTTGTGCATTTTTCCTCATGAGCAGGGGATCCACTGGAGCAGGGGAAAAGAGTGTAAGGACTCCTCCTCCTTTAAGAGAGAAGCAGCAGTAACAGCACGGAATGAACTGACCTGCATTCCCCCAGTCCCTGCTCCCTGCGCCACTGGGCGGGGGGGGGGGAAGGTGTCGGTTTTTAAGATTTGGCTTTGTTTCTTTTTATCCTCTCACATAACCGGTTTTGTTTCCTTTTGTCCTTTTAAGTAACCGTCAATAAATTGTTTTGCTTTTAAGAAAGCCAAGTCTGTTTTGCCCGGGACCATGGTTGGTGGGTGCTCCCTCTGTTCTTGTCTCATCCCTCAGTCCCTTTATTATATTTTTCTCCTCTCCACTTTACTGGAGAAGGAGAGACTGTGTGAGTTTTAGTTGCTGGATCAGCCTAAAACCACAACGCATACCTCAACTTGCCTTGGATAAACGAATACAAAGTGATATTTCTATAACTTGTCATCAAACTGACTTCTTAGAAAGTTAGGATCTGTTTAACATTCCATATACTAAGGGAATATAAGAGATTGCTTCAAGCCAGGTTTCATCCAGAAGCTCATTGGCCATCATGGTGAGATACCTGGCTTGAGAGGTCTCTTAGATGTGGTGCTACACCAACAGGGGCATGCAGCTTTTGGACAGGTACTCATAAATTAGAAAAGGCTGCTGAGGATTTTGCTATAGTCAATGGCTGCATTGGCCATAGAGACCACAAGATGAAAGGAATTTAAGAAGCTAAGGAAAGTGAGGAAGGAGAGTAGCAAATTAAAGCGCTTCAGGAAAGCAAACGTCAATGTTCAGAGAAGCATCAAGCAGGATCTGTGGGAGGCTGCTTTGAAAAGCAAAGGAGAAATGACTGATATTCAAAGACAAATTCCTTATGACACAGAAGTCTGTTCTGTTACACAAGAAAATGTGCAGGTGTAATCAGAGGAAGTCTGGATTATTGGTGAAGTTGCCACTGAGCTCCAGTAAAAAAGGAAACTGTTATGGATGAGACATAACCAAAGTGGAAGCCTGAGACAATCAGAAGTCGTGGCTGCCCCATCCCTGGAAGTGTTCAAGGCCAAGTTGAATGAATCATAGAATGGCTTGGGTTGGAAAGACCTCAAGGCTCATATAGTTCCAACCCGCCTGCCATGGGCAGGAACATCCTCCACTACACCAGGTTGCAGGCTCTGAGCACCCTCCACTACACCAGGTTGAGGCTTTGAGCAACCTGGTGTAGTGGAAGGTGTCCCTGCCCATGGCAGTGGAGTTGGAACTAATGGTCTTTGAAGTCCCTTTCAACTCAGACCATTTTATGATTCTATGACTCAATTATCTTCATTGATGACGTGAACAGTGGGATAGGATGCACTGTTAGTACGTCCGTTGATGGCACTGAATCAAAGGTGGTAAATTGGAGAGCAGGGCTGCCGTTTAGGAGACTCTCAAACAGCTGGAGGTTCAGGCAAAATGCAAAATCCTGTATTTAGGACAGAATAATGCAGTGCAGCAGTACAGTTATTTGCTCTGGAGAAATGGATCTGCTGGCAGACAAGCAATTGAACATGAGTCAAGAGTGCACTCTAGAAGTGGTGAAGTCGAACATCCAGCAGCTTATTTTCAGGGATGCAGCCAGCAAGTGGAGAGAAGTGATTATTGCACTCTACTAGATACTTATGAGACTGAATCTGGAGTACTAAGTACGGTTTTACACCAAAATAAAAGAAAATTGCTGTTTCTCTTTTATGAGATTAACTCACAATTTTACCATTTGATTTTAAATATAAGAATGTCCTAGCAACAATTTTACCATTTTGTGGAAATAACCTGTGATTCCAATGAAAACTAAAATTAGTCCCTGTATTGATTATATGATTTATCTTATAATAGTAGGAAAACTTAGCTTGGCAGGGATTACTGGAAATCAGGACAGGTTCTTCTGTTCATTAAGCCAGTATCTTGCTGTTATATATGTTGCAGCATATAAATTATATCACCATTTATTATTTCATCACAGAAAGTTTGACTTTGGATTTTGCTCTCATAATAATGAATAAAGCTGTGATTCTGGGGAATCACAGCTCCTAGGATTAAGAAGCTTTGTATAACATTAGCTAAATTTATTCGTGGGTACTTCATATACATTTGCTCTATTACTATTGCTCTTCCAAAACCTAAATAACTACTTCATGCTGTTTACCTACTATATTTTCTTTATGGACACTAATATTTTCCCCCTTATTCTATCAAACTTTATTTTGCCATGCTAAACAAACAAAATTCTTCTAGTTAATACTTCTGTAGCAGCTTCTGCTTTCTTCTGATGGTTTTAGTAGTCATGCCCCATACCTGTTTTATTTTGAATTCACCTCCCTTTACTAGAGCTAATCAGAGCCTAAAAGTAAGTCTTATCAGTGAGTTTTGGAACACTAGTAAAACTTCTGATTGAAATACTTTCACCACTACACACTAAATTTGTTTTAATCTTCTTCACCATGTTCTACTGGCAGCTTAACATCATCAATACATTGCAAAGTACCATGTAGCCCTTTTCTTCTACCTGATGTAGCAAAGTACCATGTAGCCCTTTTCTTCTACCTTAAACCAGGTATACTACCTTGCTTCTGTACAACTGAATTCCACTCTATCTCTTTTACTTTCAGGTTAATCATTGCTTCTTCTATGAAATTCTGTTCATATCACATGGATGATGCCACCAACACATTTTATCAGCACTGTCCTATTCTTAGTGTTGCATTTGTAAGTGAAACTATATAAAATACTGTTTCCAGGCTAATCCTCCAAAGATGAGCAGGATGTTATGCATCCTCTTATTATATTCTGTCTCTGGTAATAAAATTTCCCCATACCTTTCAGTTCATCTACAATCTCAGTCTTCCCCCATCCCACAAATAAAGTATAGTATAAGACTATAGCCACTTCTTTACTGAAGAGTTGATAGATAATAACCATATTAAAGCCTCAGTATAAAAATCTGCAAAATCTGTTTACAACTATTTTTACTGACCCTGATAATTGAAAATCATTCCAAATCCAACTGCTTCTATCACTTTGAGTCTCAAGGAGTATGTCAATGGCTGGCAACCAACATATGGAGCTTTTTCCCTCCATTCACTCGTTGGAAAGAATGGGGCAAAGGAAGTGTGACATAAGATAGAAAGATGATCCCTAACTAAAAATATCTTTGAAACATGCTTCATTTAAAGAATTGCTAAACTCTCATTATTCAATATCACCTCTGAGAGTAACAAAGAAATTGGCGGGAATCCAAACCTGAATATTTTTGTTTGATACTGGATGCAAAACTTCAATTTAAAATATTAATAATTAAAATTAATAAAGAATCTTAAAGATAGTCATTAAGCAAATCCAAACTGATCCAGATCTTTACTGGATGAATTTAAACACCTTTTTCTTAATTACTCTTACTTCTTTCAGAGGCTTTATATGATACGACAAATATTTTTTACCTTTTCAAAACCCAGATAATATTGGACAGGATTCTCATATTCATTATAGAATGGACCTAATATTTTTTTTTCTTAAAATTATTACTACAATTGGTTCTCTTGAAACAAAATTAAATTGAACAGTCTGAAACATGTCCTTTCAGAGCAAAATTTGATTACTCTGGGCTTCTTAAAAAGCAGTTAACTCTTACAGGACTTAACAAAGTTAAAAAATCTCAGAGCTGAGCAAGCATGGATATTCAAAATGAAAAAAAAAAAGTATAGGGAAGTACTGAGCTAGGATGAAAAACAGGTGAATTTTACAGGAAAAAATTGGGCTGATATTACTCAAAGCTCTTTTTTTCCAGCCTCCTGCACATTGCTCTGATATTAATCCAGCATATAGCTATCTGTTCAGCTGAAGATCAGGAAAAAGGATAATATATTGGACAAAATTTCTAATATTATCCATATCATCTTGTAGTTCAGCAGGAGTTTATTCTGCTTTTCTGAATTCACATGTGACTTTAGTGACAGAAGGAAACATCAATCTAATAACTAATAAAATTATTTTTATTGTAGAATGACCCAGGTTGGAAGAGACCTCAAAAGATCATCTAGTCCAATATTTCATGGAAAAGAAAGCCTAGGTAAGATTATCTAGCACTCTATCCCGTTACATTTAGAAAACCTCTAGTGATGGGGACTCCACTACACCTTGGAGAAGCTGTTCTGCTGATTAATTGCTCTCATTGTAAAGAAGTTCTTTGTAATATAAACATGAAACCTCTCTCAGTGCAACCTGTACCCATTACCCCTTATTTTCTTTATTTATTTTCTTGTGAAGAGAGAGCCACTGTCCTCCTTGTAGCTGTCTTTTAAGTACTGGAAAACTGTGACGAGGTTCCCCATCTTTTTTAACCCATGGTCAGACGTCACTTGGTGATAGTAGTTGGACTTTGTAATTCAATTTGTATTCTGAAATTGTTTGTAAAGCCAGTGGTTAATTCAAAGTTATTTCTTATTAAATATCATATTACTGTAAGAATAGCAAGAGATCAACTTATTGCATATTAACTGTTATATTATTAATAGACATTAATTATATTGTATGTATTTGTATACATTAATTATATTATTAATATGCATACTTAATGTTATATAAATGCATATTAAAATATTAGTGCATTGCTCACTAAATCTAAATTCCATTTTTAAATGAACTTTGATGAATCCAATTTTTGTAGTTTGAAAATCTTGGTGATTGGAATACTATATATATATATATGTTATATGTAAATAAATTTAGATGCTTGATTTCAAAACATGTCTACACATGAAGAGAGACCGAGTGTCTAAAATATTCACTGGAATAAGGGGATCTGCAAATCCCATAGATTTGAACCAAGGTTTCTTATATTTTAGGTGCGCAGCCTAACCATCGTTGGCTATTTGGGTTTAAGTACATCCTGTCACATGTTTTTCAGTGAAAAATGTGTTCAGCATGTAAAATGTATTGACGCAATCCAGGAGAAATAAAGTAACCCCTAATATCCTAAAAATAATTTATGATCAAAAAGCTATTTTCTACACATTTTCTTATCACCCTGCTTTTTAGTTTTCTAACCAGTTTCTTAAAAGAATGTTACTTGAGAACATGCAATTCAAATTGTCTATGCATGCTTGGGATGTCTTTGTGATTGCATAGGTGCTGTAACAGATGGGCAAAATGCCACATTACAGTGCTGGGAGTAACAGAACAGGAAAAGCAATATGAGGCCTAATATATAACGTTCAGGATATTTACTGGATTTCCACCTTCTTTGCAGTGTCTCTAACCATAAAATACGTAGCACCTGGAGAGGAAAAGGATAGAAGTGAATTTATCAACCTTTACCTTGTTGTCAAGAAGTGTTTTTTTAATTATTTAAATTTTCACAAAACCCCTTTTCAATTATTCACTTAGATCACTGGTGTCAATGAGTACAATATGAGAAATTGGAGCATTACTATGTCATTATCAGATTAGTTTAGATGTTTAATGAAAAAGTATTCAATTATATTTCACTTCCCCTCCTTCCCATTTAATCTTGTCTCTAAGAGTAAATAAAATGAAGTTTGTTGACATCTCACTTCTGAAAGTACTCTGCAAATATAATTTCTCTCTAAGTAGAGTGAAATGAGATCACTGAAATGCGTCACCAGATAAGAGATAAAGTCATTTTAGATAGTTCTTTTTAATATAGAGAATCTTGTTTTCTATTACAATTATATTATTAATAAGTTGTAGCACACAAGTAGAATAGTGGATGCAATTCCTGGGTCTTCTGTCTGAAGTTTTACAGTCTCAACACCTGGCACATAGAATTCAGGCTATCATCACAGTCTTTTCCATTATTTTTTCAGGTATTGCAAAAAAAGAGAGCATAGCTCTTTAACAGAGATATCATACAGTCTTCATGCATTATCGAGTTTACTCAACAATAACCCCATTAAAATTCCAAGCATGCAATATTTAATCATCAGTTCAAACCTGCATAATTAGAATGTTCTCATTAAAATAATTAGTCCCTCTCCTGAAGGGCTAATCCATTGATCAGTATTACTTCTATGTTAAGCCTTGCACTAATGCCTTTCCCAAGATGAAGATCTATCAATAATAAAAGACCATGAAATAAATGATGATTAAAGAGATTTCTAGTTCTTTATGTAATTTTATTAGCAGAAAGTGTTTGTATTAATGATATTCCACTGTTATGTATCTTTCATACCCACAACCTTCTTCTCATCTATATCAACCTAATCTTTCATCACATCTGTTTCATATGATGCATCTTAATATGGATATATATAATTCTCTTTCTCCTCCTCCCTGTTTTTAAAACATTTTCAGACGTGACCAAACTCTGCTCAACCAAAATCTTACCAGCCTGGAAAATAATTTCCAAAATGGAAAGTGTCAGTACAAAATTTCAGACAGAACAATTATTGTTTGGGAACTAGAAACTATACATTTAGTGTTGGACAACTTTAATTAAAGACACAGCTTGCCCTTCAGCTTTTGTGTATTGTGGGCTGAACCACCACCTGTGGAAGGCTACATTTCAACTCATTGCACAAATATTAGTCAAGTAGTGATGATTGAAATAGCTGTAATATTGGGGGGATTTTATGTCTTCTTCTCCACAACTCGTTATACACGAAAGAGTTCAGAAAGAAAGGAATGTTCAACTTAGCCCTGTTCATCTTTTTTTTTCCTTCATCCAGCCTGGAGAAGGCTCCAGGGTGATCTTATAGCAACCTTCCAGTACTTAAAGGGGGCCTACAGGAAAGCTGGAGAGGGACTTTTTACAAGGGCATGTAGTGATAGGACAAGGGGCAATGGCTTTAAACTGAAAGAGGGGAGATTTATATTAGATCTAAAGAAGAAATTTTTTACATTGAGGGTGGTGAAACACTGGAACAGGTTTCCCAGAGAAGTTGTGGATGACCCATCCTCAGTGTTCAAGGCCAGGCTGGATGAGGCTTTAAGCAAGTCTAGTGGAAGGTGTCTCTGTGTGTTGCAGGGGAGTTGGAACTAGATGATCATTAAGGTCCGTTCCAACCCAAACAATTCTATGATTCTATGGGTTCTATTACATATGAACATTACAGAATGTCGATCTACGCAGGCTCAACACACTTCTAAGATCATATTTATAGATGTTTTTATCTAAAACTCAACATTAATTCCAATGAAACACCATTGTAATTATTAAGTCATAGCCCTTGGTATCTGGTATCTTGCACCTATTCTTGATTTTCTATAGGCTCATTTCCTGGCTTGCCCTCATTCCTTTGAATAAAATATTTAGAAACTTTAAGCTATATTCCTAAATCCAGGGATAAGCAACATCCTCTAGAATTTCCAAAATCTCTAATCATCTCTACTCAATCTAGAAAATATTTTACAAGTACCAACACTTGAAAGAGAGAACAGTAATTCATTATTTTTTTCTTTTTTTTTTCTGTATTTTTTCACTGCTATCACAAGACATTCCAATTTATTAGCAAAGTTAAAAAGCACTTTTAACTTTTTTGATAAACAGCTCATTGGCCAGTCTCTTTTTTTTTTCTGATAAAATGCATTTTATAGAATATTGACTGCTGGATTCCCTCTTCATTTTTCTATATTTTAAATCGAATTAGGCAACTAACAGATCTAAAAATTGAGAAGAGAAATTACCAGTATACCTGAAGCAGGTGGATTTTTTCCCTAGTTAAAGTTATTTGAAAGCAAACATTTGTTATGCTATGAAATAAAACATTTCCTTAAATTCAATACAGTAGAATTGCAAAAAATAATTTCTATCAGTAAGAGCAGCCAGTGTAATAGGACTCTGCTAGAATAATACAACAATTATGGAATTTGTGTTTAAAATACAGATAATAATTCTGCTATTTGAAAAGGAACACTGCTACCCCCTGTGCACATATTAATAGCTAAAGATCCTAACATCTTTCTCATACACAATTAGAAACACACAGTAGAGAAAAAGTGGCAGAATGGAAGCAGGCTGGGCCAGTCAGAGATTGAATGTAAAGAAAAGGTGAGAAAAGATTAAATTGAGAGTTTGTGCAGAAAATTCTACAACGAGGAATCAAAAGATAACTTTTATCTTTCATCCTGGACTTAATTTGTAGGTGGCTGGCCGATGATGTGAAGATCATCACATGGGTATCCCATGCAAAGTTATGCAGAAGATTCAGTGTAAATATGCAAGAGGATTCCAACAGAGACATTCAGTTTCTGTTCACTTACAGCTACGGGTGGTAGAATTCTGTTCCAAGCCAAAGAATTGTCAGTGTTAAAAACGTTATGATAGCAGTTGAAACAAACTTTTTCATCTTTTCTGAATTTTATTTAAAAAAAAACTTGACTGCTTCAGTATTGTTGTTATTTTTCTTTGTGTTGGGATAGTAGGAAAGCATTCTGAGTGCTCTCAAAATTAATGCAAATTGTCAGTTGTGAAGAGAGACTGTCATGCTAGTGACACCTGGGTAATTAGTGAAAGGCAATCTTAAATTCGCTAAGTCCAATTATATATTTCTGGTTGGAAGTGAACAAAACAAATACACATTTTTAATTCTGTGATGAAATATTAGCCAGCCTCTAAAAAGTTTCAGAGTTGAAACTTAAATGTACATATTTAGTACTTGTATGTTTGTTTTTTTTTTTTAATATTTTTAGCAGTGCAATTTAGAAGAAGAATAAAAGTTACAAGTAAGAGTTGCCTTAGACACTTTCCCTTGGTAGTAAACAACTTGTTCTCTGATATCTTAGAATCACTATTATGCTGAAAATATTTAATGAGACATCTTTAGAAATTTCTTTCCTTAAATTGTAATACACAGTTTACTAATAGCCTTGTAGAAGAAAGAAGAAAAGAAATCAAAATATCTTACATAAAAGCAAATATATGAACAAAAGACTAAAATATCCCCTGTAAATATACCTCCATATATAGGATATAATTAAAGTCAAAGCTGAAGGAAACTTAGAACTGTAATTCAAAATTTCTTTAAATTTGAACAGGAAAAACACACAAATAAAAAATATTGATTTTTTTTTCTGTTAAAGACATTTAAAAATATATTTCATAATTTCTTTTATGCACTGGTTTGATGTGTCTAGATTTGACTTTTAAAGTTATAATATGATAAAATTAAATTTAGAAACAGAAGTTGTTTTGAAATGAAAAATAGAAAAAACGGATTCTGAGAGAAAAAACATACTGTTTTCATGGACCATTGTTTCCGAGATATAGATTAATGTTATTCTTATTAGAGTTTTAAAAATTTTAAAATTAAAACTTTATAGACTAAAATTAAATTTTATTAAACTTTTAATGGAAAAAGATATTTCTTCATTGTCATGACAGAATTGTCACAAAAAACTTGAGAATCTCTAAGACAGTTTTTCTTATAGTCCACCTAGAAAACAGAATGCTTAACTGAATTCTTGCCTCAAGTGAAAAGGGAATTTCTCAATGGGGACATAAATATATGTAGAACATGGCATTTTTACAAGAAGTGGGCTAAAGTCTCACTGCTGTTAGACTCAAGAATGAGCTGAAATGCTCTGTCGTTGTGAGAACAAGACTCCCAAAGACTCATTTCTGCTTCAGATGGCCTAATTTTGCAAAAATTCGGAAAAGATGCAAGTGGAAGCAAGGCAGTAGTGTAATCTATAGCAGCATAAAAAAAAAGGGTAAATGTGCCTTCACTGAGCTCCAGCCTGCCATAATCAGACTAAAGGTGGTATTTATGGTTAGCTCTGGAGTGATGCTACACAGAAATCTGTGTAGTCACACCCTTATAAATCTATTTAAATCACTATTTCTGCAGAATTTTTCTTCTGTGGTTTCATAAATATTGGAAGATTCTCAGTCTTACCTAGTTTTGCAATTGGAAAGTTGTCAGTGCATTAATAACAGAATTCTGTTTAGTGATAACACTGTTGTCATTACACAGGGAAATGGTGACCCCTGGTTATTCATGACTGGACATCTATTCTTGCAGCACGTGTTCCCCAGCGTGGTAGCTCATCTCTCCTATCTGTGTGCTGTCAGTTTATCATCCTTCCAGCCTGATGAAGGCTACAAAAGACATGACCAGATGCCCTTTGTGTGTCTGGGAGCAATACTATATAGAAGTAATTCCATTAATAGAACAGGTTTTCCATTACTTTATTTTCATTTTTAACACGTATAATTATGTTTTAAAATGACAGCAATAAAAGAGAAAGAAGAATCATTTTATACGGGTAGAAGTGCAGCTTAGTCATAAATGAAAAACATCACATTCAAAGCACAGGTGAATAAAAGCAGTGCTTATTGCTTCCTTTATTGTAGTTTAAATAATTTATCAGCTCTGCATCCTATTTATTGATTCCCTGAGCATGCAGAAGGGTAAGGAATTTAAAATATTTTATGCATTTTTCTCCATTTTTGTCAAATTCAGGATATGTAATTGATTCATAATTTCGAATACTGGAAGCCAACGATGCTTGTTCCTTCTTCCTCCTGGGAATACTATTGAGTACGTCAATACTTTTCTTTAGGAAACCTGATAATTTTCAGAAGATAATCAATTTTTCAGATAAGACATGGAAGTTCTACCTTTTTTTAGCTTAGATTGAATCTTCGGGAACATCATGAATATCTGCCACAGTAGGCATGATATTGCAATTTCAAATCACAGTTCTTTTTATATTGCGAAATGGAAGTACTATGTCTTTTTTCTTCCCTTGAGCTGACTCAGTACCAGTTGCCAAACCAGTAAAGACAAAAAGATGCAAAAAAAGCATAAAATAACCCAAACCACAAAATTTATTCCCACACTTCCTATCTTTTGTGGTCTTTTTAGACCGTTTTTTACTTTTTTAGCTTTTAATAAGAGGGACTACATAACACTCTCCCCAAACAGAGTACATGCCTAATGTAGTCATACACAAGAGATGAGGTGAATCTCACTGTCCTCTATTTCTCTCAGCAGTGCTTTAAAGAGAATCACAGCCTATTTATGAGGTTACTTTTTGCAAGAGTTGGACATTAACCTTACTATGTTCTTCAAAACTGCACTTCAGTGATTATACTATCTCTGTTTATGTTTTAAGTATCCTGTCCCTCTTACTGAAAACACCTCTTTTGCTACCATAGAACTGTGTGCTTTTACCTTGGATATGCAAGTGATGGAATAATTTCCATGTAAACAAAGAAAAAAACAACAGTTTTAAAAACACATTGCAAAAATAACGTGTCAGTTTGCTGTCTTTACAAGATTTGAACTTTGAGTGACATGATAGAAAAATTACCTACTTACTGTGAGTAATACCTCACTCTTACTAAAGTTTAATGTTTTACTAATGTTTTCAGATGTTGAACCGAATCCCTAGATAGTATATGTCAATTGTACCGGTTGTAAAGGAGCTACCTTGATTTACACTAGCTGGAGGTATTATCCCAATGATTTCAAGAGAAACAAGATAGGTCTCTTATCACCATGGACTAACAACTTGTCTGCTTGTGTCACAGTTCACCAGACTGAAAGAGTAATAATACTGTTAATCTCACAGATATACTGAGAAGAGTACTAGTTATCTTTTACAGTCACGAGTGTATTATCCACATATAATCATAATCATAACAACAGAAACAAATAAAGATATGTGGAAATATGACAGTTTTCTCAGTCTCACAGGATAAAGCCTTGGTAAGCCAAAAAAATTCTGCATCTACTCAGAGCCTACTTTGACAACAGCAGACTCAGTCATCAGCTGAGAGAAGTTTACACTTGGAAAACCTGAAGAGGAAAAGTGGCTTACTTTTAAGCCATGTTATTGCTCCCCCTGTACTGCAAATTGCAGTGCTGTGCATGGAGTGCCAATTTAGCTTCAAAGAAATCAGGTATCACATCAAAAGCAGTGTAGTTATAGCAGCACAGCACTTGGCACAGGAAAAGTCATCCTGGTAAGTAGCTTATTTCAAGGTAAGGGTATACAAAGAAGTCTCTCTGCTGCTATACCATCCACCACTAAGCAGATACTCCTCAGATTGACTCAATACTATACCTGAGATTGTTTTCTGTAGGACTGGGGTTCTGATGAATTACAGCAAGTATTGGCTGCTACTGAACCTGTATCCTCCATCCTCCTTGCAGATGGAGACTGTAACCTTTTTGTGACATCTTCTAGTTCCCTTCACACACTTGACATGCTTCGTAATGGAAAAAGTTGGAAGTAGAGTACTTACACCTTTAAAAGCCAGTGTTCCCCTTCCTGAAATATTTTAGTACAGAGAGAAAAATTTCTTCATTAAAATTTATTTGTTCTAGCATTTGTTAACCTATTGTTTTACTGTTTTAAACTCCTCACAGCTCTAACTCAGATTTTCCATTGATAAACACCAAATAAGACATGTTGGAGCTAATCACATAGGCTTTTTCTCACCCCAAGATTCTTCTTCTGAAGTGTAAATTTTCAGGTATCCTCTCAGGGCAGCTTTTTGTCTGTTTTATGCCTGACAGTGCTAAGCAGCTGTGACACGGACCAAAGACTAAGTACAAGCATGTTTCTCATTGCATTGTCTAAAGACTGTGTAAAACTTAGACATTAACATGTCATGGAAATATATGTGTGCAATTTTGACGTTCTCACTCATGTATACTGCGTAAAGGTTTTCTCCAGTTACACTGCAGAATAATGTTTCAAGGCCCATATACAAACTTTTGGTGTTGTAGAGTTTTAAAGATCCTATTGACTCCCCCTGGAAAGATATGCAAAATAGTTTATTCAGGTAGCAGTATCTCTGCTACTATTTTATAGACTAGAAGTATTGCTGTATTTCTTTCAAATGGTTCTATCAATTCAAATTTAGCTTTTCTTGCAAGAAATCATAAATCTAAACTAAGTAAAATGTTTCTGAAATATCCTTTTAACACTTCAAAAGTCAACAAAGAAAATAAATTGGTGTGGCCATACTTTCCATGGGGCTGATATAAATCAGTAGTACATCATCACTAAAGAATTACCAAATTATAAACCCAATTATTTAAATATACAGATGGTGAGTGCAGCTCTATTTTTCCCTTTTTATAAAAAAAAATAAATAAATTCAATGACCTGCACAGAAACTTTATATAGCACGGTAAACCTTACGAATTCTAGCAAATTTATAAAACTTGCTGTACAATACAAAGTTGTTTCAATACCTCACTGAGCTGATAATTGGAAACTGTCTTCTAATTCCACCCTGAAACTGTTCACATACGTTTGTGCTTACACCAGTGTTGTCTTTCAGCTTTAGCATTATTGCCATCCAATGCTGCTTTTAAAGATATTGATAGTATTCTTTTGATCATATAAAAATGCTTAAAATACCTTTTTTCATTCTACTTTCTCATTTTGAAGGAGAAATAACAAACCTTTCTTCACTTCCCTATACATCTTTACCATCCTGGCATTGAAAAAAAAAAATTATCAATGTCTAATCGGTCCTCTTTTTTTTTTAATTGACAATGAGCTATAAAATTGACTTTGCAAGGCTTTTCTAGAATCTTTCCTCCTCCTCCAAAATCTAGCTCCTTCAGATAGCCTACAAAAACAAAGTAAGCCATAGGCAGCCAGAAGGATTTTGTCTTACTGAGCATTGTGAGGAAAAGTCACAATGTTGTCCTCCTACCCATTCCTTACTGTACAGATGTTGAAGATTGATCTGTAAACAGACAAATGGTTTTACCAGTCCTATTACAAATCATTCTTAAATATAGATGGGTAGGTTCCTGAACTTTCCTTTCTTATTTTTCTATTTTATTATAGCCCTTTCTATTTTATTGTTGTCCTTTTAAACTTGATTGTAGTAGTACTTCTCAATCTAGGTCAGTGACAGTGACCATGCAGTTATTTCTGAGTCAGCCAAGATGCAAGATATTTAGAGGGTTGGTTGCAGTATATCATATAGAAAATAACACAGTAGAATTTGCAACTCAAAACCAGTAAGAACATAAGTTGTTCATACAATATTTTTAAATTATTCAAGTTGCTAAGAATAATATTTGGAGACATACATGAAAATTTGATATTTTCCATTTTAATTTGGATTTTGTTCTACTTTCTTCCTCCTAGGTGAAAATAATAAAATTAAACCAAATAAAATCTACATCTATCACTTCTCAGAAATAGAGATTGAAAAGTCACTAATGAGAGTTATAAACTGGTAACAGAATAGTAAATTTTAACTTCAAAGTGAATTTCCTTTCCTGCACTCTTTCTCTAGATACACTGTATACATGAAAAAAATGTTGGAAAGGAAACCACAGCTGTGTCTTTTTATTAGGGACAATCCATTTTTATTAAAATTATATGAAAAGAGAAGTAAAAGCTTCACATCACTGAAATAATTTCACTAGCCATACTATAAGCTCATAAAAGTCAATCCTCCTGACAAAGTTTGTAAAGCATCTTTTCATTTTGTTTAATAAAATTTTATTTTTATAAAGCCTTCCACCTATAAAAAGTACAAGCAGTTTTTATTACTGAATCATAGTGATTACTTTAAGTTGATGAATTCTTACAAGGTTAACCTCTTCCCAAGGCTTTAATT
This sequence comes from Tauraco erythrolophus, assembly GCF_009769465.1. Lineage (NCBI taxonomy): Eukaryota > Metazoa > Chordata > Aves > Musophagiformes > Musophagidae > Tauraco > Tauraco erythrolophus. Next base: position 2,149,027 of record NC_141470.1, read on the forward strand.
ATTCCTTGATGTCAATATGTGTTTTTTTTTCTGTTTACTTATATAGTGAATTATTAACAAATAATATTCAAGGAGCTTTTCCTGATAATTAAAACAAATTTAGACATGACCATTAATTTATTTGAATAAAATTATGGCTAATTTTTTTCTTGTGATAACATTTTGAGAAGTACAAAACTTCTAAACTAATTTCTTAATAAGTGAGAGAAAAGAAATGGTATACAGGTCTGTTAGGTTTGATATTATCAAGTTGCTGACTGATCTTGAGCAGCATTCAGAACCTATGCCTGGAAACCTTTCACCACATGACTGTTTTTCACTCAAAACAGAAAACTTGTTGAATTAAAAGTGCACATTTTGCAAACAGGATTGTAACCGGCACTAGCGCATTTGGGAAACAAAAGAGATCCTTCATGTGAGCTGAACTATTTTAATCTTCAACTTTGAAAAGATTATATGGCTTCTGCATCTAATTTGCCTCTAATAGGTTAAATATGTGAGAAGGATGAGGAGAAATGGATGTATTAATTTTAACGGCCAAACCAATGGAATAAGTTTTGAAAATTATTGTTACTTGTTTTGTGTGTGCATTTGTGTGTGGTGGGGGGTCCAGAGGAAGTGAGCTGCTGGGTAACTCAGAGAGTCAGGTGAATAAAGATTTGAGGATCATGCCCCAAACTGCTGAATCTCAGCAGTTTGCAAAGTTGTCACATGAATATAATAATGCACACCTTCTCCTCAGAGAAAAGGTATGTAATTAATTATATAATAAATGCAGGTAAAGCACTTGGAAACCCTCAAATGAGAAATGACTCTGTTACTATGAGTAGGCAAAAATGCATTTCTCTTCCCTTCATTGCTTCACTGTTTTTCAAGCTGCAATATTTATTGTGTGGACCATAAAATCTTTAAAACATCTGGTAAATCGCAGTTAGTGATCTACAGTATACTAAAGACTGTATAGTGCACACACATATTTCAGATCAAAATATTATCAACATATCTTAGCCTGTGTGGGACCTAACATGCCAAAAATAGGTGATACTTTTTGCATAGTTATGGCTAACTAATTTTTCCTTATCGAAAAAAAATGTCAGCGAAAGTGAAAGAGTTCAGAGTGCAATGAAATCTGGGCTCATCCAATGAGTGGAGGGAATTTGAGTGTCAGCTTCATCTCTGTGCTGGTACTGACCTGAGAAAAAGAAGAAATGACATCACAAGAATCTGATGCCATTTGCAACAGGGGATAATTTAGCAATACAGGATAAGGTTTCAGTGGTGATTGCTTCAGACTGCATGATTGTTTCTCTTCCCCTAATGGGTACAGCAAGGACTCAAAACCAGGACCATAGGTTCACTGAATTCCCTTTATCTCTTGGCTGTCACATACCTCAGTATGGACATTTTTTCCCCCCACTTCAACTCTGTCTCTTGTTTATTCCAGAATGTGTGCTATTTGCATATTGTGATTAGAGTCTGCATACTTAGTTTGGGAACATGTATGTTTTTCTCAGAATGAATCTCAAAACGAGTGCATTACTACACAGCAAGATGATGTTTCCCACTCTGGGAAGAAAGATATTTATGATTTAGGAGTAGGATCCTTACAGAAAGAGTCAGATATTCCAGAATATGGCATAAATTTCCATTTTCACAGCAATTATTCTCTCAGTAATTTCTTAGTGGATACAGCCATCAGTTCAAGGTTCGTTGATTTTCATTTTGATTTGTTTTAATTATATTGTATGTAGCATAATATTGGTTTAAATAAACAAAATTCTCCTTTGGCTGCTTTTCCATTATCTTTCTTAGGCATTTGGATTTGGACTTTCAACCTTTACTAATTTCAGTAAGCTTTTGTTTATACACATCCAAATATGACAGAATAAGGTCTGAAGCTCAAATAAAGTCGATGAAAACACTTTGAGACATAAGTAGGAGTAGGTTCTTGTCATTGCAAGTGATATTTGCATCTTCAAGTCCAAAAGAGTATGGTGATTCAGTGGTAACTAAAACATAATAGATATTATTTCACATTAGAATAGCTGCTGGATTTTACTGTCCTCTCCGGTAAATAATCATGTATAAATCATGATTGTTATCTAGGTTCTTAGTTATAATACATATATTTGCTTTAAGAAATAAATTAGATGCATTGGGTACTTGGAATAAAAGGGTTATTAAATTAGGGGTTACATAATCTTTAGAAAAAAATACCTCGTTCGTCAGGTGTAAAAGTGCTTAAGACAGCTCAGTTTCTCCTTTCAAGGTTGAAAGATCCCTACGCAGCTGCACTTCTGCTTGTGTGCATGACCAGCATTGTTCATCTTCAAGGTTCCAGGTCATAGTCAAAGACACCTCTAAGTTTTTTTGTGTAGTATTGGAACAGAAGTATTAGAGGTTTAGAGTAAACGTTACGTTGACAGAATAAGTCTTCACAAAAAAAAAAACAACCAGAAGATGTTTACCTTCTTGAAACAAAACCAGCAGGTGTGCTGTAGAGAAGAGGACAATAATGTCAATGGATATTATCTTCCATTCTATAAATGATGCAGAAGTGTTACTCCTCTGTGTAAAGGAACGTTAACTCTCTGATTATTAGTAGTATAGATTTGAATTACCTGCCAAAAGCTGTTTTTTAAATGGAAACCATTGTTCTTCAGAAGCAATTATGTTCCAATTAACCAAAGCTTTTCTCTTTCTCTCCACTGTGCAGTGACACCACCATGGTGATCTAGAACTGATAAAAGCCTAGATAATAAGACAAAAAATATTTTGCTTTTGAAAGAGAAAATAGTTCTAAACAGCCATTGTGAAGTTCTCAGATGTTCAGACTGCGCTCTTGGTGCCATCTTGCTTCCTTGCAATTTGCACGTGATTACCAACTCTTGGTGGCATCTCTTCAATGAGTACCTGAAAATATGAATTTGAAGGACCTGCCCTCAACAAATAGCTATTGGAGTTCAGGAGGTATTAGAAAGAGAAGGCTGAGATTAATTTTTGTTCTCATGTGATCGTGTACACGTGTGTGTTTATTAGGGATTGTAATGACTTGATTTTTTTTCCTCTCTTTTTGGAGAAGTATTTTACAGCTCGTATCAAATTCATAGGAAGGACTGTCTTCCTTTGACAGCAATCAGATTCAATGGATCCAGATTATATTTTGAAAATAAAAGGCTTTCTGTCTGGAGTAAATAATGTTTTTAAACTACACAAGCAAGGTTAGAATACTGCATTCAGGGCTAAAGCATGTATTTTAAATGTAGAATTTATCACAGAAATAAAAACAGAAGCCTCTAGACAATAAGGAAATAAAATCTTACACTACTACAGCTGTGAGCTATTCTTAGAGTTGCATATATTTTGTGTCTCTGTCCACTCTTCTTTGTTCTTAAACCTGGAAAAATCTAGATTGAAGCTGTCAGCTATAGGTAAATGGAAACAAAGTTTAACATCTGATCATCATGAAAAACAGCTTTCCTATAGCTCTCTCATCTAAACAAAAGTGCTTTTCATTAGGGAGCATATGGTTTTGTTAATGTGAGTACAGTCATGTGCTATTGTGCTCATTTTAAGTACGTGTTATCATGCCAAGGTCAAAATTAACATCTTTAAATCAAAGCCAATAGCCATTAGGCAGCCAGTAATGATCTTGAAACAACCACAACAACAAGATATTCATTTGCTATATAATTAGTAAAACAATATTACTATTCTCAAGTATTATCACCTATTATGGAGTTGAGGAAAATAGGTATAGAGGTTTATTAGAAAAGTGCATATCTGACAGTTCCTGATTACAGACTTTTACTAAGTCTATTAATCTTTAGTCACTCCATATTAATTTTTTGTTGATGGTCTACGTGCAGTTCTTTGAAAAAAAAAACCAAAACAGCTACTGGATAAAATATAAACACTCTCTCTGGGTATATTCAGCATCTCTGCTCCTGAACATAGGATACAGGTCTTAGCACAACCTTTGTAAGGTTCTTCTTACAAAGCGTCTAATCAATATGACGGTGTTGATCACCATGCCAATAGTAGCAAAGTACCAGAAAATTCACAACAGAAAATTGTAGGTCACAATACTGGTTCCCAGCTTATTGCCTTCAACTCCCCACGTAGCGTGAAGTGCTAAAACTGATGGAGTCACAAAAACAGAGGAAGCAAAAATCATGTCCATGCTGAATAACAAAATTATTGTTGCAATTCTAAGTAGGTCTTTTGCATAATTCTTCGGAAATCTAACTTCTGATGATGATAATGTCTTGTATGAGAGAATAGTTTCTAATTGCTTTGTTAGTACAGAGAAAAGAGCTGTAAGGAACGAGCTGTTAGAGCAGGTGTGCTTGGAGGTTAAATGCATTTCAGTGGATTCTGATAGAGAACACAAGCAACCCATAAGCTCAGCATGCAGACACAATTGGAAATAGTCATAAACTCTGTATACACACAGGAAACTATATTTACAAAACTAATTTTGTAGGAAAGCTATCACTCTGTAACAAGAAATATCATATTAAATGTGGACAAAATTATTTCAGTTCCTGACTCTGACATTCCATTTAGAAAGATATTCTGCATGAGTGATGAGGATACAATCATGCTTTTATGTGAAAAGTGGTATGTGAGCTAAAGAAACTGCTAATGCTCTGTGCAGATATTCCATTTTCATATCTAGAGTGAGTAGCACATGTAGTGTGAAATATTTAAAATTTACGTAAGAATTTGAAATATGAGAGAGAACGTGAATCTGCTCTTCAAGGAGATAGTGGGCACTATTCAGGTTGCTGGAGACATAATGATTTGATGGATTATAGAAAACAAAATGAGAGACTTGCTTGGGTGTAAATAACTCCCAGCCAGCATGGTTTTAAGCTGAGGATCATGAGGATTATACGTACTGCAAAGACACAGTTCAAGCAATGCATAAGTTTCTAGCAGTGGTGACAATATCACCCAGCATATGTGTGATATGTATCCTAGCATTTTGACTAGGATAGAGTTAATTTTCCTCACAGGAGCTCATATGGGGCTATGTTTTGTGTTTGTGCTGAAAACAAGTGGTGATAACACAAGGATGTTTTCATTACTGCTGAGCAGTGCTTACACAGAGACAAGAACTTTTCAGCCTCTCACCCCACCTCACCAGTGGGTAGACTGGAGGCACACAAGAAGCTGGGAGGGGACACAGCTGGGAAAGTTGACTCCAGCTGACGAAATGGATATTCCGTACTATATGTCCTAAATACGATGTCTCCCAGCAGATAAAGCTGGGGGAAGAAGATGGAAGGGGAGGACATTTAGAGTAATAGCGTTTGTCTTCCCAAGTAACTGTTACATGTGATCGAGCCCTGCTTTCCTGGAGATGGCTGAACACCTGCCTGCCAATAAGAAGTAGTAAATGAATTCCTTGTTTTACTTTGCTTGTGTGTGCAGCTTTTGGTTTACTTATTAACCTACCTTTATCTCAAGCTACAAATTTTCTCACTTTTACTCTTCTGATTCTCCCCTCCATCCCACTGAAGGAGAGTAAGCGAGCAGCTGTGTGGTGCTTAGTAGCTGGCTGGGGTTAAATCATGACAATATCATATTCAGTCCTATGTTATAAAAGGTTTTCTAATGGTTTTGTTCCACTCTGTTAAAATAAACATCTTTTACAAGGAAGGCAAGATAGCAGAGCTCCAAAATAAAATCAAATTTTGCTTTACTTATAAAATAGCTTTAAGATTTGATTATCAGTGTTTGCTTCATCTAAAGGATTTTATCTGAATTTAAATTTAAATGAACTTAGAAATCTGTACATATCTTGCTGTAAATAAAAAAAAATTAATTGACTCAGTTTGCAGCACAGCAAATTATCAGGAAAAAGAAAAAGCAGAAAAGGAAAGAAAATGGTAGCAATGAATGAATTGTGCACTCATATTTCGACATGCATAGACATTAATTTTGTTTGGGTATGAAATGCTTCCTGCAATTCTAGAAAGAATCTGCTTGTGTTGGAACAAGAATTTGAGACACTAGCAGCACAGTGATAGAACCATAGAATCATTTAGGTTGGAAAAGACCTTCAAGATCATCAAGTCCAACCTTTAACCTAGCATTAGCATGTCCACCACAAAAACATGGCTTTAAGCACCACATCTAGATGTCTTTTAAATACCTCCAGGGATGGTGACCCAACAACTTCCCTGGACAGCCCGTTTCAGGGCTTTTAACCCTTTCATTGAAGAATTTTTTCCTAATACCCAATCTAAACCTCCCCTTATGCAACTTGAGGCCATTTCCTCTCATCCTATCACTTGCTACTTGGGAAAAGAAACCAACACCCACCTTGCTACAACCTCCTTTCAGGTGGTTGTAGAGAATGATAAGGTCTCCCCTGAGCCTCCTTTTCTCCAAGTAAAGTAATCCCAATTCCCTCAGCTGCTCCTCATAAGATTTGTTCTCTGGACCCTTTGCCAACTTCATTGTCCTTCTTTGGACACACTCAAGCATGTCAATGTCTTTCCTCTAGTGAGGAGCCCAAAACTTAACACAGTATTCAAGATGCAGCCCCACCACTGTTCAGTACAGAGGGATGACATGAAAGGGAAGCCTACAGAGGGTGGAAGCAAGGACAGATATCCTGTGATGAATGCAGAGAAATTGTCTGAGCCGCCAGAGATCAGGTTAGGAAAGCTAAAGCCCTGATAGAATTAAATCTGGCCAGGGACATGAAGGGCAACAAGAAAAGCTGCTATAGGTATGTCAGTGATAAAAAGAGGACTAGGGAAAATGTGGGCCCTCTCTGGAATGAAACGGGAGACCTGGCTACCCAGGATATGGAAAAGGCTAAAGTACTCAATGACTTTTTTCCTTCAGTTTTCACTGGCAAGTGCTCTAGTCGCACTGCCCAAGTCACAGAAGGCAAAGGCAGGGACTGGGAGAATAAAGAACTCCCCAACGTAGGATAAGATCAGGTTGGAGACCATCTAAGGAACCTGAAGGTGCATAAGCCCATGGGACCTGATGAGATGCATCCGCGAGTCCTGAGGGAGCTGCCAGATGAAGTTGCTAAACCACTGTCCCTCATATTTGAGAAGTTGTGGCAGTCCAGTGAAGTTCCCATTGACTGGAAAAGGGGAAATGTAAAGGGAAAAAAGGGAGCTGTTAGAGCGAGTCCAGAGGAGGGCTACAAAGATGATTCAAGGGCTGGAACACCTCTGCTGTGAAGGGGGGCTGAGAGAGTTAGGGTCATTCAGTCTGGAGAAGAGAAGATTCCAAGGACATTTTAGAGCAGACTTCTAGTACTTAAAGGGGGCCTACATGAAAGCTGGAGAGTGACTTTTTACAAGGGCATGTAGTGATAGGACAGGGGTTAATGGCTTTAAAATGAAAGAGGGGAGATTTTGATTAGATCTAAGGAACAAATTTTTTACAATGAAGGTGGTGAAACACTGGCAAAGGTTTCCCAGAGAAGTTGTGGATTTCCCTTCCCTGGAAGTGTTCAAGGCCAGGCTGAATGAGGCTTTGAGCAACCTGGTGTAATGGAGGGTGTCCCATGGCAGGGGGTTTGGAACTACATGACATTTAAGGTCCCTTCCATCCTGAATCGTTCTGTAATTCTATGACTATGATTCTGTGGTCACTTCCCTAGTCCAGCTGGCCACACTATTTCTGATACAAGCCAGGATTCTATTGACTTTCTTGGCCTCCTGGGCACACTGCTGGCTCGTAGTCAGCCAGCTGTTGACCAGTGCTCCCAGGTTTTTTGCTGGGCAGCTTTCCAGCCACTGTTCCCCAAGGCTGTAACATTGCAGGGGGTTGTTGTGACCCAAATGCAAGACCCAACACTGAGCCTTGCTCAACCTCATACAATTGGTCCCAGCCCATTGATCCAACCTGTTCAAATTCCTTCCTACCCTCAAGCATACCAACATGCCCACCCAACTTGATGTTATCTGCAAACTTGCTGAGGGTGCACTCGATCCCCTCGTCTAGATTGTTGATAAAGGTGTTAAACAGAACTGGCCCCAGTACCGAGCCCCGGGGAACACCCTTTGTGACCGATGGCCAACTGGATTTAACTCCATTCACCACAACTCTTTGGGCTCAGCCATCTAGCCAGTTTTTTAACCCAGTGAAGAGTAAGTACACCCATCAAAGCCATGAGCAGTCAGTTTCTCCAGTAGAATGCTGTGAGAAACTGTCAAACGCTTTACTAAATTCTAGGTAGACAACATTCACAGCTTTTCCCTGATCCAGTAAACGGGTCATCTTGTCATAGAAGGACATCAGATTAGTCGAGTAGGACCTGCCTTTCATAAACCCATGCTGACTGGGCCTGATCACCTCATTGTCCTGTTGATGCCATATGATGGCACTCAAGATGATCTGCTCCATAACCTTCCCTGGCACTGAAGTCAGACTGATAGGCCTGTAGTTGATGCATGTGTGCTGTATCTATACATGAGAGGCCTGAACTTATCATCTGAATAGTCTAGTTTATGTCCAGCTCAGAAGGTGGTGCTTCTGTATATAACGTGTTTGCTACCATGAACTGAATCTTTAGGTACCTTTCGTGGTGCTGTGTGTTTTATTTTGTGCCAAGTTAAAGGAATGTGATGACTTCCATTTGACTTTGTGAAAGTACTGGAGAAAATGTTTCAGATGAAAGGCTGAACAAGAAGGAGATAAAAACACAGGATATTACATTTCACAGACTGCAGAGTCTATCATCATAGTCATCATCAATATCAAGAAATAAAATCTTGGATTTTCAGTAGGGTAGTGACACTTTGAAACAGGGCTGCATCTATTTCTAGATCTCTGTAATACAGTCTGTTTTTTGAAGTGAATTCTGAGAAGATGAGGCCTTTTCTCTCAAACCTACAGTCTGATGACTGTGGGTGTGTACACATATGCACATGTGCACTTGCCTCTTATTAAATCTCAGATTTGCACTGCTCTTCTGCTGACAGCATTCTCAAGGCATTGACCAGGAGAGGCCTAGACTTGCTGAAAGCACAGAGAGAAGCAAACTCATATTACTAAATGTGTAGTGAATATTCAAAGTACGAACTTACAAAAGCTATAGTAGAGGATGGAAGATACATATCCTGTCATTCGGTTCAAATGCTCGAGAGATATGCTATGTCTCGTCTGGATAAAATTGCAAGCAAAAGGTGAAGTTCGATAGACTTTTGAAATACTTCTGTGAAAGGAAATTATCTTTGCATGTTGGGATCTGATAATTCAGTCCACATTCACACTTTACTCTGGCTTGATATCAACATCTATGACTGTAGTAAATGCTGTAGGAAAACCCCTTCGACTTACTTTTTTTGAGTGGTACTACTATGGACTGCAAAATTTATAGATAAAAAACTTTTTCCAGTTCTTTCATGAACATGAATGAATATTATTTTCAAAGTCATGTTCAATTGCATTGAATTCATATCTAATTTTTGAAAATCTTAATTAGCACTGTCCTAAGATACAGACAATTGGCCAAAAGAATTTTAAACTTATTTAAAACATAATTTTGAAATTTCAAATCACAAAAACTTTTGGGACTTTAGGTTACACAAGTATTATAATAAAGAAGTTGTGCCTCTGGAAGGGTTTCACATTAGCATGAAAGAAAAACTTGACAAGTTATTCTTGCAAAGAGACTTACTTGAATGAATATTCAATAAGTTAATAATTAAGGATATGAGTCAGATCTTAATTCGAATAAATATTCCTGAACTTTCTTATTATATTTTTTTTTTTTATTCCTGGACTAATTCTAATGGTGAATGGATAATTAATTTTGGGGAAGTGTTCTTTTTTTCAAATATTTTTTTTCCCCATGTTTGTACATTACTGGCACAAGCAGTTTTGTTGCTCTCCATAAAAAGTATTTCTTCTAAATTCATAAAATGTAACACAGTGCTATTATAAAAACAGATTTTACAATATCACAGCTTGATATTTTATACACTAATATTAAATTTCAGAAAAACAAGTAACCATTGTAAGCAACACAGTAAACCTCCCTTTATTCTCTATTTTTCTATGAATATCAACCCATGAGTAAGGCATAAGAAGGCATGACATGAGTGTAGGCATAACTTAAGAAGGAAATCCCTATTTACACTGCTTTATCAGTGATAGAAGTTTTTAAAAAACTTCCATAATTTTTCAACATAATTTTAGTTAAATTGGCTGATCTATAACCTAGTGGCTGTAAGGAGAAGAACCTGATGGACCTGAATCTAAGAACTGCCATTTGTAGGAAGACTGATGTAGATCAGAGTTGTCCTTCACTTTGAAGGAAATGCATTGCTATCTGAATTTGCCAGTAATACTATTAACGAATTAATTTTCATTAGTAAAATTTGCCATAAACATGCATTATTGGGGATAGGATTTTTTCATAAACATTTACAACTATTAGTGTGTTGCTTTCTCTGCTTCTGCTTTGCCAGCCCAAATGCTAACTTGTCTCAGTGCTGTCAGAGACATTCAGAGTTGTCTGAACCAAGACACGTCAGCAATTTTCATCATCATAAAGTGTTACCATGATAGGATATACATCTGGCCCATAGCCTGAAGGAATCCCAAATCTAAAGCGGATGGTAAAAAAAAAGTAAATGTGAGATGTCAATACCGGTTTCTAACAACACACTTAGGAAAACTTCTAGAAATTGAAGTGTCAAAGTGATTTCAGTCCCTAGTCAAGCCTGGTATTTGTATCACTGGAAGCATCAATTTCCTATAGAGGAGCTATTGGCTTGTTTGAAGCAGACTGAGGAAAGCAATCAGCATATTGTCTCAACAGAACATGCAAAAGTGATGTCTTTGTTTCCTCTGTCACAAGCTAGTATGTTTTTCATAGGGATATAGTTAACAGGGTGAGTTTCTAGAAGTGTGTTTTGACCAGTATTTTCTATAGAAGCTGGAATTTTAAACAATACTACCATTGATCCCAGTCAGTTGAAATCCTGTCATATCCTATAACCTGAAGGAGATGGAGCCATGCCTGCACCTCCATGGGAGAACTCCATGAATGGGAGAACTCCAGCCATCACCTTCCTGTTACAGCATCTGGATGTCACTGACTGAGAATATGACATTCTTTTCTTTGGCTTGTTAGTGACTGATTCTGAATGGTGCAAAAGGTCAATGTATAACTGGAAGTGCAAATTTTTGGATGAGACGTAAAGATTTTTTTAAAGATTCTACACTACTTTTCCTTACAATGTAATCATTTGAAATCTGTTCTTCTGGCTAAATGATAACCCGACAAATTCTTTTTTTTTTCCTTTAGCATCTCTACCTGAATTATCGATGGTTAGTACTATGGTAAAGATGCTATGTCATTTGTGGCTCTTGACTAATTCTTGACTCTGTGCTGTAAAAGCTGCATTTTAACTTGAAGTGGCTGTTTAACAGTAACAGTTGAAGCTATATATAACATAGAGCTGTACATAAAATGCTTTGGACAAAATATGGTGTGATTCAATTTTATATATATTAATATTAAGAATGCATGGTGCTTTTATTCATTCCTATTTACGACTAAGTGTTAAAAGAAAGAAGCTTAAGGAACAAGACACTTCAGAGATTAAACAATAGGAAAAATAATATTGCACAAGGAGATAATGAGTTTAACTCTAACTGAAATATATTGCTGCTTTACTACCAGACTGTTGTGACCTGCATGAAATGAATGTGATGTTTTCATAGTTTGGTGCCTACACCCCAGTAGAACACCAGATTTCACTAACTGAGCTCTACTTTTGGCAGGCCCAAATGGCAGCTATGGCTGACCTATTTTCTTGACATCTGTATTGCGTTTCTGTGGTGGGGCCAACATCCATAGCAAATTCCTCCAGATCCAAGTAGAACTTGGAGTACTCCATAAGGGTATTTTGGGGGCTGCAGTTTGCAGTGCTGTCATTTAATAGATGTTGAGTTAGTGAATAAACTCTTGAACATCTGAGCAAATGACCATGTTATTCATTGGCTCCAAACTTCTGAAGGATTTTAAAAACTATACTACTGAATGTATTTTGCTTCATAATTTCTTTTCCCTTTAACTTTATTAGTTATTTTAACACTGGCAATTGCAACTAAACACTTATTTTCTGTTTATACCAAAGTTCTGTCTGTAGTACTGCTCAAAGTCTCTGGTGTGATACATTTGACGTTTTCCCATGGTTCTCATCAAGTTCTAAACTCGTTCCAAATTTATGCCCTAATGTGTTTTGGGTTTTTTTTTGTATTCCTCTTCTCAGACCTTGGTGCCAAAGAGTAATTGGCAAGGTTTATTGGTCTTCTATACTAGGAGTTACATCATTTGGTTTCCCAAATTGCTTTATTCCTTATCTTGGCACAAGACAATCTAGAATGTGTTCCCTTGGCCCTTCATACAAAAGCGTGAAACAGCACCAACAGCAGATGATGTGGTGATAGCAGCCAGTTTGGCATCAGAAGATGCAGCATCAGGAGCCTCAGCAGGAGCAGAGAACACTTTTTGTGGCAGTACCCTCTCGCTGCGTCACAAAGCCAACCTCCTCTTGGCTTTCTAGTGTGAAGGAAGTTCTTCTGGTTTCATTAGTTCTGTTTCAATTTCTTTCCATGGAAGTTCTTATTTAAAGAAGGGAAAGAGGATGAAAGCTATTTTTTCTGCCTTGCTTCAAAATGTATTTGAGTGCTGCTATGCAGGTTTCTGTTGCAGAAGTATTTTGTAAATGGATCCCACACAGTTCTCTATACAGATCAACCACAGTAAATGAAATTATTAAAGTAGAACAGTACAAAACCAGAAATTGGATATGAAAATAACAGTGTAAAATACTTAGTGCTTTCTTTTAATGCAAGAAAATATTGCAGTATTCTGTCCAAGCCACTTATAATGTGCCAAGTGAAACAACCCATGGCACTTTCCTAGTGGGATTTTTCTGTTATTTAATGGATCTCACTCAGGAAATGTTTATTTGATATTCACTTTAAATTTTCACCCTTGATTTTTCAATGCTTTTAGTAGATAATGAGGTTCCTATGTGAACTGCAATCATTTTGAAAATTAAAGTCTTTGTCTCAGTCTTTTTAGAAAAAATATTTTATTACAGCAAAATTCTGATGAAGTACTAGGTTGGATCAGATTCTTATTGCAATTAATTCATATGATTCAGAAAAATAATGAAGGCTGCTGAAGACAGCAAGTATTCCATTACTTTGGTTAAAACAGTGAGTATTTTTTTAAAAACTTTTTTTTTTGCATATTATTGTTATTTTATGAGTTATTTATGCAGTGATGTCTTCGCTTTTTCACCAAATCCAGATATTTTACCTGAAGTATTCTTCAAAACAGTTTCCAACAATTCTACTTCCATATAATAGCTCTGATTCAAGAGAGGAATTGCTGAAATGCTTTCAATATATTGTCTCCCTGTTCAGTCTCAAATCACTTCTACCTATAATTAATCACAGATTTATGGCAAATGTTGCTGGTCACCATGCAATTCTGACAAATGGGATTGAGCAGTATAGTAGGAATGAGTGTTTTTTATTGTCTTTTTGATTCTTTTACTATTAAAAATATTGGGAATAAAAGTCTTCCATTGATTTCCTGTGTGTGCTTGTATTATTCTACAGCACTTATACTACTAATAAAAAAGAAATTCTTTATACTTTCATTTGTAAGCTGAGGAAATTGACTATGTAGAATAAGTCAGCAAATGAGAAAAATATGGAATTGCATACTTTACAAAGTCATTTATCTTATTGTTTCATTGTAGTATTCCTCCATTCTAGCTCAGATATAAATTGAGTAAGGTCGCATCTGAGAATTTATAAGAAAAAACTATGTGAGTCATTATAACAGAATCAAAGTTTACTGTGAGTGAGAATAAATGCATTCTGTCCTACTATCACTATAATTTCTCTAACATTACTCAAGTTGTGAAGCAAGTCTTCTTTTCTCTTACAACACAAAAAGTAGGTTGCCACCTGTGTCTCACAACAAATCTGTAAATAACAGACTGCACCAATTATGTTAGTGTTTTACTGCTGTGCATTAAAATGAAAAGCAGCAGTGGGAATGATTTACAGAAGAACGCGCAGTTTTGGTTTCTAAAGCTGATAACCAGAGAAGCATGAATTATCAAACTGAGTCGTCACTTTACAGAAAGCCAAGTAATCAACATTTTCTTGCACAAAACAAGAAAGCTGTGACTAATTTCATATAATGATGTTTGCCTAACAAAATGGTACATTTAAAGGTCAGCTTAATCGTGGCAATATGATTTCAAGGGAAAGGAGTACCTTTGCTTTTGTTGTGTAATTCCTCTGGTACGTACACAGCAGAGTATTGAGCTTCAAGTGAAATAACACAGAATCTTACCATTACTTCAAATAAGAGCTTAAAAAAAAATTATCGTGTATTATAAAGACCAAAAAAAAAATAAAAGAAACAATAAGAATTCAGATTGCATAGAAATCCTTGAGTGTGTCTTAAAACGTTCAGTTTACAAATCATAGTAGGTCAGTACTGACTTCTGGTCTTTCAGTTTTCTAGATGAGCTGAAATTAACTTTAAAGTGTATCTTCTTTTTTCCCTTGTGCTTCTGCCTCTCCCCTCTGTTTCCAGTTCATCAGAAGATAAAAAGCAAGAATGACTATGAAAATTTTCTACATTATCAGCGCTAAAAAATAAAAGGTTTTTTGTTAAGACAGATGTTTTGTCTTTAACTCTGTTCCTATAGTTACAGAATTCTTCTGTGCCTTCTGTACCAAACCAATATCAACTACGAAAGTCTCAAAATTAGAGTACTTGATTGAAAAGAAATAACACAGAAACATGCCTAGGGACATATCTAGAGCTACAATTTTAGTGGAATCATTTTTCAAGGTTGACAAAATTAGCACGAAACCTTTAGGTACAGTAAGCAAGGCAAACAAGGAGAGCAGGGAAATTATACTTACAGGACTTTATACTTGCTCTAAGATGTTCACTTTTTCCTGTGTTTCATTCTGTAAGAACGCAAAGAGTTGTCTTACGAATGCAGGTCATGGTTAGTGGCCCTAAGAGAATATGGGTCAATCAGGAAAGCCTCTTCATGTTTGCAAAGCTAGTAGTAGTCTGATTTGTACTTCATGCTGATCCCTGGGAAAGAAATTGTCTTCCTCTACTTCTTGAGGATTTCTTTACTATTGTTTTACTGTTTTGGAGCAGTAAGATTTCACCTAGTTTCCCCTGTGCTGTTCCCTTCAACATTTCATCTTTGTAAACATCCCCACTGATGATGTGTCTTCCTGGAAATATTTCTGAATTTCTCCTGCTAAGGAAGGTGGGTTTTTTTCCTTTTCTTATCTAATCTCAGCATGCTCTATTTTAGCATAGAGTTATAGTTTCGTCAGTTATAAGACATCTTTAGTAAGTCTTTAGTAAGAACTCTCTTTTCTATATTACCATCTCTCAAGTTTTCTTTCAGTGCTATCATTGTTTTTCCTTACTCCCTTGTTTTCTCTGAGCACAAGACATTCAGTTCCTTTTTACTTTACTCATATATCAAGAACCTGAAGTTCCAAAAGAAAGAGAACATGAAGAAATTCATATCTGAGACACTCAGAACTATTTCAGCACTTTCACAAAGACTGCAACAAAGACTGCAAACACTCTTTAATGATGACAGCCTCAATTCTCTTTCTGATGGCCTTTCACTACTTCCAGCATTTGCATCAACAGTTCGCAAAACTTCAAAACCGGAGTTAAAATATTTACAAGACTTTGACTATTTTACATTTGCTGTCACCTTGTAACATTATTGATCTTGGATGTGGATGCTTGCCTTGAGTTAGTAATACTTCAAAAAATTAAGTTTTATAGTTTGCTTTGAGTATAACAAAATGAAAGAAAAAGTTATAGAGGAGTAAAAACTATACTAACATGTTTCTAAATAGAAATAACTCAGCTTATACAGTGTAATAAAGGGTCTCACAAAACTCCCACTGGAAAAGCTTTTAGAAAGACTTTTTAGGGAGAGAAATTGAGTGGCAGAGAATGAAAGACAGATACTTTATGAAAGCAGAAAATCTCTTCCAATCTCTTTTGGATAGCTACATCTTAATGGAAAGAAAAATGGTTAACAATACAAGATAAACAATATGTTGGAGTAAAGCTGAATAATTGTCTTAGTAAAATACTTAAGTAACATCTATATAATTAAATTCAAATATTAAATTCAAATATGAAATTCAGTGGTTTATTTGACTTTTTAAGTAATTTACTACAGTTTATTGCCAATCAAACTAATAGTTGAAGTACTTGCCCCTTGAAGCTAATCAGAATTTTTTCGTTTTTTTGCAATAAAACTATTATTATGTTCAATACATTCATGTATTTTGTAAAGTAGTCCTTTTATCTATGATTTTTACATTTAATAAAGTATTATAGAGATTTTAGGATTATAAAAATAATTTCTGAGTTTTGTTAATACTCATTTTATTGATTCTGATGAAAATAACCTTTTTAAAAAATACAGAGGATCTTATGAATAATTTTTGTTTTAATAAAGATGTCCTTCTCTGAGAAATTATTTTGAATTAACACTTCTCCACAGCTTTTAGCTCATGAAGCTGCTCTAGTATTACTGCCAAAATATATCTGGTTCAAAGCAGTGTTCTACAGGAAGATAGAAGAAAAGAAAAGAAAAGAAAAGAAGGCAGTACAGTTAGTATAAACACCATCCCAAAATTGTTTTCAGCTATCCAGTCTATCAATCTACTAATATAGCCAAGCAGAAAGCAGTCATATTTGTGTTTCTGAGTGTTCCTAAAAAAAGCAGATTTGACTAAACTTTTGCTACAACAGCTTTATTAATTTCAGAGTGATGATGTATTAATTAAAACTAATCCATCTTCGAAGCGGGAACAGCTGAAACTTCTTTTATCCTCAGGAAGTGCATGCATGAATCAGTAATTACAAAGCTTTGCTCAGGTCTTCCATTTACTTTCATCTTTTGAGGAGATTAATAGCCATCCTCGGGACATCAGCTGCTTCCTATTTATCAAAGGGATGCCGGGGCTGGCAGTTCTGCTGGAGGACTAAGGGCAAGGCAGGGTATGAAGAGCTAGCAGCACCTTTGGAGGCAGGGGGAGAAGAAACAAATGTTGGTTTATACAACTGATCCTCCCAAGCACTCCCCCCACTCCCTGTTTGGACACAAGTCTCTCGTTATCCTTCTCAGATTAGCCGGTTGCTTAGACTGAAGGCCAGTAGATTGTGCTGTTTCAAAGAAATGCAATTTAATTTCATTTGAAAGTTTTTCCCCTTGCACCCCTGTCAGACCTCAACAAACAGCAAGGCAAAAATTTTCAGCAAAAATTTTTGAAATTAGCGTGCTGAGTCATGGAAGTTCAGTTTGGAGACTCATTTTTAATTCCACATCTCTACCGGCTATGACTACATCAGAGTCGTGCATCTCTCCATTTCATTTTAGCTTAAAACATGGCATATTTCCCTACCTTTTTCTTCTGTTCAAAGTCTCCCCATAGTCAGAAATACATGGTAAAGTACAGCGAGATGTTTTTAATTTTTTGTTGTTGTTTCTTTTTAACCATTTCTTTTCAAATGTGATTAAAAGATTGAATTTCTTGGGTGATATGTTAAGAGATCAAGATACAGTTCAGTTTATCACTCGTGTTTCTTCAGACTATTGAAAATATATGTAAAAAAAAAATTCTTCGTTGTCTTAATAGCACCCAGACTTTAACTCTGTTCTCAACTGCAGTTGAGATGATGGTACCATTTGACCTGATAATTTAAGATTGATTTTAAAACAGTTTCCACACTTTCAGAGTATTGAAATTAGTCATGGTTTACAGTTGATCCTAGTAATATAGCCACAAGATTTTAAAATTTACATTTACATAGAGAAAATCCCACATGGCTTCAAGATACTTCAGATTTTAATAGTGAGTTTTCTATGTTTATATTCAGTAAGTTGCACAAAATAATGTTTTGAATATTTTTCCAAATTTCCCAGTCAGTATTCTTTAGTTGCGGCTCAACTGCCGAGAATGAGCACCACATAATCCTTTATATATTCCCAAAGCAGAATTTAACAAAGTGCTTATTCTGATGGTTGAAATGTGTTTTTTGAAGTTCATCTATCTCAATATTTTAGTTCATTAGTGGGGAAAAATAGTGGAAAGAATTATGGATAAGTTAACTTGATACACTGTTCACAAAATATTATTTTTAAATTCTTATGGTAAGTTCTCACAGGTGAAAATTACATAGCATTATTCCAGTCATGGTACGAAAAGAATACTTCTATGCGCTGTGAAAACTGTTATCTGTTACTTCAACTGAAACAGAATAATTTTCAAAATGTGTTTACTGAACATTTTCTGCAAGCTGCTTACAGTGCAAATTACTTGCAGAAATTATCTGGCAAGATACAAAAATATATAGTTTATTTCATAAGATGAGAAATTATCATGATTAGCAGAATAAGTAAAAATATTTAAAATTACACTTTCCAAGATTAGTGCAGCCTTTCTCTGTCCTAAATCAACTCTTCTTTCTTTTTCTTTCTTTTCATTTTTTCTTTTTCTTTTTTATTTTTCTTTTTACTTTTTCTTTTGAGGTGTCCTTGAGTAAAAACTGAAAACAAAGTAAGTACTTCAGAATCATATCACAAGGAAGTTTTATGAAAAATAGTAGTCCTTACTAGAGTGAGAAATAAATGGATATCTACGCCTAGCAGTGCAGAAACATTCAAACTAGCTCTGTGTTGACCTGTGTCCTGGACAAAAAATTAGGTAGAAGACGCAGACAGATTGTGTCTGTGTATTCTAGGGGCCAAACAAGGAGCAAGGTGGTGCTTTATCCAAGCTAATGGATGATGATAATTACAGGATGGTAATTTATCCAAGCTGATATGTCCCAGTATTCAGGACTGGGTACACCTATGCTCATGGTAAGCCTAAGATATTTGTACAGAGCTTCATTGTACCATTTTTTTTTTCACAGAATCACAGGACAGTTCAGTTTGGAAAGGTCTTTGATATGTCTCTAGTCCAAGCTCTTGCTCAAAACACTGTGGACTGTAAGACTGGCTTATGTTACTCAGGGATTTAACCAGTTTGGGCTTGAAAATCTTCAATGAAGTTGAACCAGCTCTGTCAACACTATTGCCTGTACCAGGCTTTTGTAGAAAAGTAACTGAATTTCAAGTTTACCGGGAATCATAGAATCATAGAATCACAGAATGGTTAGGGTTGGAAGGGACCTCAAAGATCATCTAGTTCCAACCCCCCTGCCATGGGCAGGGAAATCCTCCACTACACCAGGTTGCCCAAAGCCTCAACCAACCTGGCCTTGAACACCTCCAGGGATGGGGCATCCACAACTTCTCTGGGCAACCTGTTCCAGTACCTCACCACCCTCAATGTAAAGAATTTCTTTCTTATCTCTAACCTAAATCTGCCCTCTTTCAGTTTAAATCCATTGCCCCTTGTCCTATCACTACATGCCCTTGTAAAAAGTCCCTCTCCAGCTTTCCTGTAGGCCCCCTTTAGGTACTGGAAAGCTGCTATAAGATCACTTGGCCTTGTTGAACTTCATTAGGTTCTCACAGGCACACCTCTCCAGCCTGTCAAGGTCCCTCTAGATGGCATCTCTTCCCTCCAGCGTGTCCACAACACCACACAACTTGGTGTCATCTGCAAACTTGCTGAGGGTGCACTCAATCCCACCGTCCATGCCTCCAACAAAGATGTTAAATAGCACTGGTCCCAGTACCGACCCCTGAGGAACACCACTCGTCACTGGCCTCCACGTGGACATTGAACTGTTGACCACAGCTCTTTGAGAGCGACCTTCCAGCCAATTCCTTATCTACTGAGTGGTCCATCCATCAAAACCATGTCTTTCCAGTTTAGAGATAAGGATGTCATGTGGGACAGTATCAAATGCTTTGGATAAGTCCAGATAGATGATGTCAGTTGCTCTTCCCCTATCCATCAATGCTGTAACCTCATCATACAAGGCCACCAAATTAGTCAGGCAGGATTTGCCCTTAGTGAAGCCATGTTGGTTGTCACCAATCACCTCCTTGTTTTCTATGTGCCTTAGCATAGTCGCCAGGAGGATCTGCTCCATGATCTTGCCGGGCACAGAGGTGAGACTGAATGGAAGAAAACACCAAGACGAGAATGGCGGAAGGATACAAGGGAGAAGTTAATGATCATCATTATCATAGGCTGTTTATTAAAATCTGACTTATGGGCTTATTGCAAAAATGCAACATGATTCTAAGAGATCTGTGTCATTAAATATCTTCCAGGAACTGAACCTTCACAATAAATCTGAAAGAAAATAATGTCAGAATTTTGTATGGATATTCTGTAGCAATTTAAAAACAACAATCATATTCTTAGATTTCTAAATTAGGTCTGAATGCTGATAGTCTGATCTACACCAATGAACAAGAGGTCTTCTGGGATTTCCATAGGTCAGAGAGAGTGTTGAAGAGAAGCATTTCATGAGATAGGTTTCCTCTAAACACACACTGATGACACCTCTCCCTTGATCTCAACTGCCAAATGTTCATATTATGAAACCTAACAGATAATAAGAGCTTAAAATAAAGTCCTCCAAAATTAGTCAGTTGGGAATACTGAAGTTTTGTAAGAATCATTTCTTCTCTGTAAATTACTGCTGCTCCATTAAAGCCTGTATTCCTGTGAAAATTTGTTTTAGTTAAAAGATATTTTTGTGGAGTTATGAATCTTAGGGACTAACATATGATCACCCACGGAATCAACAACACTAGAAACACTCCACTCTCTCCTCCATGGCATATAAGATCATCCTCATAAAACAGTACAGTGGATGTCTGAAATATGTCTGGTTTTCTGCATATGAATAACCAGACCATAAGGTGTAACATAAGTTTTGTTTATGTCTTTTACATGACTCTTAGCTGTGACAGGAAACTTAGTAATAGGAAAGACTAATTTTGTTTCATGTGTTGTGGTCATTTCATAGATTTCATAGATTTCTAGGTTGGAAAAAACCTTAGAGATCATCCAGTCCAACCGTCCCTAATCCCCATTAAACCATATCCCTAAGTAGATCATCCACCCTATTCTTAAACACATCCAGGGATGGGGACTCAACCACCTCCCTGGGCAACCTATTCCAGTGGTTGACAACCCTTTCAGAGAAGAAATACTTCCTAACATCCAACCTGAATCTCCCCTGACTAAGCTTATACCCATTTCCTCTTGTTCTATCACCCATCACTAATGTAAATAGCCCCTCCCCTACCTCCCCACCATCCCTTCTCAAGTATTTGTAGACCGTATTTCAGCCTCCTCTTCTCCAGGCTAAACAGCCCCAACTCCCTCAGCCGCTCCTCATAAGTTTTATTTTCCAGCCCCTTGACCAGTTTAGTCGCCCTTCTTTGGACTCGCTCCAGGAGCTCAATATCTCTCTTAAAGCGAGGGGCCCAAAACTGGACACAATATTCCAGGTGCGGCCTCACTAGTGCCGAGTACAGGGGCAGGATCACTTCCCTGTTCCTGCTGGTCACACTATTCTTGATACACGCCAGTATCCCATTGGCCTTTTTGGCCACCTGGGCACACTGCTGGCTCATATCAAGCCGGTAGTCAACCAACACCCCCAGGTCCTTTTCCGCCAGGCAGCTCTTCAGCCACTCTTCCCCGAGCCTATAGCGATGCTTGGGGTTTTTATACCCCAAGTGAAGGACTCATACACAACTCACTAGAGGCGCAATATAATCTCATTAGCCTTTCTCATGCCAAGAGTTTTCTTTTGTTGCATTGATGACTTCCAGTATGTTCCACATAAGTTTTATTTTCTTTTATCTAGTATTTTTCCTTCTTGGAAATAAAGAGACAAATGAGATAATTATGTATAATTTTGGTTTTATCATCATTCGTATTACATTACAGTACATCCCTGGGCAATACAAGTACTTAAGTTGTGTGGATAATACTGCCATGGACTTTCCTGGGTGAAGCATATATATATACATATTATAATTTTCATTACGATTAGCTAAAACATTACAGTTTAGTGGTTAGACCAGGGAAATCTGAGATGCAGGACTCCTGCTTTCTGTTAAAACTGGGCAAATCACAAATCAGCACCCAACTAATTTGTTACATCTAGATTTTTTGCTTCCTCTGTAGTATCTAGGAAAGATTCCATTATTTCATCTCCTATTATATACAGCTGTTAACAAATATTTTGTATGAAGCTGTTCCTATGAGCTGAATGAACTAACTGAAGATAAGTTATTTATGAACAATTTTCTTTGGCTATGTCTCTGGCAACTTCAACATTTGTACTGAATTTATTGAGTGTCAGGGTGTTATTATTTCTTTTCCTTGTTTAACTCAGAGATTAATATTTTCCATTTAGACACATTAAAATCACTGTTCTTGGCTCTCTTTACAAAGCTATTAATTATTCAGACTAATACATGTATCCCAAGCAAATCCCAAACAAGCACTCCACATGAGACTAAATGTTACCGAAATCCTGAAATTTTGTTTGCTCATTAATGTTTGACACATTTAAAAAAAAAAAAAATAGAAAAAAGACCAAAGCTTAATAAAAGGAATAGGTACTGAATAAGGATCTGGAGCTTAGATGTAGAATGCCATCATCTTTTGTTTAGTTTTCATTCTGGACCATATCATAAATGATGTGATCCAGAATTTGAATTTAGGTGAACTATTGTGTTTAAAACAAATTGAAGGATTTTATTAACCATAACAGTAGAATTTTTAAGTACAGAGGAAAGTATTCATAGAGTTAAGCTGAATTTGCCAAATAATTTCAACCTAAACAAAAAGGACATAACTATAAAAGCAATGTTGAAAAAATTAGCATATTGCAAAATTAGTTGCTATTTGCTACCCTTTTGTTTCAAGTAATTTCTCTCAAAAGCCAAAGAAATGAGCAGTTATATCACAAATTTCAAAGATGAATAGAACTTAATGCACTTGATTCAACAGAATTTGAATGCTCAATAAAAATGGCTGAAGACACAAGGGATATTTATTGCATATCCCTAGAGGGGTTTGCAAATAGTCCTTCTCAAAAGTAGGCATCATTCTACAATATAAAAACATATATAGCACTTAAAACGTTTATTAGGTTTCAGAAGTAAGCTAAGAAAAGTAATGACTCTAATATGCAGTGGTACACTGAATAAATGTGATTTTGATTTTACAACCACACACCACAAGCAGGATACCATACCAGACACAGGCAATAGACTGCTAGACTGGATTCAAACAGTGTAGGTATGTTTCCCTTGTTTAATGATAAGCTAATAACTACGTGCTTACTCAACTAAGATTTTGTTGCAGATTGACAGATGTCTAAAGACAGTTTGGCCTATGCTATTAGTTATGGGTAGCTTTTACATGTTTTAACACCTTTCTAAACAAAATCAAATTATGTGACCCCGATGCAACAGTATGCTTTCCACCAGTACAAGGTCCTGTCTCTTTTCAACATCTGTAAGGGCACAGATTTGTAACACATAACTAAAAGCTTCATTAGGAGACCTGAGCCATGGATACCCCCTTGTTATAGGAATTACTCTTGTTATGCTTTAAAACCTCTAAAGACATCTGTGTTTTTATCTGTGGGGCCTCTGGTATCATCCTATCCCTCTGCTTTGATGACTTCTGCTATAATCATGGAGCCCATTACAATTCAATGATTGTTTATCCTGGTAACTTACAAGGGGTAGTAAGTTACACAGAGATATACATACACATAAATATTATACATTTTATATAAAATAATATATATCATAAAATCATAGAATCATAGAATGATTTGGGATTGGAAGGGACCTTAACCATCATTTAGTTCCAATACCTCGGCCATAAGCAGGGACACCTTCCACTAGACCAGGTTGCTCAAAGCCTCATCCAACCTGGCCTTGAACACTTCCAGGGATGGGGCAGCAGCAACTTCTTTAGACAACTTGTTCCTGTGTTTTACCACTCTCATTGTAAAAAATTTCTTCCTTAGATCTGCTTGAAATCTCCCCTCTTTCAATTTAAAGCCATTGCCCCTTGTACTATCACTACACACCCTTGTAAAAAGTCCCTCTCCAGCTTTCCTGTAGGCCCCCTTTAGGTACTGGAAAGCTGCTATAAGAACACCCCGGAGTCTCCTCCAGACTGAACAACCCCAGCTCTCTCAGTCTGTCTTCATAGCAGAGGTGCTCCAGCCTTCTGATCATCTTTGTGACCCTCCTCTGGACCTGCTCCAACAGCTCCATGTTCTTCTTACGTTGAGGGCCCCAGAGCTGAATGCAGTATTCCAGGTGGAGTCTCACAAGAGCAGAGTTAGAGGGGCAGAATCACCTCCCTTGACCTGCTGGCCACACTTCTTCTGATGCAGCCCGGGATACGGTTGACTTTTTAGGCTGCAAGCACACGTTGCTGACTCGTGTTGAGATTCTCATCAACCAACACTCCCACGTCTGTCTCCTGAGGGCTGCTCTCAATCCATTCTCCGCCCAGCCTGTACTTGTGCTTGAGATTGCCCTGACCCATGTGCAGGAACTTGCACTTGGCCTTGTTGAGCTTCACGAGGTTCTCACAGGCCCATCTCTCCAGCCTGTCAAGGTCCCTCTGGATGGCATCTCTTCTTTCCAGTTTGTCGACCACAGCACACAGCTTGGTGTCATCAACACACTTGCTGAGCATGCACTCAATCCCACTGCCCATGTCATCAACAAAGTTCTTAAACAGTATTGGTCCCAATACTAACTCATGAAGAATGCCACTTGTCACTGGTCTCTGCTTGGACATGGAGCCATTGACCACAACTCTTTGAGTGCAACCATCTAGCCAATTCCTTATCCACTGAGTGGTCCATCCATCAAATCCATGTCTCTGTGGTTATGTTTTACATACTATACTTTCATCAACATTTCTTTAAACTTGTTTTGGTTTTGTTCACATTCTAACAAACCAGCAGTTTTGAGATGTTGGCTCGTTATTTCTTTGCCTTTTATTTCAAGCACTGAGTAGTGAGACATTTTCGTGCACTATTGCCTAAATATTTCTAACTTAGGAATTCTTTTCAAGTCAAATATTTTATTCAGCCCAAAATACAATGTTTAAGTTTTTCATTTGTGTAGGAAGAAAACAAGCCAAAGTAAGCAATGTTATTCATGTTTTATAATTTAATGATGGTTACATTTGAGTTTTACAATGACTGTACTAGTCACATAAGCTTGGTTTTGTTGGGGAGCTTTGCAAGTAATTTTTCCTGAGGCTCCTTCATGAACAACTGCAATGACTTTGTCATTAACAACTACGTGTCTACGTTTTTCTCCCTTGCCAAAGCAAAGAATCTTTACCTTACAGTTTAAAATTAAATTTTCAGAGGTAATTAATTTTCTCTTTTTTTTTTTTTAATAGATAACAGTCACTAAATATTTTTAATAACATTTATAAAGACTAATTACAAAAAACACATTCTAGTGCTGAAAAGTCTTTTTGGGGAATTTGAGAATTTGGGGTCGGAGAGCAATAAAGCCTGTAAATATACATTAGAAGTTCTTTCTGCATTAGTTACTAGCTAAAATTCTCTCCTGGATTTTCCAGTAGGAGGAAATTGTAGGCGTATAATCATCCAGACTTCTGATCACATTGAAAAATTCTTCTATGGGATGTATGCTGAAGATGTACATTGTAATGCTACGGAAATGATAAGGAGAGTAAAAGACTTTTTTTTCTACATTCCCTTTGGGCAGATGCTGCTCAAAGATTGTAATTACTGCGTTTAAGAGAGCACAGAACCTGTTTTTGCTACTGCACATTAGTTCAATGATTATGCACTTTTTGGCATGGCAAAGCACATATGCACCTTCTTCTGACAGAGGCACTTTGTCTTCTTGATTATTCACATATGTTGAACTTCATTTGAAAATACATTATCACATGAATATAAATGTTCCTGAGAACAGCTTAGGCAAGGAGCAGGAAAGCAAAGTATTCTGCTAAGACGAAGAGAATTCGGGGAAAAAATTTGAAAGATTATTTCAAAGAGACAAAATTAATAAAAAATATTACTGTTTTTTGCAAATCTTTCCTCTCTTATGGTTCTTAGATCCTCACGATGATAGCAACACTATTATTAATTAATGAGAAGTTGTTCAGCTCTGATTTCTCTCTTTCATAGAGACAAGCTGGTATGTTTGTGTCACTTGAATTTTCATGACAAGAACCCACATCGTGTGGACTTTTTCCCTTTGTTTTTTATCTTGCTCTCTTTTGGGAAATATGTTAATACATGAAGCACTGGAATTAAACCAGATGTTTTCTGTCTTTTGACTTTCTGTTAGCCTTCAAGTCATAGAGTACACAGAACTGCAGGCTCTCATGTGAGAATAAGGCCACTATTCAGTACGAAGGATGATTAATGTCCCTGCACTGTTACCCTGAGGAACTGACCTTTGCACTGGTGAAACCTGAATCAGTGAGAAATCCCTATCTCATCCTTCATTAAAATTACCCATCATGGCCACAGTGTGGCTGAGATGTTGGACAGTTAGGTGGATCACAAAATGATCTTTTTTTCATGAATAAATGCAAAATAGTATATATATATATATATTCTCCTATATATAGTTTTTACAAATAGTAGCTGTGTAGGAACTGAGGAAAAGGATGTGTGTGTGTGTATGTGAGGGCGAGAACAAAGCATAATGCATGGTTATTTTTCCTCTCTCCCCCACATGGCATTTCTGTTCTTCAATAGCTCTGCTGTAATATTAGCAATTACATGAATCATGCTACGTGGTTTTAACCTTCTCACTTGTTATATAACAATAGCTAAGAAATTTCGAAATCACTTTCATTATGGCTGTGAAACTGTTCAATTATTCAATTTCTTTTTAAGAACAAACTCTTTCCTGAGTGTTCTTTCTATTGCTTTTGGCGAATTTTCCCAGCAAATCTGTCTATCATACTCTGGCACTTCTACATGCTAACGGTAATGCAATTAGAGCTTGTTACTTTTTTTTCTATGTGTGTTATATTTATACCTCATTCCCTAAACATCCACTGCATGGACTTCCAAATAAGCAGACTGTGTCTAAGAAGCGTCTGCTTCCAGTATTTGCATGAGTTGTTTCTTCTTTCATTTGTAGGAAAATGCTTATCATGTAAAGTCAATGGGAAAAAATCAGGAAAAAAGCCTCCCATGTTAAGCCAATGCCATTAAAGATAATGATAAAAATATTGTTGAATTTAGTAGTACAAATGCAATCCCTAAATGTAATTGTGATATTGATGAATTACTTCATACAGAATAGGCATATAGAAAGGTCAGCACTTTGTACTGTGACTGAACTGCTGTAAAGGAAACTTCTGGAAAAACAGTAATTTTTTCCCTATATGAAAAACTTTATTTGATTAAATGGCATTTTGATATAGTTAATTTTAAATTTCCAATTTAAGGAAGTCAGGAGCCCCTGTACTCTTATAAATATGTGCCATAATAGAGTCACGAATAGAAGAGGATGAAGTTCTACAGCTACATAAGTTATAAAAACTGCTGGAAGCTTGCATTAACTTCTTGTGTCTGTTCTCAATAGTATGTTTATTTCATATTATAATGGCAAAATAAGGGGTAAAAGATTCGCATATTTATATTTAGGAGAATAAAAAAGAAATACCAAAGTCCTTCAAACCACATTTTGAAACTAGAGCTGGGCTGTCTGAAAAATTCCAAAGGAATAAATAAACACCTATATCAAAAAGGTTAAAATCTTAGCTTCAGAAGGCTGCTGAGTGAGATTGTGCTGTTGTTTGGGAGACACATCCAACATGCTGACAGCTTTTTACCCAATAAATATTCAGTAAGGTTTGCTTGTTTCTTTCTTGGTGCTACAGAAAAGTTAATTGCATTCTTTTCAGCACTTTTCGGTGTCGTGGCCACTTGTGTTTCAAACTGCAAATGCCCTTTCTAGAATGGCTGCAGCAACTCCTTCAGATATTTTAAATGAATTTAAAGTAATTTAGATTAAACTGAAAAAAGGTAGATTTAGCTTGGATATAAGGAAAAAATTTTTTATGATCGTGGTGTTGAAACATTGGAACAGATGTAATCTTTGAAGGTCTCTTCCTATATGAACTTTTCTATGGTTCTATGGCTTTACATAAGCTTTGAGACCTTTTTTTGGGAAATGAAAATTGTTGCCTAAATTCACTGTAGCAGACTGATTTTTATAGCTACCAGAACTACAAAGTAATTCTTTTTTTTTTCTTTTAAAACGCAGAAGTCCTTGAATATTCTGTTCTTTGTCTCCTTTGCCTTATCCAGAGAATTTAGAAAATCATACAAGTGTTCTTTCTTCTTTTTCCTCTACCAGAATGTCTAGACATTAATTTACCTCATTCCAAGTTGATCATTAATTAACACTAGAGTGATGAGCTAAGAGAAGAAAGACACATATGGAAGTAATAAGACAGAGAGTTCTGCTGCCTTGCAGTTGGGAATTATGAGTTCAATGCTGAAGCTTCTGCTCTGAACTGTCTCTAGGCTTTGATTAAATGCATATGCTACTCGCTTGCTTTTCTGAAATACCTTTTTGAAAAACTGAGCCTTTTTTTCAGAAAAATCTTTTCTTCTGACAAAGTATTGGGTTTTTTTCTTCTTTACATAGTAAGCACTTGTCTGCAGATCTGTGTCAGAGTCTGTGCCAGTGAGATCCATCACCAGGCAAGGGCAAGGAAAAGGGCAGGGTGAGGACCACCATATAAAGCAGCTCCTGGGGAAGGAGAGTCAGGCCTGGCAGAGGTTCCTGCAGAGCTGCCTCCCCAGGACCACCAGTTGTGCTCCCTCTCAGCTGGCCCCTCTGAGTCTCAGGAGCCAAACCCTCAGGAGAGTGAGGATGTGCTCACAGCCCTGGAAGTCACTGTACACTCTGTCTGAATTTAGCTGGATCTTTTCAGTGTTAGATATGTTTGAAAGTAGCTCCTGATTATTTTTGCTGAGTGCCAGGTGTGAAGAGAGTCAGAACCTCCTCCGAGCAAGTGAATTCTAGCTCTTCCTTCTTAACATGTCTTCCATATCTATGAACCACATTTGTTTTAAAACCCTAGTTTTTCATTACCCCTTCTTGTTCCCCTCAGATTGAACAACTATTCCTTCTATGATGAAAGAAGAAATGACAGTCACAAAGTTAGATGTGTAATTTGACATTGGTACTGACTCTGTGTTCTCACGTTGTGGATAACAATACTAGATAAACTACTTAATTACTCAGGAACAATAAAGCTCTCTCCTGGAACTTCACCCCCTATCAATAGCTTATAGTCACATTTATTCACACTAGTCTATGTGAAATAGACGGTTACAATAATTATCCAAAACACAGGAAGCATATTTCCTTTTTAAATTAGTATTTCATAATTTAACAGTACTCTAAAAATGAATTTAACACTCAGGAATAATGTTGACAGCCTTGGAAATTGACTTATGTCTTTATCTACAGAGACTACATCACTAGCAGAAGTACAAGCTTCCATCATAATTCTCTAAAAATAAGCCAGCTGACTTATTTGCTCTGCTCCCTTACTGGGTCTTTAATTAGGAAATGATACAGGAAGAAAGTTTATGCAGTGTAAAGCTTCATGAAATGAGAAAGCAGAGATAGAGAGGGAGAAGGAAAGATGAGTGAGAACACTTTCTTCTTTAATTATTAGAATTCATAGCTGTTTATGCTAAAATTTGTGAGTTTATGAATATATACACAAGATAATGAAACAGCTTAATGAAATACACAAAATCAAACAAATTAATTAATTTTATTTGGTTTTTAATTTATTTTAATAGGTCATTATTCCTGCCCCTAAATGTATCTCATTGATGATATGGAGAATATTTCATCTACATTGTTTATTTTATTCTCAATCTACCTACGTTAATGTGTTTTACAGAAATGCCAACATCTGCATATTTTAAGACTCTAGAGGCAGTCAGCATGTTGTCTCAAAACTTGAGTTCGTCATCCAGCGTGCCATGAGCCAGTCCACACACAGAGTGGAGATATTTCCCTTTATTGTATATATATGTATATATGAGTGCCAGTCCCAAGACAGCAGCCCGAAATTCCAAATCAGCAGTTATTTGTACACAACACATTAACATATTCATCTTTCTGATACATATACATTGTTATTCTGTTAAATGATTGGTTAAGATTTCTTTGGCTAGAATGCAAATGAGAATGCATGCCCAGTTTCCTACTTCTGTTCTTCTCTTCTGAGTAGATGATATCATTTAGATAGGTGGTCAATGAGTCAGTGATCATGATCTCCCACTGCCAGAATTACCTTTCCCCTAGTTTCTTCCTTCTTTCGGCAAAAACTAGTAATTCACCTTTTAAAATTCTGCTTTAGACAAGTATATGTAATGGCACACTGTTTTAAGATCCTAGTTTCACAATTTCCTTAAGTCTGGTAGAGTTAATTTCTAACCTATAGTATTTCAACATCAAGTATAGCATTGGCTATATATGGGTTCCACTGAGCTTCAAACTAGCTGATCGTTGGTTCAATATAAGTCAGAGCAAGCCAATTTGTGACAATTGCTTAAGAGTTTAAGTGCTGTTTCTAG
The DNA here is from genome assembly GCF_009769465.1 of Tauraco erythrolophus. Taxonomy (NCBI): domain Eukaryota; kingdom Metazoa; phylum Chordata; class Aves; order Musophagiformes; family Musophagidae; genus Tauraco; species Tauraco erythrolophus. Next base: position 2,179,703 of record NC_141470.1, read on the forward strand.
CAAGCAGATATCCCGACATCATAACAATGGCTAATAACACTTTGCTGTTTCTGTGCTTCTAAAACAAGTGATCTGCAGTGGGACAAGATCATTGGCAGTAAGGTAGGATTGAGCAGAACCCGAGGCTCTAGAAATTATGTGTCAAAGAATTGTCCACCGATTGCTCTGAACACAACATACTACTGTGGTAGGATGAAGTTTCAAATCTACAGTAATGAACCAGATATTCAAATACTTCTTTTTTTTTTTCCAAAAGCAAATCTGAAAGCCGACAGACAGTAACAGTTTTTATTCAGTTCCAAGATTACATATTCTCAAAAAACCTCTATTAATTTATTTGTGTATCATAAATTCTGAAATACACTTACCAAATTGATTAATCTATTAGTGATCTCACTTAGCAATTTGAACTCTTATTCAAATTCTACAGAGTTATCCCATAAATCATTTAAGTAATTCGTTTGACCTATGTAATTATTGCATAAAACTAGGATTTATGCAAAAATTCCTCAAGCAATTTAATTTTATTAGTGTCAGATAATAAAGTAACCAGAGATTATAACTGCAGCAGTGACTTTTCGTCTTAAAGCAAATAAAATAGAACTTTTAAAAGCATCTAGAAATATATATCTAGTATTCAGGAGCACTAACAATTAATTATAATTAAGGGTCATATAAGAATAAACTTATACCTGCAACGCACATTTATTTCAGCCTTCAGTAAGCCTGAAGTGGTGTGTTGAAAAATGACAGCAGTAATTCTGTAGGGCATGCTGTGTGCTGTGGGAAAGTTAGGAGATGTGGAGTTTTGAAGTAGGTGAAATGGTGGACTGTAAAATGGTAACAGTAGAGCATCTGTATGTTTTCGTATGGTGATTAGTTAAGTATACATATATAAGATTCATAATTTAGCGTAGAACAAAAATAGTTCATTCTTATTTATTTTTCATTAATTTATTTTAATTTAATTGTTTTTTAAAATTAGTCTCTCTAACCCTTCAGTGAATTCTATTATTCCACCCCTTCTTCAGAGCAGAGGGTCATATGGACTCACCATAGGTCACAGAATAATGTTTCTGTTTACATATTGTAACTGGCCAACAAAATAAATGAGTAAGAAATGAATACTGTGAAGAACTTTTGCTGTGTCTAGGATAGGTTAGGTCTTGAAAAACAACTTTATATGTTTTGCACAAATGTAAAAATGTTTATAAACCACAAATGTATGTGCAAATACATGCACAGAAAAATTGCTTAGTGGAAAAGCTGTTCTAATGTAAGTGTGCATGAGTGCTCTTCTGACTGATGTAGTGCAAGACAAAGACCATCACGAGTAGCATATGCCTCATCCTTGGAAATTCATGAGATAATCCACAAAATAAATGAGGAAATATAAAGGAGTCATTTCTTATCCAATGTTCAGTTGAATGATAGCCACTAAAACCACACACTGTGAAGGACTGTTGTCTCAGGCAATAGATGTTTAGTCTCTACAACTCTTGGCCACTTTTACGGTTTACAATTTTTCTGAGGATCACAATGAAACCACAGTGAAACACAACTCCAGAGGTGACATTATAAGTTAAAGATGTAGGTATTTTGTCCCCTGTATTGCATAGAACAGGATAAAGTTTATGTTATTCTAGTGGTAAACAAAATATAAGCTTCAGTGAAAGATTTCCTCAGCTCTGTTTCGTCCATCTTGTGCTTTGAGTAAGACAAGAATCCAACATTAGTTTAATGATTGCTTTATTGTCACATACACACATACCAAAATGTATATACAAAGTGTAAATCATATTAGATTCCTTCAGGATAAAAATGTCTAAATAAATTTAATATGCTGTTACTAATTTTCACTGGACAGTGAGACAAAAGATGTTAAATTTACCAAATAGGAACATTAATTGAAGTTATATTTTTTAGGAAACTAATTAAAAAAGTTTGTTTCACCTTTTCTGGTGTGTTTTCTCATTTTCTCGTATTTTATAAATTTCACACATCATGGAAATCAGATGACTTTAATGTTAATAATAATTTCCTTATTAATAGAAAGACATTAAGATCAGAGAAAATCGATATGTTTTTCTACTATGGTGAAGCATTCTGTGTAAATAAACAAACATCGAAACTCCTATATCTTACTCTAATGCTTTTTGTCATGCTAATTTCTCATGTTGAAATACATATATGTAAAGACATGCATGTCAATTAACAATCAGCCAGAGGATGCTTCAAACAGATATTTTCCCATACAACTAAAAAAAAAAAAAAAAGTTAAAGGAGGAGAAAGAAGAGAGACCTAGTTGCATTAGAAGCACAAAATATCAAGCTGAGCTTCGATTGACCATATATATATGTACGTAAAAATAAATTTATTGCTAATAAAAGTTGTCAAAAAAAGTATTGATAGAATATCGAATTAATTTGCAGCTGTTTGAAGCAAAGAAAATAGCATATTGAATATAATATGACCTCTGCGAGAGCGTTTGGCCTCTATCTAAACTTCATTTACTACTTCTCTTGCACTAAAGATTATAAATTAATTTTTTTAATCTTCAGAATAAAATGCAGCAATATTAAAATCATGTAAAAGAAAAGACTACGTTTTCTAGAGTTTTCTGAATAAAACTTCTTATATTTGGAGGGGAGTTAAGAAACTAAATAACATATGAGACAGAATAGTGTAAATTGGTTTGCAATTTCTAGTTTCTTCTACCTTAGTTTTGTTTCAACTTTCTTCTTTTATATCTCATCCCCATACATATTGGAATCCCATTTGTGAGAAAACAAACTTAGCTGGGCTTTCTCAGCACAGTAGTAGCGCAAATACCAGTGGAACCATAATGAATAAATTAAATATTGAAGTGTGGAGGTTTGTTCTGAGTGTTTGTTTGTTTGTTTGTTTGTTTTTTTAAAAAAAAGGAAGTAAAATGGAAGGAAGTAAAATGACCAGCTATTTTGGGGCATTAACTTCCATCACATTTGCTAGAGTTCCTCTTCAGTCTGGAATCCTTCAAGGGTGTTCAGTGGGGAGCTAGTCTTAGATCCAAATTCTGCACCAGGCTGCTTCTCTTAGCTTTGTTCAGACTACTGTAATGTTTTATCATAAGAGTTTAATTTTCCTCTTGAACCACTTATTAACATAATTTTTGATTTTATCTTGGAAAATTCATCTGTGTTCAGGTATTGGATAGCTAACAGCATCAAGATTCCTTTAATAATATCCTTCCTTGGAGTTCAGGTAAAATGTTTTTAATTGTGACCACAGGAAAAAAAAAAAAAGTAATCGTACTGGCATTGCTATGCAAGAAGTGACTGTTCACAGACAGGAATGCATCAGGAAGAAAGAAGCAGCTTTAGGAACCTTTAAATGTCATGAACCATCAAACAAAAGTTCATAATCAAAACTGGAACAAGTTGTTTATGTTAGCATCTCTGTTTAAAAATACTCCTCTCCTTTCTCTTTGGTATCTAAACATGATGTGAAATATGCCAGATAGACCAAACTGGATAAACAGCTCTTGCTTTATTGCAAAATAAATTTAGCAGAAACACCCGTGTTTCTGTCACTCTGACCCCGTGTAGAGAGATTATGATGTAGAACATTTAAGACCATTATACTGTCCTAGGTCTGTCTCGTTGAAATCAAGATGGTGAGGGGGTTTTGTGTAGCACCATGTAGAACCATCTATTACAGATAGTTTGTTTCAGAGTAAACCTTGATATCTATCAGTAAAGTAGTATATTAAAGGGTCCCAACTCTACCAGCTTTCTCTCAGCCTCAATTTTTACTCTAATACTGATTCCTCCAGTGTCACTGTTAGTAGAAACAAGATATGTCCAGAGACTGCCTCTTTTATATTAATTGCAAATGCTGATGCTGTCCGTTTAAAGTCAAATTTTGGAGCAGTCTTTGCCATTTTCTTTTTCCTACTTAGCTTTCCATTGCTAACATACCATTGCAAAATTATGGTAAAAATTGTTAAGATTCCCAAAACAAATTTTTTTCTTTAGTGAAGCACAATATTCCTCATCTAGGGACTGAGTGGTTGATTTCTCTTGATGCTTTATTCATGAGCTGCAAAGGACTATATTTTTCCCTCCAAGGAATCCTTGTTTTTACTTTTAAAAGTAGCCATTAATTTGTAAAAAGAGCTGTCACTGACAAAAGATGAAGACGAGATCCTACTAATACTAAAGAGGAAGCAAGACCTGAAAGAGGACATAAGTAGTAGGAGACAGTTATATTCACTGTAGACTTTTCCTGAGGGACAAGCTCACTTTGAGATCCGAGTCCTCATATTTAAGAAACTCCCTTTCATTGTCACAAAGAGTGGTAGTCTAGCTGCCCAGTCCATCTGAGGAAATGGATTTACTAGGGACTTAGGTTCAGACTGATATTGAGGTTCTCACTGCCTTTGCATGAAGTAGGAAGCTTTCATATAGCCTGTACTATCGACCCCTGAGGAGTTATGGCTATTTCAGGAAAAAATAGATTATTTCTATAGAAGTAAATTTGGGGCAGTTCTCCTTTTGAAGACTCACGTCGTCACAATTTAGGGACTGGGAGACAGTAGGGAAGACAAAAAATTGGTTCTAGAGGGAAGAAAAAAACCCACAACATAAAAGAATTCTGATGGAAGAGTAATCTCTACTATAGCATACTCGGAATGTTTCACGGTGAAAATATAAACTGCTTCTGTTAATCTATTCTGTACATATCTAACTGTACTTTGGTGCATGTTTTCTGTGCGCGGTCTATTCAAAACCAGTTGGGTTTTGGGTCAGAGGAAAAGCAGTAGGCATCAGCAGGCATGAACTCTGGCTGTGTGTAGCAGCTCCTGACATAACCGATGGTATATGCTGGGGTGTGTAGGACCATTCTGTAGTTGGCCAGCATAGTCTTACTTGGCTGCTTTATGGGTTTATATTCACTGCTGGCAATAGCAATGCATGGTGCCAGACAAAGCACGTGATGTCTTTGAGATCCAATATGAGTAAGTGCCTGTTCTCTCAGATGTTAAGAAATACTAGTTGTTTAGCTGAAACCAGCAAGTTTTAAATAGAATGAATCACTCAGAGTCAATCATTTAGCACTAGGATGCAGGGGTTACAGTATATACTGTGTGGTTAGCATTATTAATTTAGCATGAGTAGCTAAAATTGCTGGAGCCCAAGGCTGCAAGCTGTGAACTTTTACTTAGATATGCTTTTATCTGAGATGGAGTTAATTTTCTTCTTTGTAGCTGGTACAGTTCTATGTTTTGGATTTAATTTAATTTGTTGCAAAGTAGTGTTTATCTTAAGTTTGGGACTTTTTCAGTGTTTCTTATATTCCGCTGGCTCCAGGTGCTCAAGAAGCACATACCAGAAGATAAGCAGGCTGTCAGCAGAAGCTGTAATTTGGCAAGATAAGAGCAGTTAATGGCCTGCCTGCCTGAGAGACAAAGAATCCAGTCAAGTGTCAGAACACCCCAGACCAGAAACCACCATTGGACAAAAAGGGTGTGTGAAGAGTGCGTGAAGAACATAATGGGTGCATAGGCGTAAGGGTATAACTGTCCAGGAATTTCTTTGTTTCGAGTCCCTTGCTGGAAACACGTAGCTTAAGCTGACCCTGCTGCTGTACCTCTCTATTAAATTATTTATTTTTATAAAGCCTGATGCCTGAGAGTTTGCTGTGGAAAACCTAGGGTTGAACCTGATGGAAGAGGAAGCATCCGAGAGTGAGGGTTGTGTATGAGTGAGGAGTCGAAAGGGACACCTGTTGGCTCACGGGAGTTGCCCGTTGTGAAGGGACTCTGGTTCTAATAATTAGTCTTGTGTGGTGTGTGTGCAACTCCTTGAATGGTGTGTGAATGCTCGGGCAGCGGTCTACTTCTGTAACACAGGCAGGTCTCTGATCCTCATTGTTTGGGCTAAGATTTCTCTAGACATGACTGTATGCATAACCTTTCTGTAGTCAGGACCTCGCATACGGTTCCTCTGTGTTACTGGAGGCCTTCTTGTGTGAAAACATAATCAGGCTTGTAAAGCAAGAAGAAGGCAAGTCCTACCTGTCTTGAACAGTTCATGAATACTGCTGTCGGGAGATTGACTCATTGGAACTCTTCCAGGTCTGAGTAGTCCTAGATGTTGTGCTACTAACAACTGCTGGAAGAAGTATATCCCTCACCGTATTTGAGGTGCTCTCTCATCACTTCTGGATGCTTTCTATCCTCACCAATACAAGAGGTGCTACCAGAAGTGAATGTAAATCTGACTTTATATTCTCACCTACTGCAGAATTAGCTAGGAATATGTATCACTAGCATAAAACCAAACCAAACCAAACCAAAACCAGCAGAAAATGTTTCTCTTATTTTTACTACTTGTCTTCCTGTTCCTCAATTTATGTTTGAAGTTTTTGAGGGGAGGGAGCTGCTTTTGCACTTCATTCCTTATAGACGGCCCCACCTGAAGATCAAATCACGTGTGGTCTCTTAAAGACTGAGTTGCTATTACATTTCTTAAGTGGGCAAAGGTTGAATACTTTTGCTGAGGATTAAAGATTGAAACTGCAAGTAAGCAAAGAAGGAAACGGCATGGCCAGACTGCTTGCAGAATTGCATCACTGTTTCTATGGTTTATGAGTTTGCATCATGAAAAGGCATGGGAACTCCTGCTGGGTATGAAATAATGAACTGTTACAACATTGAATATGCAGTGTTTTGAGTCAGTTTAGGAAATTAAATGTAAGACAGTGCTATGTAATTAATTATGAGCTCCTGGTGATAGGGATGTAGCTTTTTTAGGATCTCTTGTGCTTTTTAAAGCTACAACAAGAAAAATAAATAATACTCATAGAACCATATGCTATTTTATATGTTTACATAGTCTCATATAGATAAATAACAGAATGGCGTAATTTTCTTACCTCCCTGTTGGCTGCCTGGCCTCAGCTATTCCAGACTGATATATCAGAAGAATAGAGAAATCATATTTACAATGATTTCTGAGGCAACCTAACCAATTTTTAAAGATAAACTTAGTAACTTACTGTCTTCCCTGGCTACCTGCTATGTTCAGTGCATTTCCACACTATTAGCTTGTTTCGTGGAAAATCTATACAAAGTCCAAGTTAAAATTAATTATAAACATTCTGACACCCAGAAAGCCATGCTGTAAACCCTTTCTGTTCTTTCTTTTCTTTTAAATGGATTACAAAGTAATAACAAAAAATAACAATGAAGTTACTCCATTAGATAAAGTGAAAAGAAACATTAAATTTAACCTAGAATTTTCTTTTTAAATCGTGAAGAAATATTTCACTTTTAACCTAAGAAAAAATATTTCTAAAATAGAATTATTTTGCATTTCATAAGTAATTCTAAAAATAATTCAGTGAAAAATATGTAAAGTGAAAGAAATTTAACTAGATTTTTCATGGATTGAAAACAGTAATTCTTTAGAATATGTTTTATAAAATATGTCTTCAATAGTTTTCTTTATCATAAACATAAACAACTGGAAATCCTGTTTATTTTTTAGAGAGGGAGACTTGGCATTTTACGTGCCTGATAATGTTCATTTTGTTAGGTCAAACAGGAACAGGAACTATTCTAGTCTTTCAGACCGAAGTTGCTGAATAAAGGAGATTGCACACTTCTTGAAGACAGAAAAAACTCTGAAAATATGTTTTTGCAAGAAAGTAATATACTGTGCAGTTTAGAATCAATGCATCTCTGGTTGCAATTTTGCAAATCTCTCTTCTGGTGCAAGAAAAAAAATAATGAAAACAGTAGAGTGAATGGTAAAAGAAAAAGAATGGAGATTTCTTTTTTACCTATGTTAAAAGTGGAGACAGGATGAGATTTGAAATTATAGGAATTCCTACAACAGCTTGACAAGGCCCCCCCCCAGCATATAAACACCTATATAATAAAATCCTAGTTGTTTCTTAGGAAGGTGCAGTAGAACTAGCAAACCTATGAAAAAGAATGGAAGGGATGAAGACAAAGCAGTCTAGGTTTCTTCTTCCTGGAAAAGACATAAAAAAGGGGACATATGATAGAAATCCTTATAATGAATAATATGCAGAAGTTAAATAAAGGATTTACTTTCATATTGAAAGAAATATAAATTACTCAGTAACTTTCTAGGATTTTTTTTTTTTTTTTAAAAGTAGTGCTATTGTTTGTTTCTGTCTTAGAAATTCATTGCTATGGGCTTCTTTAGAGTCCCAACATACAAAGAGACACAAAGAAGGCTTAGACAAAGCTATGGAAGACAGGAATATTGACTGCTACAAAACAGAACAATATGAGTGCAATCCCAGTTAAGGAAGTTAAAGTTGCTGATTTATGGAAGAATATACTCAAGTAAATATGACAGTTTATATGCTTTTTTTTTCCCATCTGTTCAGCCATTTTGCCTTCACTAGTTTAACAATCCAGAATAGGACACTGATCTATACTAAGATTTTATCTGATGAAGAGTATTAGCTACAGATTTCATGTGTCTTCTACTGTATTTTGTGGAGAAGTGAGCATGCCTCATGAGTATGTGGGAAATTCCATGAATATAACCCCACTGTTTCAGGGGTAAAAAAAAGTTGTCTCTTTCCATGCATTTTTCAGTTGATTTCTTTTAATCTAGTAGTGCTTCAGATATCCAAGGGTTTGTTTATTCAAAGAGAATTGAAATACCTGGGTAACGTACAGATGTTACCTAAGCATGGAGGCGGTGTTGCTTTTCATTCTCTTCTCAGCCTCCTAGCTGGGAATCGATATATTCAGAAGATCTCTTGTAGCCATCACGTCAGAGAGGAAGTTTTCTTATATCCTAGTTTTCTTAAAGCAGATGTTGATAGCACTTTGTAAAGATTGTGAGATCTGTGGGATATAAAATAAACCCAATATTGAAAGTGAAGAAAACCGTGCCTTTCTTAATGAAAAAAAAAAAAAAAAAAAGTGGTCTGACAATTTTCTGAAGAAAGAATTTGAAAAGTCATTTTCTGTGAAGGACAGTCCTTGTTTGTAAGTCCCTCAGTACTAAGGACATCCAGTAATGAGTAGGAAAAAACTGAGAGGACTTTGTTTGTAGGGATTGTTGATATTTCAACCTTACTTTGTAGACAACTAGGCTATTCATTGCATTTATCATCTAGAAAATCTGTAACTGGTATTTTGTGCTCTTTTTCACCTTTTGAGAAAAAGAATTTGCATATACTGTTTTTGTAGATGAAAGATTTTACATGTGTGTCTTATCCCTCAGCTTTTAAATTCTTCAGTCTGAAGAGCTCTTTTACTAGTAGCACTGGTATGAATGACAGCAGAGAGACCTGTGTACTCTCCTGTCTGTCTTAAACGCTGAAAATTCTGGTTTCTCTTGCACATCAAACTGTTGTTTGTATAGCCAAAAGATGAGCAAAATGTGACCAGGTCATCACATGTTAGTTGTTGCTTAGATTTGAAGGAAACATATCCCCTCAAGAAGTAAACCAGAACAAATAAATGGACTTATGCTTCTGTATCTGTATGTGAATTTTAAACTATGCTAATTTTATACATAACAGTTGTTCTGAGCAGACTCTATTTACAGTATTCCTGTAGTTAACAAGACATTGATACTCCCTAGCAATGAGTGTTTCCATAAGAACACCTGCTATTGTGGTATCTCATTCCAACGCATCAGTCATACGTTACTATGGTTTGAAAATATCAATTAAATAAAATAGCTGAAACGGAAATAAATTCTAGATATTTTTCCATTGCTTGAAGAAAAAAAAATTGCAGAGGGGCAGTATAAAAGTGCATATGTGTGCTGGGTTTGCACGGTGGGGTTTTGGTAGCAAGGGAGGGGCTATACAGAAAGTGTCTATAAGGAGATGTGAGAAGCTTCCCTGGTGTCTGAAAACTATGCGGACTGGTCTCTGATTAGGTTGGACCCATCTCTGGCCAGGACCTGCAGTGAAGGGGAAAGAGGGGGCTGGCCTTTCCCCCACGCCAGCCTCTCATGTGGGCGCCTGCCTGTTCTGGGCCACCACCGTTCGACTCGAGATGGCCACGATAGCGCAGCTTAGAGCACTCCAAAGTACTCTGCTTCTGGGGCGCCCGCTGGGCAGAGTTCATCTGTCCAGGAATGCCCAGGCTCGTCCAACTGGTCAGGCCCAGCACAGCTGCAGCAGAGAGAAGACTGAGACCTGAGAGAAATGACTACAAAGACACCAAGGTCAGTGAAGATGGAGTGGGAGGAGGTGTGCTGGAGCTGAGATTCCCCTGTAGCCCATGATGGGATGGCATGCTGCCCACCTGAAATCGACGGAGAACCCCACGTTGGAGCAGAGATGTCTGTGCCTAAGGGAGGTCATAGATTGTCTCTGTGGGAAGAACCTCACGCTGCTGAAGACTAATGATAAAGCAGAGATGCATCTGAAGTCTGTGGAAAACCCCACACCAGAGCGGGTCGCTGTACCCTAAGAAGCCGTGACTCTGTGGGAAAAGAGCAATTTGGAGTAATTTGGTGAGTAAGGATTGCATCCTATGCGAAGGACTCACGTTGGAGAAATTCATGGAGGACTGTCTCATCTGAAAAGGGGCCCCACATTGGAGCGGGGAAAGAGTGTCAGGAGTCCTCCTCCTGGAGAGGAAGGAGCAGCAGAAACAGCATGTGATCAACCAAATTGCAACCCTCATTCCCCAACCCCCTGCACCAATGGGGCGAGGAGATAGAGATGAGAAGAAAGGAGGGATGCTGGAAGGTGTTTTAAGATCTGACTTAATTTCTCATCATCCTCTCTGAAGTAACTGTAATATATTAAATCGATTTGTCCCCAAGCCAAGTCTGTTTTGCACAGGGCCATGGTTGGTGGGTGATCCCTCCCTGTTCTTATCTCGACCCTCAGATATTTTGTTACACTTTTTCTCCTCTCTGCTCTGGCAGGTGGAGGGCCAGTGGGGCACTGGAGGAGTGAGTGAGGGGCTACTGGTAGCTTAGCTGCCAGCTGGGCTAAACCGTGACAGAATGGTAAGAGTAGCTAACATGGAACATTCAGAACATACAAGTTTGAACATTTTATATTGTATCTGATCATTAATATAAGCTGAGATCTTTCTGCCACATAAAAGAGAAATGGATACACTGATCCTACAAGTTAGACCCTTTCTAGTTCCAACAGCTGGCTAAATGAAAAGAAATCTGTAAAATCTGTGCTCTAATATAGTAAAGAACACACAGAGATTAATCTTTGTCATCAAGTCCTGGATTTGATTGCATTTAGCTCCCTGTGTTTATCAGAGATGTTCTTCTGGCAGTCTTTCATTGCATAGACTTTTTTTTGGTGAAAATTCTAGTCTCTGCTACTCTTATATAAAATTTAAGAAATGCATTAATGCATGTTAGGCTATATGTAAATGTGATGTGATTGGATACAAACATTAAAATATCAAATCTCAAAAGGGAGAAATGGACAGATCACATTACAGGAGGAAACTATATCTGAAAGCCACAAACATCACAGCACCAAGTTTTAGTTGTGTGCCTATGTTAAGAATTGCTGAGAACTTAAATCTATCGGGAGAGACATTTTCAAAATTTTGTTAGAATCTTAGGTTGAATGAGTCTAGGCACTAAAATCATAATTCATAGCTCTCATTTTTATATGTACATCTTGGACCCTTCATAGAAACATAGAAGAAGCCTTTTATCTACCATCCTACATTTTATCTGCAATTGTCACAAATCTGGAATACTTATAGAAAAATGTAACTTCATATTACATCTTTTTTGTTACTATTACATGACCATGTGGGCATACCTTCTCCTCTAGTATACAGAGTTAACTTTTGTTCATGTACTGAAGGACAAATATACCTTTTGACATTTTCTTGCCACGTTTCTAACTGCACTTTTAGTTTGTATTAACCACAGATTTCGTACTTTTTAATGGGTAAATGGAATTGGTCATCAGGATTCAAACATAAAATTTTCGTTCTGTTATTTAGTTATACTGCAACACAATTATTCAGATTCAATCAAGAACTGGGTTTTGATCAGAGATAAGAACAGCATCAGAGGTTTCTATCCTGGAGTGAACTTTTAAATGGGGTTTATAAAGCTGGGCATAGAAGCACTTCAGCTTAAGAGGAACCATACATATATATAAGCCACCATTATGGTTAAAAAACTTGAAGAGTTACAAGAATTATTCAGATAGATCAGAAACTGGGGAAGACAGTTGATGAAACAATGTCAGGATGGCTGAGAATTTCCATGCAGAGCCTGGAAAAGTAAGGATGGCTTTCTGAAAGGCTATATATCAGCTTAATCACTTTAGGACAGATAAATTATGGAGTAACATGGGGGAAAAAAAATAAATTAAAAAAAAAATTCCCAGGATGCAGAGAGAGAAGGCACCAGGGCTAAACTATGGAGAATGATCAGAAGAATGTAATGATACAGAGAACTTGTTCAAGCAGCCAGAGGTCAGGATAGGAAAGCCAAAGTCCTGCTAGAATTAATTCTGGCCAGGGATGTCAAGGGCAACAAGAAAAGCTTCTATAGGTATGTCAGTGAGAAAAGGAGGACTAGGGAAAATGCAAGCCCTCTCCAGAAGGAAATGGGAGACCTGGTTACCCAGGATATGGAGAACACTGAGGTGCTCAACAACTTTTTCACCTCAGTTTTCACTGGCAAGTGAAGCCACACTGCCCAAGTTGCAGAAGGCAAAGACAGGGACTGAGAGAATGAAGAACTGCCCACTGTAGAAGATGAGCAGGTTCAAGACCTTTAAAGGAACCTGAAGGTGTACAAGTCCATGGAATCTGATGAGATACATCACGTCCTGCAGGAGCTGCCAGATGAAGCTGTTAAACAATTTTCCATCATATTTGAGAAGTCATGGCAGTCTGGTGAAATTCCCACTGACTGGAAAAGGAGAAATATAACCCTCACTTTTAAAAAGGGAAAAAAAAGGAGACCCAGGGAACTACAGGCCAGTCAGTCTCACCTCCGTGCCTGGCAAGATCATGGAGCAGATGCTCCTGGAAATTATGCTAAGGTAAACGACAAAAAAGGAGGTGATTGGTGACAGCCAACATGGCTTCACTAAGAGAAAATAATGCCTGACAAATTTGGTAGCCTTTTATGATGGGGTTACAGCACTGATGGATAAGGGAAGAGCAGCACACATCATCCACCTGGGCTTGTGCAAAGCATTTGACACTGTCCCACACGACATCCTTGTTTCTAAATTGGAGAGACATGGATTTGACAGATGGATCACTTGGTGGATAAGGAATTGGCTGGATGGTCCCACTCAAAGTTCAAGTGGAGACCAGTGATAAGGGACGTTCTCCAGGCATCCGTATTGGGGCTGTCCCACTGCCTTTGTCGGTGACATGAACAGTGGGACGGAGTGCACCCTCAGCAAGTTTGCTGACAACACCACGCTATGTGGTGTGGTTGACATGCTGGAGAGAAGGGATGACATCCAGAGGGACTTTAACAGGCTAGAGAGTTGGGTCCGGTCAAACCTCATAAAGTTCAACAAGGCCAACTGCAAGGTCCTACACATAGGTCAGGGCAATCCCAAGTACAAGTACAGGCTGGGCAGAGAATGGATTGAGAGCACTCCTAGCAGAAGGACTTGGAAGTGTTGGTTGATGAGAAGCTCAGCATGATCTGGCAATGTGCACTGGCAGCCCAGAAAACTAACCGTGTTCTGGGCTGCATCAAAAGCAGTGTAGCCAGCAGGTCGAGGGAGGTGATTCTGCTCTTGTGAGACCCCACCTGAAATATTGCATTCAGCTCTGGGGCCTCCAATACAAGAAGGACATGTAGCTGTTGGAGCAGGTCCAGAGGAGGGCCATGAAGATGATCAGAGGACTGAAGCATCTCTCTTATGAAGACAGGCTGAGAGAATTAGGGTTGTTCAGCCTGGAGAAGATTCCGGGGAGACTTTGGAGAAGCCTTCCAGTACTTGAAGGGGGCCTACAGGAAAGCTGGAGAGGGACTTTTTACAAGGGCATGTAGTGACAGGACAAGGGGCAATGGCTTTAAACTGAAAGAGGGTAGCTTTTGATGAGATATTAGGAAGAAATTTTTTACATTGATGGTGATAAGTCACTGGAGTAGGTTTCCCAGAGAAGTTGTGGATGCCCCACTCCCAGAAGCATTGAAAACCAGGTTGGATGAGGTTTTGAGAAATCTGATGGGGTGGAAAGTGCCCCTGCCATGCCAGGGGGTTTGGAACTAAATGATCTTTAATGTCTCTTCCAATCCAAACCATTCTATGGTTCTATGATTTTATACAGAATTAGGGAGAGACATAGAGAGGTTATGTGTTATGTTATTGCACAAATGTGAAGAGGAGTACCTCGATGAATTATTCCCAGGAATATAAAGGAACATAAAGTACTGCACAACTTATCAGGTTTCAAAATGTGGGAGCTGATCCATTAACAGATCCATGGATGGTGGAATACTTCACGAGGTGGGACTGTGGACATGCATATAAGTTATTTTTCTTGTGATAAAATGTTTGTATAGTTCCATGTGACTATTACATTATACCAATGTTATACTAGCAGTTGTTCTAAGAAGATACTATTTGCAATGTTCTTCTTTTAGCATTACAAAATACATTGTCCATTTACCATTTGTGGTATAAAAAGCAATATTGTCTCAGCTTCCTTATATTGCTTCAATAATCTATAATGGCTTCCACAATCCGCTACAAAACAGTTAGAATAATCATTATCGAAGAAATAGCTAGCTCAGCTAAGATGTAACCTTTTTAATCTATAGATTTGAATTGGGGAAATGGAAAGGACATAGCAGAAAAATTATTTTAAAAATACACAAACAAAAAACAAATAAACAAGCAAGCAAACAAACAAAATAACAACAAAAAAAACCACAAAACTGAATTAATTTTCTGACCGTTTAATGCAAGCACATTTATTGATGGGAAAATACAGGGTGCAAAACATGATTGAGTTAAACTATGCGATAAACTGAGAGAAAATATTATTCCTAAATTCACTTTTGAAAATTTATTCTAGTGATGAGCATAATGGAGACTCTCAATGGTTAAGAGTAATTTTTGCTTGTGGGCATTTTGTGCATTCCTATGATACAGTTTTTGTTTATTTATGAATAATCTATGTTTTGTGGCAATATTGCTAAAGTATAACCAAATAAAGTTCTTACTCTGCACTTATTCCAGTCTTTGGAAATAACCCGGCTGTATTTTATGAAGTTGGGTACTGTTAAATTAATTTTGCTCCAGTAGATAAATCATTTTATAAAAGCAGTTTATGTAATTTTCCTTTCTTGCCACGGAGTGACTGAGTATCCTGTAAAACCACTAAACTGTCCTGTGCCTCATAGCAGAAAAATATTTGTTCAGCAACATTATACTTATTTCTGCTTTAACTATTCAACTGTGAAGTGACTCACAAGACCGCTTCAATTTAGCAGCCCTTCCGTCTGATATGGAAATCTCAGTGGACAGACAAAGGGTATAAGGTTAATCTACTTTCATCTGTGAATGGGAATTCTCCCTTTATTCTCAGTCTTACTGTTAAAAAGAAAAAGCACATACTTTCAACATCTGTATTTAAGTACTGCAATTGTAATATGTATCAAATCATTTGTAACTGAATTAACTTGCTTTAAATTCTGTGAAAGCAGCTTGACACAGGCACCTTTCAATTAATAAGATACATTCATTTTCTACAACTACATTAAAAAAATAAGTAAAGTTATCCCCATTATCAAGTAAATCCCACAGTGCTATTTTTTATTGGTGGGGCAGGGTCACTAGGGTGTTTTTTCTGACTTTTCTCAATTATGCCAGGCACGGAACTTCAATCAATAATTTTTATATTATGAAATAATATTCAAACTATATGGAAACCTCCTTTTATTTTGGCTTTGGTTTATTTTTTAAAAATAGCCCTAAATAAGTAATAGATTTTACTTTCATCTTGGTCTTTTAATATATTTTTTAAGAACTCATGAACTCTTTATTGCTCCTTTCCTTCTTGTTTTTGTTATATGAGCATACAATTAGCATAAATGCCACGGTTTTTATTTTCAATAACACATCTATGTTTGGGGTTTTTTGTAAGTATAAGGCAACATATTGTTTAACCAGAAATTCTTGTTTAGAGAAGGAGAAGGAGATTCAGAAATAATAATCTTGAAATAAAATTTTATGATGTGTAGGTGGCAATGATGTTTCAGGAAGTATTGTGGAACTCAACTGTCTTATTTTCATTTTCCCTGAAACACTCAATACAGGCAACTTTAAAGATATATCTTATTTAAATTTCCCTCAAAAACCCTTTCAGAAAACAAAAAGAGAATGTGAAAAAAAAAAAAAGAGAGTAAATAAAGGAAGACGAAAAGTATTGCCCAAATATATAATCAGTTAAGAAATTCAGAAATACATTTTCACCAGAAATGCTGTGACCCTCCCTTTATTCACTTTTTTTATTCCTCAGCTCACAATATACTCTGTAGATAACCTTTGACCTGTAGATAACACAAACCTGTGCTCAGTGCAAGAAACATTTTGCTAACTCACTAGGTCTTGTGAGACCTGTGGAAAAAAAAAACCACCACCAAAAAAAGGGAGGCTTGGTTTCTTGCCACTTTCCTGTTTTTTTCTGGGTTCTTTTTCTTCCAAGACTTTTTTTTTTTTTCATTTCCTCTCCATTATATTTCGGTTTTGCCATTCCAGTTTCTAGGTTCTTTTCCTCTCTGTTGTGATCCTTTTCCTCCTGGAATGTCCTACTTTTCTGTTATATATAATTTTGAATATTCCAGTCTCTAAAGATCACTGTCTATATGTCTGACTTGTGATATTATGAGCTGTTCTGGATTCAGGCAGGCATCTTGTCACTGCAATTTCCTTTTAAAAGAAAAGGAGGATATTCTTGATTGGGAGAGCAAAGCTTGCCTTCAAAGCAAGTCCCGACTAAAATGGTCACATAACAGATAATAATAACAGATAATCTGCTAATCCTTTCCTAAATCTTTGTTAAGTAGTGTGTATCAGAAAAATAACTTTGGCAATGATATGAGCTAAATCAAGTATCACTGTTTAAGAGAAAGATCTTGGAATCACTGTGACTAGTTCTTTCCAACAGTGGGCTCAGTCTGTGGGAATAGTTAAAATGGTAAATAGAACATCAGGAACTATTCAGAAGGGAGCAAACAAACAAAACAGGCTGTCATGGTTTAGCCCAGCTGGCAGCTAAGCTACCATGAGGTTGCTCACTCATCCCTCCCCCTTGGTGAAATAGAGAGGAGAAAAATGTAACAAAAGGCCTGGGGGTTGAGATAAGAACAGGGTGGGATCATCTACTGACCATGGTGATGGTCAGTCTTGGCTTGGGACAAATAAATTTAATCCATTAACGGTTACTTCATAGAATAACAAGAAACAAAGACAGATCTTTGAAATACCTTCCCCCCAACCCTCCCTTCTTCCCAGCTCTACCTCCTCCCCCAGCTGCACAGGGAGATGAGGAATTGCGGGGGGGGCGGGGGGGGGGGCGGTGGTTGCAGGTCAGTTCGTCACATGCTGTTTCTGCTGCTTCTTCCTCTTCAGGGAGAGGACTCTTTACACTCTTCCCTTGCTCCAACGTGGGGCCTCTCCTCAGGGGAAACAGTCCTCCATGAACTTCTCTACCATGAGTCCTTCGCATAGGATGCAATCCTTACCCATCAGATTGCTTCAGCACAGGATTTCCCACAGTCATGGCTTCTTAGGGTTCAGCCACCCACTCTGGTGTGGGATTTTCCATGGACTTCAGATGCATCTCTGCTTCATCATCAATCTCCAGCAGCGTGGAGTCCTTCCCACAAAGACAATCTATGACCTCCCTTAGGCACAGACATCTCTGCTCCAATGTGGGGTTCTCCGTGGACTGCAGGTGGATAATCTGCTCCACTGTTAATTTCCATCAGCTTCAGGTGGACAGCCTGCTGTCCCACCATGGGCATCTCAGCTCCAGCACACCTTCCCCTGCTCCATCTTCACTGCCCTTGGTGTCTGTGTCATCTCAAAACAAGATCTAATAGAACAAGTAAACATAGAAAATAACACAAATATTCAGAGGTATGAGGTTGCTCTTTTACAATGAGAAACATTATACACGAGAACACATGAGAGGAGATATAACAAAATATTTTAAATTATGAATAACAAAAAAAAAGTAAGACTATTATTATTGGGAGTTTTTTTTAAGGACGCCCTGTTAGAAGGCAGCAACTTCATCTTTAAAAATAATAAAACGAAAGCATTTTAGTACTCACAGCCACAGTACGTTTCAAAATGCATCACAAGTGGTCTCAGAGGGATATAGACAAATATATGTTAAAAAAAAATATTAACTGAGAGTTCATTAAAGTGCTGATATACTAAGAACTGACATGGTAGTTACAATCTCTTGCTTAGGGTCTCTTCCTAAACAACTATTGCAGGTCACTAACAGAGATGAGATTCTTGTCAGACTTGGTGTGTCATCTGATGCAGTTCTTACCTCTTTTCCACATGTGATTTTTAGGTTTCTAAAAAGAAACGTGATAAAATTAAATATTTCCCATCTTGGCATATTGGTTCCTAATAATCTTTGTGAGAAGCAGTATTGAATTTTTAGTTTAATTTCCAACTCAGGGAATATCTCCATTTTGAAGGAAAAAAATCATCATAATTGATTGAATTGCTTATTGTCAGTGATCCAAAAATCATACGTCCAGCTAGTGATTTCATTGAGACAGAAAACTTCAATTATTCTTTATTTTATTTAAAGATGTTTTATTTATGAATGTTGTTTAGATGCAACGTTTACTAAGTGGTAGCTCAGTAGGGATAAACTGTTTTCTTAGCGCTGTCTCCTTCCAATACAGTGATTCATATATTTTTACACCGTTTATAGCATTAAATATATAAGAAATAAGAGTTATATAAACAAGGAAGTAAAAAGAATATACCAAATTGTGGTACTATAATATTTTTCCTTCCTGAAGGTCTACTAGATGTATTCTAAAGCACCTTTGAAAAACATATTTCCTTCTCTTGTCTTTTTTTGTAAGATACTCTTGAAAACCATTCTAGTTTCAATCAGCAGTTGTTTGGCTGGTACAAGATGACAGCTTGGATAGCTGTGCACTGGGGCTTACCTAAGGATGCAATTCCTATTCAGTTTGAACAGTTCCACTGAGGAAGCTTCAGGACTGTTTTTGTGAACCACTTACCTGCTTCCTGTCCAGGTTCTTCATAGCATCAGGTGCCAATCAGTTAGTAGGGTTATTAACCATTGCAGAGATGGTTTCCATATTCCTTTCAAATGGTCTGCAGTCACCAGAGACTGGAATACATATTATTTATTTTGCTGGAGTCAACTAACCTCCGTTGTTATGAAAAAGCCGGTAACAGCCTTCACCTTTGGAGAAGGTATGTAACTTTTGGGAACATACAACATACGAATTCCTGTAGTTTCTGAAAAAGTTCTGGTAAACACTCCAAGATACATTGTTACTGAATCCAAATGCAGTTAAAAGCTGAAATTCCTATAAAACAATGTATTTCATGGGATGATCCAAGAAGCCAGATTAACATAGAATGGTCTTTGATTAGCCTGAAGCAGGCAGATTTGCTCTGAAAGTCAGATCTTCATAACTTTTTTTTCTTGCCAATTTTTCGAGGCATGATTTTTTTATAGTACTGAGCAAAACAGTCTGGGTCTTGTGATCTGCCGCTGTGTTTTTGAAGGGAATGATTTGTTGGATCCTTGGTTGCTTTCCTAGCACCCTTTTAGTGGTATTTCCTCATGAATGATGATTACATCAGTGCTATGACCTTCTGCTTTGTTGAAGAGTGCTGGTTTCTAAATACTCTCAAGTTATTGATGTACGTTCTGGGCATTATTCATTCTCCAGACATGTATTTATTTATTCAATAATATAGACAGATAGAAAGGTAGCAGTTTCAAGTAGCTTTTTTTTTTTTTTAATTACTGCTATCCCTTAACTAAACTTTCACTCATGTTCCCAAGTTCCAGGTAATAGGGTCTAAAGACTATGACAGTGCTTCTCGAGTTGTTTTGAGCAACAATTACGAGAAGCTAGCCTATCATACTCAGAAGTGCTAGGAAACATCACAGATGGAAGGGCAGATGCAGTATGCAGTCCCCTGTCCAGAGGTATTAAACTCATGATAATGTCCACCATATCAAGTAGGAAATCTCTAATATCATTAGGCATCCATTAGAATAATATCTGAGATAAATAACGTAGGCTTTTACGAGAAGCATGGTTTGTCCAAAGGAGTAATTATGGAGTGTACTGAAATGCCCTTTGTGATGACATCTGTTTGCTGATACTTTTTGTTGTATCTTCCAAGTGGGCAATACTGTCAAAACAATTATCTTTTAGGCAAGGAAGAAACTACTTCCATGCTAATCTAAGAATTATTTAGTATATCATTTTGTGGAGGCTGATTACCCTTAGATAGTTCATTTACACTGCTGAAAAGCATAAACAAATTCACGTCACTGGGTGAACAAGAGCTCAGCAGCAAATTTTCCAACAAACCAATATTGTGACCTCCATCTTGAAATCAACATAATATGGAAATGTCATCACACTTAAAAAAAAAAAAATAATTTGAATCAAGTTAGTTCTATAAATGACCTTGTATGTCCCATACACGATTCTCTCCAGTCATAATTTTCCTCAAATTTTCCTGTCTGAAACTAAAAGCTGGGCTTACACTGCAAGACAGAACAATAAAAGCCATCCTCTAGAAGGAAACAAGCAGAGACTGGGACCAGTGGAGAGTTAGCCTGATAGGAAGCTTCAAGGGAAGGATCGGATTCTGATTTTCTTGTTGATCATTCAAAGGCCACAAGTCAATCTGATAGAAAAATCTATATTAGTAGCATCAATTTGTCTTTATTACTTCCTGAATTTGAAGCCAAATAAATACTGCTCTGCAGAGATGTTAAATAGTTATGCTTCACTTAATTCACAAGCAGTGTTATTCTCATTCCTGATTTCTCTGTTTAATAGGTTGGGGAGGTAGAGGAACAAAGGCAGGCATGTTCATGAAAACTACGGCTTGCCCTTGTAAAGAGACCTAATACCTAGATTGTGCTCACTTTGATGTTTCTCTAGGGAAGGGAGAACTAAACGGAATCTGAGTCTTGATTTACCACTTGCTTTGAATGAATTTTGGCTAAACGGTAGGTAAATTTGTATGAAAAATTAGATATGCTTGGTTAACTTCTGTCCTCAGATTCTTTTAAGCGTGAACTTTTCTCTCAATTGTAAGAAAAGGACCAGGACAAAGCAGGGAAGCAATACTTGCAAACTTGAATTTGATCTAGGAAGAATCAATCACTATTTTAAAAACAAACAAACAAAACCCAAACAAAGAAAATCCTGCTTCCTGCATAAATGAGTTATCTGGAACCGTAGTGGGTTTTATTTTTTTCAAGTTCCTGGTAGTCATGTGGGTTCTGCTGCGCTAAAGATTACTTGATTTAATGAATGAATCTGACTTTCTCACATAATTGTTTCTTTTAACACAATTTTTATTAGAATTTGCTACATCAGTCATTATAACAATAAACTTGCTTAGCTGAAAAGGCCAATAGCAGTCTCCTAACTGAGAAGTAGAGTTCAGTTTGTGAATTATAGGGTCTGCATGGCTCGCTGGGTTAGCTTTGCTATGAGCTCTAGGCTAGAATCGTTAATGCAAACTTTAGTTTCAGAGATTTTTTTTGTTATGATAGGAAAAATATCTTCAACTTGGCACATGGTCTATGTGCATAAATGGAATCTGCTCAAAGGCATGAATAATGAAAAGATGGATCAGAAAGCCTGAACTAGAGGGTCATGTTCAAGTCAGGTGTGTACTCGGTAGGAAGTAAATTTGCCAATTAATCATGCCTGTTGCATAGTGTCATTTTCCAGTTAATTGTAGATCTGAAAATAATACTTATGTTCTGCTGTCTACAGCCCATTTGCCTCCCTAATGGAATTTTAAATTGTGATAGTTTTATACATCATGGTTTTTCTCTTATTTGATGGTATTGTGCTTCCATTAAAATGAGATGTTCTGATAGATGTCAAAACTGAAATGTAATAAAAAAAATTAACCAGAAGTGTCTCTATAAAGGTAAACAGAAGTAAATAGCTTCCTATTTTTGAATGCGATTAACTTTGAGACAGTTACGTTTGTTTTTCCTTAAATACTAACAGAATTTTTATAATTAGTTTTTAAGAACTTATTATATATATATGTGCATCTAAAGAATTATGGCAAGCACCTAAGAATTATTTTATTTGTAAGTATACCATTGCATAGGTTTTACTATATGTGTTGTAGAATCAAATTAAAACCTTTATTCTTAACAGTACTGAATCGATGATGGACTTCATCTGGTGAAA
The DNA here is from genome assembly GCF_009769465.1 of Tauraco erythrolophus. NCBI lineage: Eukaryota > Metazoa > Chordata > Aves > Musophagiformes > Musophagidae > Tauraco > Tauraco erythrolophus. The sequence goes on from NC_141470.1 coordinate 2,202,155, forward strand.
AAAAAAACAAACTGATGATTAATTTGTACATTGGTAACACTGAGAAAGGTAAGTGACACGTACCTTAGCAAATATGCTATCTAGGGTCAGTCAGCATGCAGTTTGTAGATGCATGTGCCCTCTTGTGTTTTCTGAGCTGAGAAAGGAATTTCGTATCAATGCAAAAAGACCAGTAAATAACAATAGGCATATTTTTTTTATATACAATTAGGATTAAGGGAATCTTATGCAGAATCTAATCATAACCTGTGGAATTCTTTACTAGAAGGATTCAATAATTGACACTCGTATTTTTTCGAGAAATAATTTTAATAGGATTGGATAATTCGAAGTCTAATACAATCATTGAATCATAGAATGGCATAGACTGGAAGGGACCTTAGAGATCATCTAATCCCACCTCCCTGTCATGGGCAGGGATGCCTCTCAACTAGATCAGGCTACTCAAGGCTCCGTCCAACCTGGCCTTGAGCACCTCCAGGGAGGGGGCATCCACAACCACTCTGGGCAAGTTATTCCGAAGTCCCACCACCCTCGTACTGAAGAATTCCTTCCTAAGATCTAATCTAAATCTGTTCTCCTTCAACAAGGAGAAACCCATTTCTCCTTGTCCCATCAGTGGACACTCTTGTAAAAAGTCCCTCCCCAGCCTTCCTGTAAGTTCCCTTCAGGTATTGGAAGGCAGCTATTAGGTCCCCCTGAAGTCTTCTCTTTTCGAGGCTGAACAATCCCGGCTCCTGCAACCTGTCCTCGTAGCAGAGGTGCTCCAGCCCCTGGATCATCGTTGTGGCCCTCCTCTGAACAAATCTATGTCTCTCTTATGGTGAGGACACCAGAACTGGACGCAGTATTCGAAGTAGGGTCTCACAAGAGCAGAGTAGAGGGGGAGAATCACCTCTCTTGACCTGCCGACCACACTTCTCTTGATACATCCCAGGATGCGGTTGGCCTTCTGGGCCGCATGAGTGCACTGCCGGCTCATGTTGAGCTTCTCATCTATAAACATCCCCAAATCCTTCTCTTCAGGGCTACTCTCAACCCACTCTGTGCCCAGTTTGTATTTGTGCCTAGGATTGGCCCGACCCAGGTGAAGGACCTTGCATTTGGACTTGTTGAAGCTCATGCAGTTTGCACTGGCCCACTTCTCAAGCCTATCAAGGTCCCTCTGGATGGCATCTCTTCCCTCAAGTGAGTCCACGGCACCACGCAACTTGGTGTCATCAGTAAACTTACTGAGGGTGCACTCAATGCCGTCATCCATGTCACTGACAAAGATGTTGAACAGCACTGGACCCAGAACAGACCCCTGAGGGACACCACTTGACACTGGTCTCCATGTAGACATCGCACCATTGACCACAACTCTTTGAGTGTGACCATCCAGCCAGTTCTTTATCCACCGAGTGGTCCATCTGTCAAATCCGTGTCTCTTCATTTTAGAGACAAGGATGTCGTGGGACAGTGTCAAACGCCTTGCACAAGTCCAGGAAAACAACATCCATTGCTTTACCCACATCAACCAGCACTTTAGCTTTGTTGTAGAAGGCCACTAAATTAGTCAGGCACGACTTGCCCCTAGTGAAGCCATGTTGGCTGTCACCAACCACTTGGTTATTTTTTACGTGCCTTAGTACAGCTACCAGGAGAATACGTTCCATGATTTTACCTGGCACAGAGGTAAGGCTGACTGGTCTGTAGTTTCCCGAGTTGTCCTTGGAATTCCTGGAATGCATTAACGATAACTTCCTTATGCAAGTGATAGAGGAACCAACGAGGAGAGGTGCCATGTTAGACCTCATTCTCGTCAATAGGGAAGGGCTGGTAGGTAATGCTAAACTCCTGGGTAGCCTTGGCTGCAGTGACCATGAGATGGTGGAGTTTGAGATCTTAAGGGCAGCTAAGAGAGGGAAGTTCAGCAAGCTTGAAATCCTTGATTTCAGAAGAGCTGACTTTCACTGCTTCAGGAACCTCCTTGGTAGTGTGCCATGGGATAAAGCCCTGGAAGGACGGGGAGCCCAGGATTGATGGTTGGCTTTCAAGGATCATCTCCTCCAAGTTCAAAGGCATTGCATCCCTAAAAGGAAGAAATCAAGCAAAAACACCAGGAGACCTATACGGATAAACAAAGAACTCCTGTCTAAAATCAAATACAAAAGGGGATTACACAAAGCATGGAAGCAGGGACTGGTAACCTGGGATGAGTACAAGGAAGTTGCTTGTGTACTCAGAGACCAGGTTAGAAAAGCTGAGGCCCTGACAGAGTCAAATCTGGCCAGTAATACTAGAAATAACAGAAAAGGATTTTATAGGTATGTGAGAGAAAAAAGGAAAACGAGAGAGAATGTGGGGCCTCTCCGGAAGGATACGGGTGACCTGGTTACTGAGGACATGGAGAAGGCTGAAATTTTCAACAACTTTTTTGCCTCAGTCTTCACTGGCAACCACTCAAACCACACCACCCAAATCACAGAGGATATTGGCTGGGTCTGGGAGAATGAAGAACCACCCAGGGTAGGAGCAGATCAGGTCTCGGAACACCTACAGAACCTGAAGGTGCACAAGTCCATGGGACCTGATGAGATACATCCACGGGTCCTGAAGGAACTGGTGGCTGAAGTTGCTAGGCTACTAGCCATCATATTTGAGAGGTCCTGGCAGTCTGGTGAGGTTCCTACAGATTGGAAAAGGGCCAACATAACCTCCATCTTTAAAAAAGGGACCAAGGACAACCTGTGAAACTACAGACCAGTCAGCCTTACCTCTGTGCCAGGTGAAATCATGGAACAGATTCTCCTGGTAGCTGTACTAAGGCACATAAAAAAAAAAAAAAAATACAGTGTGTATTTTATGCACAATCAGATCAAGATAATCAGATTTCATGCATCTGGGCATACGCAGATCAATGCAAGAGCTTAGGAACGTACATACCTTTCTCTTCTTTCATGACAGATATCTTGGAAGACAGTCCTGGTGTTTCGTTTTATTTTGACATAATTTGGGGCAGAGGGGAGATGGAGGGATGGATATTTCCCTCTTTCAGCATTAAGTATCAGCCTAGGATTATGGGAGAATGATTACAAGTACTGAATTAGTTGTCAAGATACTATGTCATAATTTATGTTATCACACCAAAAAGAAAAAAACATCAACGTATAGCTAAAATAACAGTTTGATTAGGTAAAAGCTTTATACTCTTTATTTTCATTCTGTTTTCTTTCTCTTCTTTCTTTCTTTGCTGTTTGATAGAATATTCTTACAGTTCATATTGCTGTCTGTATATATTATTTTAACAAATGGGCCAAATGCTGCCAAAAGTCTCTATACTATTGAAGGACTTACTGTAAGACAAACACTACAGATATTCCAAATCATAATTTTAAAATTAAAATAAATTTGCTTTGCATTCTAAATATTGCAAGAAAGTTCTTTGCTATATCTGTGTCTTTGTGAAATGCTGTATCTGTATCTTTCTGAAAGTATCAAGAGATTCATAACACCCAGCAAAACCCAGATCTGCTTAAATTTCTTCTTAAAGTTACAGTCACTCTATACTTCAAAGGCACGGCTCTATTTCTACAGCAATCAATGAATGATTAAAGTGAGGAGAAAGAGCTAGGCTTTGTGTGTCAGTAATTTACCAAAATTTCCTGTAGAAGGAGGAGCGGGAAATAAAGCAGGGACTTCACTTGCTTGTGCTCAAAGAAAACAAATAAATAAAAAAAGAGAGGAGAAAAAATGGCCAGAAAGAAAGAATAGAAGTAAGCAGCTTATTGAATAATGAAGCTGGACCTATTCTTCAGTATTCATTTTTGCCCTCTCTAACCTTGGTTCAGCACTGTAGCAGCTCTTTTACAGCCTGTGCCCAGCCTGCCAGCCCCAGATCTGTTTGTTGCTTCCATCTGCTAGCAGTCCCTGGGTTTCCCACATCTCTCTGTGTGGTACTTTCCAGCTGAGTTTTGCTAGAGTGTAGCCTGCTTTTATTCTCTTCTGTGCACTGCCTGTGGCTGAAAAGGAGTTGGTTTGATTTATTTATTTTGATTAAAAGGCAGCAGAATTAAAGATGAGCCAAAACAAACCCCAAAGCTTCGGCTCCTGCTATTAAGCGGAAATCAACTGTGTCCAGCTCTCTATGTAGTCCTTACATTAAGGTCAAATGAATGCCTGCATATGTCTGCATCTGAGTCCTTCTGAACTTGCTTTTGGAAGGTTAGACCCATCTCTAAAAAGTCAGCTTCTTTTTTTTTTTTTTTTTTAATACACAGAATAAAAAGAATATAATCCCCTTGAATAGGGAAGCAATATCACATTAGAAGATACTCTTGCCTGACAGACATTTTTTCCTCATGGTACCGAATAGGCTGCTGTGACAACTGAAGAAATCCAGTTTCATGTGCTGTAAGTGCAACCAGTAGAGATTCTGAAACAGGATATGCTCAATAAGGTAGTCCTGCTGCACTGAATTTCTGATGTGCTTCAGTGCGTATTGTGAACAGGCTTAGTGGTTTCCTTTGAACAGATATTAAACCCTGCATGGCTTGCCTTGGTTTCAACCCTCTCATTCTTTTACCAAAAAAACTCCTCTTTTTTCTCCTGCTGCCTCAGAATACTTTAGGGAAAGAAGGCGGCCCTGTTATCTTCATGCACTGCAGCGTTTATTAACAAAAGAACCAATTCCTGCCACCATGGTACCTTTAAAATCTTATTAAATTGCAGTGATAGTTTTCTGTTAGGCATGCTACTGATCCCGTTTAGGCTCAAAGTTATGGCTCGTTATGTTTAGCATCTGCTTTATGCACACTGTTTTCTCATTGTGGATAAATCAATAAATCAATTAGGGGTAGTGAGCTTCGCATAGGTTTGCAGTAGAGAAATTGAAGATTATGTTAATTAACCCATGATGCATCAAGTAACTGTTTTCCTACTACAGGTCTATCAAGAAAAGGGAGAATATTGGGAGTGTCAGTATATGAAAAATAAGGCATCCCACTGAATGGGGGAATGGGACGGTTAACCATGTCTCAAGTCCATGTTGCCTTCAACATCTGAATGGATGAGAAAATCTGTGAAGAAGATGACCTTCCCCATCCATGTAAATGACAGTGATTACCCTCACATTTGGAGAAAACTGATCTCATCCCAATAACAGGCTGGTGTCAGAGCTCAGAGAGGAGGTAAAGAGGTTGAGGGCCATCAGGGAGTGCGAGAGGGAGATTGACCAATGGACCAGCACCCTGTGCTCCCTCCCACAGACCCAACAGGCTACCACAGCTTCTCAGACTGAGGAGCCCCCATGCTCTCCCCACCCGTCCGGGAAGAGGAATTCAGGTGGGAATGAGCAATGGCAGCAGGTCCCTGCCCGGTGCAGCAGGCCTGCCCCCTCTGCTCCCACAACTACCTCCCAGGTTCCGTTACACAACAGATAAGAAGCTCTGCAAGTGGAACCGACCCCCAGGGAGGATGACGATACACACATGCTAGTATCCTTCCCAAGGACCACACATATCATCAAGACATCCTCAGTTAAGAACAAAAGGCGGGTGATTGTTTTAGAAGACTCCCTTTTGAGGGGTGTGGAGGGCCAGATTTGTAGACCTGACCCTTTACATAGGGAGGTCTGCTCCCTTCCTGGGGCAACAATTAGGGATGTGATAAAAAAATTCCCGTCTATAGTCAGGCCACTGATTACTACCCTCTTCTTATTTTCCAAGTTGGTATGGATGACATTAGGAAAAGAAACATCCGGACTATTAAGAAGGATCTCAGGGTTTTGGGAAGAATGTTGAAGGGATCGGGGGCCCAAGTAATATTCTATCATACCGACTTCGGGACAAGACACGAGATGGAAAACAAAGATTGAGGATTTAAATTGGCTACATTAAACTATAAGGTATTCACTTAGCAAATTGCCATCCAACTGTCTAACTCACAACAACAAAATTGCACTGGATGTTACTTTAACTTTGCAGCAGCTCTTGAGGGATTTTGGCTGTTGCAGGGATAAAATATCTTTGCTTCTAGACAGTTAAATGGAATTTCCTGGATAAAGTGGGAGTTTGTGGCTGGAGGGTTATCACTGCCACAATCTAGTGTGAATTCACAGATAATACAAACAATGGGATTCTGTGTAGTATTTCTTGCAGAAACTATGTATGAAGTGTTTAAGGATACATAAAGAAAAAATATTTGACAAGGCTGGAAAACGACCCCAACTGTATTAAGCATCTTCAGAATTATATTTCAGGTTGTAAATAAAGAAAAAGGCACAACTTGAAACACTAGGCAAGAGAATGGGTAGTTTAGTTTCTTATCTACTAATATGTCTACTTCCAAGAAATATTTTTCTTCATTTTGCAGATATGAACAAGGAAGAAAATAGACAAGAGTGAGAAAATTATTCAAACAATATAAAAGTCCATCGAAATGAATAAGTAAAAATCATAAACATTGCAGAAAGTATGGCAAGTACATGCTGAGTATCATGTTTCTCAAAAAGGCTCATTGAATTCTGGAAATAGTATAAAAAGTCACCTGTCTTCTGATGTGCATAGGTAAGAGCCATCTAAGGAAGTGTGACAGGTGGAGAGAAAGAACAGTAGAGCTGAAACCCTTTCATTACAATAGTACAAAATTATCTGGCAAAGTGAAAAAATGAACAAGTCTGTTACTACTTTAATGTAAGTAAAACCACAGTATATTGAGCTCCCAAACCAAGCAAGAGATCTTTTGCACACCTTTTGATACTGTTTTTGTTGCTGCCAAATTCTAAGGATTATTCTGGCTTATTCTGGCCTGTAATGGTAGAGAACTAGAGCAACATTAATAAGAGTTCTTGTACATGCCAGCATTCAAGGGATACAAAATTCTTCCAAAATTACAGTTTCTGCATTGTTTCTCCCACTTTATCTCCCACCTCACCCACAAGAGAACAGTGTTTTTTCCCCTGAAACCCATTTAAGGTATCAAAGAAATACACTTATAGTTTCAGGGACATTTTTAACGTTCATATAATGAAATTCTGTTTGAAATCCACATATGAAAATGCCACAAGTAGTTCATTAAAAACCCTGATACTTGAAATTGAACTCCCTGAGAGTTTTTTGTACTGTTACTGTCACTTTTTCCCTCTACTTAGGTGACATTGTGCTTCCTTGGAATCAAGAAGATCAAAGCAACTTCTGACCTCGGGTAGTTCTTGTGGTTGTGAATTATGAAAACAACTACAGCTGCCTCAGAGAATTCTACATTGCCTGGAGTTTCAGTTCTAAACTTAGCTCAATACTAGGGAAGATGAGAGTGGAGGAGGGAAGATCACTTATGGGAAGAAGGGAAGCTGTGAATAAGGTTCTGAATGTTAATTTTTTTCTCTAGAATAAACTAATATATCTAATAACCTAAGAAAGCTTCTCCTAATGCTAACTCTTTCTCATGTTCTTCTTTACATAAAGTATGATGTATTTTGATGTTCTTAATAGAATGGGCAAGTAAGCCAGATGCCTTATTTCTTTCTGTTCTTCCTATTCTGTCTTTCATGCATAAACCAGAAAATAAGTCTTTTGATGTTGGATTTTGGCTGTCTAGAAATGTTGTTCTTCCTACAGTTTCCCTTACATTAATAGCTACTTCTCCATTCCTGATTTCATAAATTGCATGCTTTGATCTAAAAAAAAACAGATCAACATATCAAACAAAACCCCAAATCCCCAAACATTTTACACACCTTAGCGAATAATAATATTTCATTTAGAAATAATTTATTTGTATAATAATACTGATGTGCAAGGATTTGAAAGAAAAATGAAAGTAAATAATTGAAAGCAAAGGAAATTTTACCCAAGACATCTGGTTCTGCTAGACTTTTAAGTCTTTTATCAATGACAATCTGCTACTCTATAATATGTTAATGTTTAGCATATTCTTCGGATGCCAACTTTTGTGCTCCACAAAATATGACAAGTTTCTCTAGTAAAACAGCTTCTTTTCAAACCTCATTTATTGTCATCAGTATTTTGTGTAAGACTGAAATCCTTCATATGTAATATCCCTTAATTTTGATGTTTATTTAACTTCCCATCTGCCAGTGTTAATTTTATTCAGGACTTAGTTTTGGCCATGTAATCAAAAATTGTACAGAACTGGATGTTTAGCTGTTCTGCTCCTTCTATTCATCCACCTTAAGAATTTGACTCCTGTCCCTCAGGGTCTCTTTGGGGAAAAACAATAAAACGAAATCTCTTTACATGTTTTTGTCAGAATTTGTGGTGGGTTTTTGTTTTGTATTGTTTTGTTTTGAATTAGTAGTTAAGGTACAGTGTTCTCAGGGCTGTGAAGAATTGCTTAATTTCAGGGCTTGAATTAAAACATTCATTTGTATATTCTATTAATCAAGAACAAAATCTCTCATAGGCAAAGCTTAAAAGATATGTGATTAATTTTTAAAACAAGCTGTACACCATTACCTTCTGTGTTTAGAATGTCCTCCTGAAATCAAAGCTTTAGTAGCCCAATTTGAATAAAATTATTAATGAACCAGAGAAGTAAAACAAATTTTGTATTAGAGATTCCTTTGGAAATTGGTGGCTAAGCTGTGGCCCCAAATTTATCTCTACGGGTTACTATTTCTCCAGCAAATCTTGGATGACTGTGTCCAAGTGTTCCTGCTGAGATTTGTCTATTATATATGTTTGACAGAACTAGGCTAATACTCAAATACATTTAGTGGAAGTACTAGTTCAAATTTTCAACGGTGTAGAATACAAACATTCCTGAATCCCAGTTGTTTGCTCTTCATTACAACTCAAATAGTTGTAATTTCTTAGAGAAATCACAGCAAAAATGAATTATAAACTGGAAATAATTTTAGCGTCTTTTTGGAAAAAAAAAAAAACACCACAAAAAAACCCCACCAAAACAAAAAAAACCCACCCTAAATCTGCTGGCTTTGAATTGAGTGGTGTGTGTTTGTGCAACTGAAATGTCACCTTGCATGTCATTTTTCTTCTAAAACTTAAAGAGCACCGCACTCTCATGAGCGTCTTGTTATCCAACAATGAAGGGGTTAAAATTTTTGTCTAAGAATTTCATGAAGGGTTTAGTAGGCAGTTTGCACACACCTAAAGAACATAACAAGATGATCATCCTTGAAGCTGCCAGAAGTGATTAGAAGGGAGAGTCTTTATCCAGAACTGTCTGCCTTTGAAGGGAACATCCCAGAAAATGTATAAACTTTGTTCTCATGTTTTTCTGAATTGTGAAAATGCGCAGCAGAGACTTGGGGAAAAGGGAATTCTGGCCGCAGGAGGTGGCAACCGCTGACTCATGGACCACCTACCCTAAACACACCCCAGACCCAAAAGAAAGAGGCAGAGGAAGAGAACTGAGCAGGCGAAGCGATTTACATGTAAAGAGAGAGAAAATTAACCAATTGTTTAAGAGAGTAACAATGAATATATAAACATAATATGAATATGCATGATCGTAGTGTATCACTAATCTTCTGTCCAGGGGCCAGGTGTGCATGCCAGGAGGAGATAACCCCCATACACCTGGCTCCGCAATAGAGAATGTCGCTTTCTAAAACCCCAAAATGAGTCTTGGAAAGTTCAATTGCATCGACTTTTTGGATATCAATCTGAGATCCAAAGTTTGCTCTTCAGAGAGTGAAAAAATGAATTCTCTATGCATCTATACAAGTAAATGCATTTCTTTTTACCCCTTCTTATTAAGACTTTCCATTCAACCTAAAGGGGTAAGATCCCCTTCCAGATTTTGTCTGCCATGATGCAGCAGAGCTATACAGGAGGACTTGACCATGAAATGACCATTGCAAAAAGAGAATCTGGTATACTATTTTCAGTGCAAACAAATAAAAGTGTCAGGACTACAGACACAAATAGGAGTCTAAGATATACAAAGCACAACTCTGTCAAGGTTTACAGTGACATGCCAAAATTGAAGTCATCAATTTTTTACCTCTTGGTCAGCACTCAGATGCTTTCAAAGGACAAAACCAATTCGGTTAACTCCTGCATGTTGTAGTTTAGAGAGAGGTAATGAAGAATTTTCCCAAGCCCAGTAAACAGGTCTTTAAGTGAACTTTGCCCTACTCTCAACATACCTTTCTAAAACTATAGATACATGGACACATTCTTTTGAAATTGTGTGAAAATAACAAATCTAATCAGCTAATCTGGATATAGCTGGGGGTTTTTTTTTGGGACATAACATCTTGTGAAAGACACTCATATTAGGCCGGTGAGCATAAATGACGAAAAAAAAAATCTAAGACTCCCTTGTATGATGTTCTATTCTTGTTCTCTCTGTCTTCTTCAGCCTTTTCTCACTTCTAAAAGTTAAGAGCATTCATTTTCTGAAAGGCAATACCTGGCAAGAAAAGTATCAAGCCCACCTATTTTCCAGTTTTATTTTTTGTCAAATGCTTGCAAAACTGAAGAAACAATCCATTATGTGTAAAAAAAACCCAAAGAACAACCAAAAAGAAAAGTGCCCATGAGGGTATTTTTCTAATTATTTGCACCAGAAATTTTGTATGAGTTAATTTCAGAAAACTTATATAACCTTTGACATTAAAAAGAAAACGGCAACTTGAGAAAAAGTTTGTGGAATAGTTTAGAGTGGTAGCAAAAAAATGTGCAAAGAAATAGAATGCTACGAAATTCATTGCATAAAAGATATATAGCTTTCATACTAAAGTTACATCTCTTTTTAATTTGTCTGAGTCACAGTAAGAGGTGGAAATCTGCTGAAAAATCTTTCTGTTATTTTTTTAAAGTCTTATTTGTCTTTCTGATTTTTTTTCACTCCCTTCTGACTCTAAACATGAGACAGTCATATTTTTCCCTGATTGTGGCTACAAAAAAAAATTATTATGTATCTCTCTGAGCAGTCCTAAGTAGCAGGAGGCAAATGATATGTATAAAATAATCATAATAATTTTCCTGGGGTTTTGACCAATATTTTTGATATGGGTCATGTTAGCATTACTGACTATTTCTTCATTTCTATAATCTGAGTGATACCTCTGAAATATTAATCAGCAGCTCTAAGCACTGATGAATAATAAGCATCTTTTCCTTAGGATATGCTCGTTCATTCATTCATGCTGTTTTTATGCTGGCATGCATCAGTGTTTGTTTAGAAAGGCACTACAGGAACCAATAGTTCCAATGATTAAGACAGATAAATTTGAATCAAATGCAACGCGTGCACTTTTCACAATAATGGCAATTAAATTTTGCAATATCTACAAATAGAAATAGTGGATTGGGCATCTTTTTGAGTCTTCTCAAGCCTGGATGCTTTTCTAGAAGTTTCAGCATTAAGTACAGGTATGTGAAAACATATTGGTTTGCGTAGTCCCCAGCAGGTGATTCACAAATTTCTTTCAGCCTTTTTGGCAGGGAATCTTTCTTGTGTTATATCACATGAGGTTTGCATTGCCCTATTTCATAGTCTAAATGGAATAGTTGGTGAAATTCTGACAACTCTCTAGCCTTCCTGAAGCTGAAGTCACCATATTTCTAGTATAATACTTGTTAAAGATTTTCTACATTGCTATTTAAAATCTTACTGCTGTTCCAAATTCACTTTTGTTCCCCATATTAAAATTCCTCAGGGAGGAATTAGAAATTCTCAAGGAAACAAACTTTCTACAAACTTGCTGACTTCATAGTCACTAAAATTTGAACAAATAGCATGACCAGAATTTAATTTCCTTCCAGGAGTGTTACATAAATTATTTCTTTCTAAATAAAGCAAACTCAAAGTTTTTAAGAGTTAAAATATCTGAAATACCAATATTTGATGTGAAACAGGACATAGACTAATAAATTCTGACTCTCTTCAAGCAGCAATGTTTATATGCGTCTTGGTCACACCTGCGAATTTCAATATCCATTGACAACTGAGGACCTGGACATTTTGGCTGAAGCTGAATGAAAACAACTCCGTTACAGTTTTATACATGCCACTGTATTTAATATTTTTACTAAGTAAACATAATTTTTAGTAATATTAGATAAACTGATAAGAATATTTCCTAGAATTTTTTTCCATTTCTCTTTTCTTTTTGTAAAGTGACTTGCAGCGTAACCTAAATTCAGGATATTTAGTGCCTATTTCTTTCTTGTTCAAAGATCAATGTTAAATACCTCACTTTCTGGAATTGTTAGGCTCCAGTCAGCCAAGTGGAGAAGATTCCTCTCTCTGTTATTTTCGTTCCTCGGAGTCTGAAAGCAACCTACTTGCAGTTCTCTAAAATCACAATCTTTGTTGAATCTCTAAGGTAATTCCAAATCTTTGAAATCCTCCTAACTCATTTCTCCTCTTCTTCAGGCTCCATTTGCATTTAACAGTCCATTTATTTATAAGGCACCTCCTGACAAGAGCTCAGAAGCAGTTGTCTGTCATAAACCATTGGGAGTCCCGAGAGAAGCTGCAGAGCCACGAGTTGCAATAACTCATCCGTTTGGGTGACAGCAAAGTTGGCTCCAACACTGAGCAGCCCAGCCAGACTGTGATTACTATCATGGCTGTGCAGTCACAGCCTCCCAAGAGATGTAGGCGATATGGACGGTGGCTGCACAAACACTCCAGTGGTGATATACAAAAGGACGGAAGCAGTAACCTCACAGCACTGCACGCAGAAGAAACAAGACAAGCAGACACCTTCCAACTGCTGTCTTCTTAAGAAAAGTTCTCCTCCAGAGGTAAAAGGTTCCTAAGTGTCAGTGCTACTCTGTGAATCACAGAATATCCCTCTTCTGTTCTCCATGAAATCAGAACATTAATGTTTTGCCCTGGCCTCAGCTCAGCTCAGCCAAAGGAATTTCTCCTTTAATCCAAAGCAGTAGGGTGTTAGTATTTACTGCACCGCATTTTGACTGCAGAAACGTGAGATAAAATTAATTTCTTCTATTGAAAACATTGTAACAAGCAAGAGAACAAGGTAGATTTAAAACCAAAAAAACTCCTGCAACATTTTTCCCCAGCTGACTACTTGAACAAAACATTGCATTCCATTTTTTCAATCATTGCATAGTAAGACTGCAGACCACACAAAGGATACTTAACTGAAGTCTCAAAATCATAGCTCAGCTTCACAGATATCAGTACGGTTTGTGTCATAGTTCAACTCTGGACTTTGTTACACTCAATTTTATTTATGAGCAAAGAGAAAGCATACTTAATATATAATTAAAGCCAAGAACGTATTATTAGTATAATTAAAATCTTTAAAGTCTAATAATTAATAATCCAAATGTAATTGTTACAGAAAAAAAGTAAGAATAATAATGCAGTTAACAAACGTAACGTTTCCATCCCTTTTTCTCACATTATGCTGTCTTGTGTTACTGTCAACTCAGTCCACTGAACTGCTTCAGTGGAAAGAGTGTTTACTACAAGATGGTAAAGTTGTACTTTTGTAAAGTTTTGTAAGCACTGTTTTTGTATCCTCATAATACAAGAATTATAGTCATATTTGATGATGTAATTGGGGAAGATACTTGAGTCAATCTATAGAAACTTTTAAAGCTGAGCACTTATTGACAGCTCATCACAAAATATTTATAAAGCTACTAGTCATAGGGGTACTGATCATCTTTTTGCCCAAACCTTCAGAATTATTCTGTTGTCTTCTCTTTATGAGGACAATAATCTTGTGTTACTCCAGTCTTAGTAGCCTTCATGCTACTGCAACGCAACTCCGTAGTACTGACCTCCAACATATTTCTGCTTTTCATACTGATCAGTGAAAAACAATTGGTCTTTTCAGAAACAAAAGTTAATATGTTTTAAACGTTATTGCAGGTAAATAGATAAAAAGACAAATCTGAGGAGCTCATAAATTAATTAGAAAATTTGGATGGAAATGGTGATTTATTTATTTATGCCAGCTAAAGCTTTTCCCCCTTCTTTCTATTCTAAGTCAGGCACCCCATTTAAAACAAGTAAAAATTATCCACAGGTGAGGAGCAGTATATTATCTAGCTGGATTAATGAATGTGTATAGATAAATCCTTGTCCTGTGGGCATGGGTCATAGTTCTGAGAAGAAGCAATTGCTATTTACTACCAAATCTATTTGTCAGCTTTTTTTTTCTCTCTACCCTAGAGGTCCACTTGATGCGCGTACAACTAGCACAAAGATGTTCCTGCAAAATGAACTATATCTAACTCAGTCTGCTTCAGATTCACATTTCACAATTGGCAACAGGTCAAATTAAAACTTGTTCTAAGCAAGAACCAAGCTGCTAGGGCGATGTTTTCAACTGAACATATGCACATAACCTGTTTTCCTAAAACTAATGGCATTTCATATACAGAGTGAGTTATTAACAGATCAGGACACTGATGAGACTATGTCTTTGGATATTTCCAGTATTTATCTATTATTGACATTTTATTCACTTTTTTTTTTAAGAATCCCTTGGCCAGCTGTGTTATCAGGGGAAAAAAAAATCTGTCTGCGTTAAAAAAAAAAAAAATCATAATATTAAGATAGATATCATTGTTATAGGGAATAAAAATGAAAAATATGACAGTGAGAGAGTTCATCTATGTAAAACGGTGTCTTACTGGAGATGATCATAAGTGGTGAGAGATCCCTCCCTGTCCTTGTCCAATCCTCCAACTTTTAGTTATATTTTCTCCTCTCCATCACATCATGGCAAGGGGTTTGGAGGGAGGAGCGAGAGTGTGGTGCTTAGTTGCTGGCTGGGCTAAACCACAGCACAAAACGGCGGTCTTTCATGATTCACAAATCTCCATGTCACCTGCCTTTTCCAAAAGACACCTTTCTCCTTTTTTGTCCTCTCCTTTAATTTTCTCTCCTTTTTTGTACTCTCCTTTTGATTCAATTATTCTGTTGTTCTGTGGGTAGAGCAACATGAATAGGTTGAATGTTTGTGCCAGGCATTTTTGCAGGTCGCAAAACTAGTACTCGCACAAATTCAATGGAGGAGGCTAACTTTGGGGAAGAGACTGGTGATAAGAAGTTGCAGGTTGTTGGGTTTTTTTCTTGTACAGCTGTGACAAGGTTATCTTCCCAGGGCCTAAAATATTGTGCTGTTTAATGGCTGTTTTGTTTAGCAATTTGCCAGCTGGACTCTACTTATCTTCAGGCCGGTGTTCCCTGATGCATAGCTTGACCATCAGCATCAATGATCGTTTATGAAGGTTCTTTGCTCAAAGCACCACCTGTGATCCACTTGTATAAGCACTACTAAGGCAGCAGTACTTCTGTGAATGAAAAAGCCTGGGAAATAGAACAGGCTTTAAATGGTTCTGCCATTGACCATTTTATAAATAAAAGCCACTAAATATAAAATCAATCACTATATAAATATGGAACTGCCATTTTACTTTACAAATCTGTGTCATCACTGTAGGGCAGACAGCACACACTAGGGAAATGAAGCTCTGGAAGTAGGTGTCTGTGGAGTTTCCTTTTTACCTGCACTCTTAAAGTGACTTCATCAATTTTTATCTTAAATAGGAATGTAAACAGATTTTGGTATATAGAGCTGTTTCACAAAGTGAAATTCAAAGGTTCTGCTGATCTTCAAAATTGAACAAGGCAGCAAATGTACTACGCTAATAATTGTATTTTGGAAGATTAATGAGAGTCTTATATATATGATTTTCTTAAACTACTTCAGCCTAATCTAATACTACCCACAAATAACAATGTCTTGGGAAATATTCTGCTACTGAGGTTAGCTAGCCTGCAGAGTTTTTGTTTCCTTTTTTGTTTTGTTTTTTTTTCACTTTTCCCCATGTTATTGAACTTAAATGTTGAAGAGTAAAGTTTCAAAGTACACAGTCTTCATTGGTAAACCTCAGTTCAAGAGTTCCCACTCCAGGCTATTCATTTCCACTTACACTTCAGTTCTGTGTCCAGTTTTATGATGCAGTGATTTATGGCAACATGCTATAGTCAAATCCATAACACAATAAAATACTTGTCCTCTTCCTTTTAATATTTCAGAAGGTTATTTTTAGATAGATCTTTTCACAAATTCAGCTTATGTTATGGTCCCATGGAAAGTAGTCTGGGTAAAAGTGCAAACAGGAGTCAACATTCAAACGGTTGAGAGAAGTTTAGTGTTTTAAAATGACTTTTCCATCAAAGCTAGCATAGTTTGAAACTATTGCCTGCTTAATTTGATCTTCGTGCTGGTAATATTACTGTACAGAAATGTAATGTTGGCAGGAATCTGTATGAAAGATTTTCTGAATGTCTCTCAGAGTAATACAGATGAAGTGGTGTTGGGCATGTAAGGAATTCAAGAGATAAGTTACAAACTGCATTTGTCATTTGCCTTTATTACATCATTATTAGTCTGTCCTGTAATCTACCTTCACTTTGACTACTACTAATGTTTCACAATTCTAAGAAGCTTCAAATGACTAGGAATTTTTAATCTAGTAGATACAATTATCATAAAAATGTTGCTTCTCCTCCTATTGATTTTGAAGTTCAGCTTCAAAATGACACTGAACTGAAGAATATTTGTCACAATGACATCAGGACGTCTAGATCAAGATTTAATAACTTGATCACTGTGATTTTGCCAATAATAAACTTATCAGTTTTCTTGTAGAAAAAAAAGTTGAAAAAAATCAGTTCAAGTTCAACGGAATTTTTTTCTTCCCAGAAAAATAAATATTTTACAGAATGTGAATAATTAAATCAAGCCAAAATAAAACATTTTGTTTTAGTACATTCAATATAGGCAAACAGTAATGATCTAGACTGTCAGAGAATGAAGTCACTTCTACTTAGCATTCCAGTTCCTCACTTCAGAAATACAAGATTTGGAATATGTTCAGTAGTGGTTATTATTATGAGAAAGTTCAGACAGCTTTTACCATTATCTATGGAGACTATCTGACAATGGGCTACAGGGTATTCTTCAGAGGCTGGGGTGAACATGTCATTGAAAGAGACTGAGCAGTAAAAACATCTCTTCTGTCCATTTCTTCTCAAATTATTTAAAGCATTGACATTTGGTAAATAATTTAGGAAGGGCTGAGATCTTTTAGTGAATTTATTATAGTAGAAAAAAACAATTGACTCAGTATTTTTGACTCAGTTTGCTTAAATTTATGAAACGATCATATGACTTTTAAACTTCAAGCAATATTTTTTTTCCCGCCCTGAAGGCTTGTTAGATATTAACAATAGGTATGGGACAATTAAAGTTTCAAAGTCAGCACTATATCTCTCCAGAAGTTATCACTGGATGAATAGAGCCTGGTTTTACATATATGGAAAGTATATTGTTCTTTAAATGCGTGCATAAATTTCTAAATTATTTTTGTGGTGATTTTTGGATGAGGGGTGGCTGTTACATTTTTAGGCTTGCCCTCTTCATGTGTTTCATAATACTTTAGATGTCATTCAATTTAAATCCTTCTGTTTATTGTTTAACTAGAGATAGGTATCCCTAACAAAGGGAATGTGTGTTCACATTCATGGAATCTGAGTGCTTACTCTACAACTCTTTTTTCAAACTTCCTTGCTTTAACCATCTCTTCTTTCTACTGCTTCAAATGATTCTTGTACACTTCCACCTGTGCTCATTGGTTTTTTTTCTTCTTCTTCATAATTTAATTAAATTATGTTTGTAGATGCACAAGCACCTACTCGACACCATGAATAATTTGGCAACAGAATACTGAAGGGAATGCATACATGTTTTTCCACTTACCCTTTGAGATTGGATTTTTACCATCTTTTCATACTTTTATAGAAACAAAAAATGATTGTTCTTGAGTCTACGCATTTCAAGCCAGCTTCTGACACAAATATACTCTTCTTTTGGGAGAAAAGATGAACATAGATTTAGAAAAACATCTGATTTCAAATGTTGTAAGGACTATGTAGTGTTTTGTCAGATGCCTAGTTTCTTACATCAAGGGTTAAAATGGCAATACCAAAATTCTGTTAAAAGCATGTGAACCTAAAAGAAATACCATTCTCTACCTCAAGGAGCTCACTGTATAAACAGTTGAGAAAAACAAAGGATCAAAAAACCAAATAATATAACTCCTGTTTTAGAGACAAGGTTTTGGTAAGATAAAATGATTTTCTCATCAGAAGATGACAGCAGAACTGAAGTAAAAACTGCACTTGAATTTCATGATCTTCATTCCGGATGATCCAGCAGGACCTTGACTTAATCACCCAATGCACATTTACTGAACTTTAGACCCGAATGTATCTGACTTGATAGTTTCAATATTTCAGGCTTGATTCTCCTTTAACCCTTAGCTCTACCACTGATGCACATTGTGCAAGCTCACTGAGAAGTAAAGCAGATTAAAGCACAGTAGCTGCCACGCTGTATGTTTGCAACATGCTTCACTTTTCCTGTGTTGATGCTGTTGAGAAAAAAATGGTTCCAACACCTAAATCTGTGATTGATCAGACTGATTTCCAATATTAATCAATCTTAATTTTCCCTGAAAGGATAGACTAACAAATGGAGTGATAAATGGTAATAAAACTGTTTATAAGAAAAAAAAAAAATGTTATCTCTGCCGCTTTTCACATGTTAATTTGGTCTCTGCTTAAATAAAAATTAAAAACGTGCATGGCAATGTTTTTTGTTTAGCAGATTTATAAAGAAGAACTTGAGAAATCATCAACAGTATAATACAGTGACAAAATAAATCTTTCTAAAATCATTGTTTTATTCTGAGTGCATTATGTCAAGTTTGGTCTTACAAAAAGGTGATAGCCACAGACACTGTTACTGAGCCTTAGGCTTGACAAGCTCAGTTAAAATGTTCTTTTATTTTCCTTAAGATCACCTTTATTAATTTTTAAATTTCTTTTACTCTCAAAGAAGAAGAGACATCATTATGTGTAACTAACTTATTCTGACGTTAATTTGGAAAGAAAAGACTGAACATCCTGCAGCCATAGTAAGACTTTCGCTCCTCATAAGGAAGATCTATCAGACTTCACCATGTCAGTTTTATTTGTCAAGGAAGCATTAAGGTGCTACAGGGAAAGACAGCCTATAAAATCATAAGTTTAATTAATATGTGACAGTAAATTGATTTCCACAGGAACAATTTTTATGTAATATAATCAATGTTTAAATTACAATACATGAAGATGCTTTTTTTTTTTTTAGATTGAGCTATAATGAAATGCTAATTTCAGGAGGGCTATACTAATTACTTTTATCTCTGTTTATCGTATTGCCTTCAAAGCTTTTTTGACCTCATGAAAACAATTCTGAAGTTCAGGAACTTACCAAGTTAAAATAGCGCAAATGCGTAGAAACTCATGGTAAACCTCAGAATTTATGTAGTCTGAGAGTGTGAAAGGGGAAGAAACAATCATCATATAGACAAATTTTATTGGGGTTTGGAAAAGTCCTGCTGAGTATTAGCTTGTTTGTTTGTATATTTGGATATTTTGTTAAATAGAGAAGCATCTTTTACCTTAATGGCAGCAGCTGAAAGGGAAGGCATTAAAGCTTCAGCTCCTCTGACATTTTGAAAATTAATAAAAGTTTCAATGCATCATTTCTGCTGGTTTAGATGTGGTTTATATAGTCTAGATAAATTTCAGATGAGTTGCCAGATCTCTAACATTTATCAATACCTGTCATCAACCCAATCTGTTAACACTCTTTGTTTCATCACTAATTTAGTTTCACTTCTATTTCAATAAAAGTTTTATTTCATTTACGGTTTTCCTGCTGTCTGAGAAATACCATTTGAATTTGCAAAGAATCATGGAAACATTTAACAAGCTTGGGCATGAGCCAATGGGAACCTTTGTGTCGTACTGTGCAATGCTGATCCTTCCGGTACACTTACTGAATTAACTAAATATCAGCTGTGTCTCTTTTTTGAGAGTAATTACTAAACATAGAAAAATTTAACTATTATCTAACAGACTACTCAGACCAGATGAACTCTTGTCTACCATCTCATTTTTAGCAGAAAATAAAAAGCGTGGAAAAAAAGTCTATATTTTTTAATTGATTAAATTTTATTTTCATCCTCCTTTTACCTTTTATCTTTGATGAAAAAAGGAAATAAAAAGAAGGAGGGAAAAGGAAAGTAGAAAGAAAGGAAGGCTTTGCTGAAGCTAACAGAAGGAAACAGGAGACCTAGCTACGCAGGATATGGAGAAGGCTGAGGTACTCAATAACTTCTTTTCCTCAGTCTTCAATGGCAAGACCTCCAGCTGCACAGCCCAAGTCACAGAAGGCAAAGGCAGGGACTGGGAGGATGAAGAATCACCCACTGTAAGAGAAGATCAAGATCAAGACCATCTAAAGAACCTGAAGGTGGACAAGTCCATGAGACCAGATGAGGTGCATCTGCGGGTCCTGAGGGAACGGGCAGATGAAGTTGCTAAGCCACTATCCATCGTATTTCAGAAGTCGTGGCAATCTGGTGAAGTTCCCAATGACTGGAAAAGGGGAAACATAGCCCCCATGTTTAAAAAGGGAAAAAAAAGAAGACCCAGGGAACTACAGGCCAGTCAGTCTCACCTCTGTGCCTGACAAGATCATGGAGCAAATCCTCCTGGAGACTATGCTAAGGCACACGGAAAATAAGGGAGTGATTGGTGACAGCCAACATGGCTTCACTAAGGACAAATTGTGCCTGACAAATTTGGTCGCCTTCTGTGATGGGGTTACAGAGCTGGTGGATAAGGGAAGATCAACCAACATCATCTACCTGGACTTGTGCAAAGCATTTGACACTGTCCCAGACAACATCCTTGTCTCTAAATTGGAGACACATGGATTTGATGGATGGACTACTTGGTGGATAAGGAATTGGCTTGACGGTTGCATTCAAAGTGTTGCAGTCAACGGCTCAATGTCCAAGTGGAGGCCAGTGACGAGTGGTGTTCCTCAGGGGTCAGTATTGGGGCCGGTGTCATTTAACATCTTCGTCAGCGACATGGACATTTTTAAAAAAAATCCATTTTCATGACAGAACTGAGTCTATAGCCTTTATTTGTTGTTTAGTTGACTTAATAGAGTTTTTATATGGAAGGCAGTTTGTACTGAAAAATGATGACTTGCAGAAATCAAAATACTTGTGAGAATGCACTGATGATTTTTTTTTTTTTTTTTTACAGGAATAGAGTTTCTTTTGGGAATTCTCCTGGCCTCTTTACTGTCAATCTGACAAAACTGATCAACATAATCCCCAGCTCTCTCATAATCTGCAGCCCCAGAGAGGTAAATGGCCAGACAGCCCTGAAAATATGTTTCAGGCTGTCTCTAAACCTGTGGATCTGAAGACACTATTCATATGGTGTGACGTAGGAATAGGAAATCCAAACCTTAAAGGACTTCCACACACTCTGATATGGAAACGTAGACACTAATTTTTCTCAGGTCCATACTGTTGCAAACTTTCTGGGAAGTTCTGATGTTTGGTTAGATTTCTATGGAAGCTGGAAAGCAAATTATGGAATCCCCTTCATTTAAGAATGAACAGCCTACCAAGTCTTGAATGAGCATTGTTTAATGATGAAGCTTAAATAAAATCTTAAATAAAATGAAACCTTGTGAATTTATTGCCAGCAGTAAACCAAACTCAAATTTGTTTTTTTTAACCAAACTGTCATTCTTTTCAAATGAGATATAGAAAACTGTATGGCCAGATGAAATCACAGATCTGGGAGAGAGAGAACAAGCAAAAGGTATGTCCAGGAAAAGCAGAGACCTTCCAAGGTACTGTATGAAGTATTGTAAGAGGTCGAAGGTAGTAATAAATATAGGAAAAAAATAAATATGTTTTCAGGAGACAGAAAGCATATTTGGGCAGAGTAAGAAAGGATGAAGAAAATAACAAAATAAGTAAGAATGATTTCAGAAAGGAGATAGGTATGTAAATACTCTGAAAAATCACTCTAGTATTTTCCTATGAGCTGTACAATCCATAGGATTTTATTATTTGTGAAAATGCATCTAAAAGTAACAAAATAGGATACCACTTGTTTCTGATAAAAGCCAAACAACAACTACTTCTGTGGCCTTAACAGTTTGTGGACTGTTCTTTTTAGACTTAAAATTCTCTGCATGAACATTGGGAAATGTAGTGAAATTGCCACTATCATCTGTTGACATTTAAAACCAAAACATGTGTCAATTCTGGATTTGACTGGAACATACTAAAACCTTAATTATCTTAGAAGAGAAAAGTTAGATTTGATATTATTGATAATCCTCTTCTTTGTATTAATAGTTGATGTTATCACTGCAGAATAAACAGACAGAAAATAGCTCATTTGGAAAGGAAAAGGCTCTTCAAATTAAAATCTTTAATTTATTAGAAAAGGCTGAAAAACATCACCAATTACCATACAACATTTCTTTGAGGGAGCATGGGGTGGGGGGGAAGGGCTATCCTTGTTGCCTATTTCATCCTAACCTCCATACGAAAGTTTTTAAGGAGTGACCTGGATAGACATGTAATATAGTGACAAATTATTTTATGTTTAATCAGTTGTGCACATTTAGCTCCCAAGATATAACAACTTTTTAAAGGAAAACCGAATAGCCTGGCCCTGATTATTTTCTAACTTTGATTCTTTTCTTCTATCAAAGGGAGTCCCTGGGAGTTGGAGAGTCCTACAATTTATTTTACCAAAAATATTTGCTAAATAGTGCCTCATTTCTGAATGCATGCCACTCTTTCATGAATTGCTGCAGGATTGGTTGACTACCGGCTTGATATGAGCCAGCAGTGTGCCCAGGTGGCCAAAAAGGCCAATGGGATAGTGGCGTGTATCAAGAATAGTGTGACCAGCAGGAACAGGGAAGTGATCCTGCCCCTGTACTCGGCACTGGTGAGGCTGCACCTGGAATATTGTGTCCAGTTTTGGGCCCCTCGCTTTAAGAGAGATATTGAGCTCCTGGAGCGAGTCCAAAGAAGGGCGACTAAACTGGTCAAGGGGCTGGAAAATAAAACTTAGGAGCGGCTGAGGGAGTTGGGGCTGTTTAGCCTGGAGAAGAGGAGGCTGAGGGGACACCTGATTACAGCCTACAAATACTTGAGAAGGGATGGTGGGGAGGTGGGGGAAGGGCTTTTTACATTAGTGTTGGGTGATAGAACAAGAGGAAATGGGTATAAGCTTAGTCAGGGGAGATTCAGGTTGGATGTTAGGAAGTATTTCTTCTCTGAAAGGGTTGTCGGCCACTGGAATAGGCTGCCCAGGGAGGTGGTTGAGTCCCCATCCCTGGATGTGTTTAAGAATAGGGTGGATGATCTACTTAGCGATATGGTTTAATGGGGATTAGGGACGGTTGGACTCGATGATCTCTAAGGTCTTTTCCAACCTAGAAATCTATGAATCTATGAATTATCACCTTGATTTGGCACTCAAAACTGGCATTAAGCAGTAAGGACAAGGAAACATTTCTCTAACTTTGCATCTTTTTGGGCAAGCAACTGTTTTCGAGAATAATTCTGAACAGCGTACATATATCTGTTGCAAATCAGTTCTCCAGTACTATCTGACATTTACTGTGCTTGTTAAATCAGCTTTTCATCAGGAGAACAAACAATCCATCTAAAAACAAGGAGCCAAAGAGTAGCTTTGAGAAATTAAAACCAGCAAAAATCATAACACTCTACACTTAACTTGAAAGCCAAGGGAGCTGTGGGGATTGATGAGCAAAAACAACACTGCACAAACAAGCTGCTGCTGCGAAACAGTGTGTGCAAGAGTTTCAGAGCTAGAGCACCCTTTGGAATGAAAAACACACAGGAAAACCAGAAGTACCTTCTTTGTTTTGTTTAGTTTAATTAATTTGAAGTGCTATGTCAGCTTAGAAAGTCTAAGAAGGATGACCTATCTTGCTGAACCAACTGGCAACACACTTAGTGCTAGGCAGAACGACCAGGCAGAAGATAAGTGTTTGAAAAAAAAAATAAAAAAATAATCTGTTTAAGTGTTTGGTGGTTTTATCTATTGTCTTTTCTGGTGTGAACTGTTGCAAATATTCAAATTGGCCTGCAATTTTCTGACAGAAAGAAGATAGAAATGCAAGTTTTCTTGACAAATTTCAACTGATACAGACAACAGTTACAATTTTTGATAACAGGTGAGCATGAAAGGATCTGCTGTTTTGTCCTGCACAAGAATTATCCTTCCTTTCCCCTTCTCATACACTAAGGGGAAAGTCTAGTACTCTGGCCTCTGTAAGATAACCAAATTTTTCAATGGTACCATCACTCGCTCAGCTATACTGGAGGGAGTGTGTCATGTTAACGTTACCCACCATAGAGCTAAAGGCTCACAGCGTCCGTCTGGCAGATGGAAAGGTTTTGCAAAAGAGTAAGACTGAACTGTTAAGTCTAAATGGATTTCTATTGCCTTTTGGGTGCACTGAAGGGGTTTAACTACATATTGCAAACATGGGTTTCAAGAGTAAATATTTTGGAAGAGACTACTAAAATCTTATCTGTAGTGACTTTTTGATTGAAAAGTACTGTTGCTGTTGGTGGTATAGTTGTATCAGTATTAACAATTCTGGAAGTCTTGCTAAGATGACATTTTCAGCATGCAAAGTTAAAGGGCAGAGGTCAGAAAACATCCAGCAGAAATAGATAAGTACCAGAGATGGTATTTACAGAGAGGAAGAACCTGTATGGTAACTTTGTTATACAAGTTGACATATACCTGCACTGCAAATGGCCATTATTTCACATTTATAGAATGGAAGAGTGCAGGCTTGATGATTCATATAATGACTAAATTCTGAAAGTACTAAATGTTGCTTTCCTGTCATAGACGTAGGATAAAATTAGTTGGTGTTCCAAATTCAGTTAATAGTGGAAAATACATTATTGAATGACTAGTAACCTGGCTGTCAGCCGCCGTGAAGAGGTCAAAACCTGAATGATTAATGGCAGATGAGCTGTCCTTTCACTTGTTGAGTTTATTTTCAAGGTAGACTCAAAGAAGTTTGGACAGAAATGGTAGAAACTTACTTGTCATTTTCTACTCCTTCCCTGTGGAGAGAAACTTTTGCGTATGACACTTTCACAAAGTCTCTTATATAAAAATCTCTTACAAAGTTGCAGTCCTGAGATGTTCCTAACTTTTTGACATTGATAAAAGAAAACACTTTCTTAATTATTTATCCATATGCCAGAAATATGCAGAAAAGAACAGAATTATCATTTCCCATAGAGCTTTTTTTTATTCTAGATCTAAAAAAAAAAGCAGTTAATAAATAAATAAGAATTTTTCATCTGCTGGCACTGCAGTAAGTATACAGACGAAGAAAGCACCTATGATGCCTTTACCAATAGTTTTCATGCATTAGATATTAGACATCAATGACAGTATGATGCTGCCTGCTTGTCCAAGGACACTGGGGCAACGCATTTTTCTTTCACCATACTTTGCACTTCCCACTTTCTTTTCTTATAATATCAAACATTAACTGGATATTAAAAACTCCAGCTTAAATTTCATTATCTATTATGTCATTGAAAACTTAAGATAAACCTTTTAAAGAGGACAGACAAACGTCAATTTTCCAAGTGCTAATTGTGTTGAATTTGTGTGATGGTTGTTTGGTAAAAGGGGAGAGGCTACAGGAACAGCCCCGGGAAGAAGCTGGTAGAAGTTTCCCCTGCTCCAAATTAGACCTGCCTCTGGCCAAGTCAGACCCACTTCTGGCCTGGGCTGAGCCAATCAGTGCCTCTGTGAATAACATATTTAAGAAGCGACAAAGAAACCTGTGCCATGTGGGACCTGCAGCGTAGAGAGAGGGGAGGTAGGAGGCCTGGATCCCAGCCTCCCACATGGACAACTGCCCATGCTGGACCACCACCACTCAAGTGGTGGCAGCAGCACAGCTTGGAGCGCTCAGAAGTGCCCTGCTCTGCGACACCCGCTGAGCAGAGCTCACCCTGTGGGGACCACCAAGGTTCATCAGGCCGGTCAGGCTCCGTGCAGCTGCATCAGAGAGAGGAGGGGGATGTGAGAGAAACAACTATGGTTGTTGACACCAAGGTCAGTGAAGATAGAGTGAGAAGTGTGCTGGAGCTGCGATTCCCCTGTAGCCTGTGGCGAAACAGCAGGCTCCCCCCCTGCAGCCCATGGAGATTAACAGCGGAACAGAGATTCACCGGCAGTCCCTGGAAGACCCCACAACAGAGCAGGTGACTGCACCCAAAGGAGTTCATAGAGAACTGTTTCACATGGGAAAGGACCTCCTGCTGCTGGAGATTAACGGTGGAGCAGAGATATATCTGCAGTCCATGGAGGACTCCACACTGGAGTAGGTGGTGGCACTCTAAGAAGGCTGTGACTTCATGGGAAAACCTGTTCTGGAGCAGTCTGGTGGGTAAGGATTATATCCTGTGGGAAGGGCTCACGTTTGAGAAGTTCTTGGAGAACTGTCTTCTGTGGGAAGCGACTCCACATTGAAGCAGGGGAAGAGTTTAAGGAGTCCTCCTCCTGAAGAGGAAAGAGTAGCAGAAGCAACATGTGATGAACTGACCTGCAACCCCCATTCCTCATCCCTCTGCACTGCTGGGGATAGGAGGTAGAGTCAAAAGATGGGAGGGGTGGGGAAAAGGTGTTTTTAGGGTCTGGCTTAGTTTCTCATTATCCTCTCTGATGTGATTGGTAACACGTTAAATTGATTTTTTCCACAAGTTGAGTCTGTTTTGCCCATGACCATAACTGGGGAGTAGTCCCTCTTTGTCCTTGTCTCAACTCTCAAGCCTTTTGTTATATTTTCTTCTTCTCATCCCACAGAGGGGGAAGAATGAGAGCGCATGGTGCTTAGTTGCTGGCTGGAGCTAAACCAAAACACTAGTGTTCAGCTTCTGGTGCTCAGAGCATAAAACTTCTTTTGGAGACTCTTCCCACTCCCTCTCTGCTGCTGCCTTCTCCTTGCAAGCACACAGTATGTTCTTCTCAGGCTAATTTGCGTAAAGTGTTATCAAATGTATTCTACTCACTGGAGCTGTTTCTGCCTATTATTTATAACATCAGAGATACATGACTGGTTTTTAATATATGGAAGTCATCTTTATTAATTTTAAATAAGTCCTTAACAATCCCTTTTGGATTTTCTCACCTTCAAGTGTTAGTGAAAAGGAAAGGAACAGAAAGACATTGCCATCACACTGCTTACAGAAAGCTTAAGCTGCAGAGCTGGGTGCAGACCAAGGTGGGTTTCCAAGACTGTTGAATACATTTATCATGGCCCTGAAGACACCAGCAATCCCTGAAACCTCTCCCCCTGTCCCTCCTAGGGGCTGAGCTGCCTGTGCTCTTACAGCTCCACCATCACAACTGGGCAACCAACATCAGACAGACCTCTGTGATGAGATGATTGAGGGAGAGCTGTGAGGAGCTGAGGGTTGCCTTCTGTTCCCTCCACTCCAGAGCAACAATTAGTTCTTGCCTGAGCTGCACCACAGGTTCAGTGTGCCTGGGTTTGTCTCTTGCTGGTCCTGACTAGACCTGCTGACTTGGCTCCCCACATAGACCTTGGACTTGACTCATCACTGCAGATTGCTTTGGCAACCGTTATTTGGCCTTGGTTACTGTCTATGGACCATCTCCACTCTGCTCACTCACATATTGCAGGTTGGTGTCTTTGCTGGTGTGGCTGTGGTCTTGCTCACCCTGCACACTACCAGCCTGGGCTCCCCAGTGGAGACATCTGCTTGTTTTTATGTGGTGGGTTGACCTTCACTGGCTACCAGGTGCCCACTAAGCTGCTCTATCACTTCTCCCTCCTCAGCAGACAGAGGAGGAGAAAATAAGATGAAAAAGAACTCGTGGGTCGAGAAAAAGGTAGTTTAATAAAGAAAAAGCAAAGGCCACATGTGGAAGCAAAGGAAAAAAAAACAGATTTATTCTCAACTTCCCATCAGTAAGTGATGTCCAGTCACTTCATGGGAAGTAGGACCTGAATATATGTAGCGGTTGCTCCAGAAGACAAATGCCTTAATAATGAATGCTGCCTTCCCTTCTCCTTTCTCTTAGCTTTCATTGCTGAGCATGAAATCATATGGTATGAAATCTCTCTTTGGTCAGCTTGGGTCATTTGTTCTGGCCATGTTCCCTCCCAACTTCTTGCCAACTTCCAGCCTACTGGCCTTTGGGGGTGAGGGGTAGAGCAAAAGCTGGAGAGACAGCAGACAGCCTTGATGCTGTGTGAGCACTGCTCATCAGTAGGCAAAACGCTAGTGTGTTAACACCTTTCTAACTACAAATACAAAGCACAGCCCTATGAAGGCTGTTATGGGGACAGTAACTCCATCTCGGCCAATACACTTTATTTCATACCACTTTTTGATGAAATATTACACATTCCCTTAAGATTATGATCTCTGTAGTTCAAACCAGAGGATCAATGGAAATCATTTGACATCTCTGGAGACTGGGTCTCTGCACAGTAATCTTCTTGTAGGCATTAAAATATTGATTTGATATCCCAAAACAAATGAAAAAGTTGAACAGGGAACAAACAGATTCATAGAATCGTAGAATCATAGAATCATAGAATGGTTAGGGCTGGAAGGGACCTTCAAAGGTCATCTAGTCCAACCCCCCTGCAAGGAACAGGGATATCTCCAACTAGATCAGGTTGCTCAGGGCCTCATCCAACCGGGCCTTGAACGTCTCCAGGGATGGAGCATCCACCACCTCTCTGGGCAACCTGTTCCAGTGTTCTACAACTCTCATGAAGAGTGAGAGTTCTCTATTCAAGAAACCAATAGTACTCAACATATTCTCTAAGAAGGGGAGTTCAAAATCAGCATTTTCCTCTTTTCACCCGCAAGCAATCGTATTAAAGATCTAGACTAGCATGAGAAGCTAAGCTAACAGTATGCTACACTCTAATGTGATTGCTTTCCACTTCTGTATGTATTTAATTTGATTTTTTTAAATGGAAATATGGTGAAACAAACTTTCCTTGATAATCAGTTTAGTATTGCACTGAAGTGCACTTAGGTAAGTTTACAGTTCACAGTATCGTGTCAATGATAGTCTTAGTACCTTGTTTTAATGTGGGTTTGGCTTGTTTGTCCGAACTTCTCTGTTTTCCTCTTTAGTTTTGAGTATGTTTTATTGAATTTGTTTATTTAGACAGCGTTAGAAATTTCCTTAGTTTCATTTATACTATTTATATCTATAGATCGATAAGATCTCTATTTGTGTTTAGTGTTTTTATTCTTAAGTAGTACTTCAAGACTTAAAAGTTAAACTATTACCAGTTGGAGGAAAAAAAAAAATCTGAATGCTCCATAGAGTAAAATGCAAACTGAGAAAGCAGATCTATTGAAATTCCTTTGCTTTGATTTGTCGTCCGAGACCAAAAATGTTAACTTTGATATTAAATTTAAAATAACTTCAATTAAAAACAAATATTGAAACCATTTATTTTTAAAAGTAGCAAAATACAGCACTTACTTTGGTATTATCAAAAACACTTCTTTGTTCTTCTCATGAGAAGAATGTCCAGTGAAAATTATCTGAGCTTGCAAATTTTCAGTTTTGTGAATTCTGGGGCTGACAACTCTTTCCTCTACATTTTCTATGCTTTCCATGTTTTAATGACATGTGATTAATGCAAATGAATCAACAGATTCAGTCTAAAAGTCTTCAAATAAGAGTCCATGAAAGTCTTGATCTAAGCTAACATCAAACCTTTTTGACAAGGTAAGCAAGAGGTAGTGGGAATATTAACACAGATAGATTTCTATCAACTGAACTTTTAGTCTTTTAAAAAATTAAAATTTGAAAGGAAGAAAGCTCTTCATGAGGTCGAATTATTGTACAATATAGAAATAGTCTGAAATGAGAAGGCTGCTGTATTAAGGAGAAATGTTATTTATCGTTTGATTTAAAAAAGCATAATCTACAAATCACAGAAGGAAGACTGCTTGTATGATGCTTTAAGTTGTTCATCTGGCCTTCTGCAGAAGAAAATTGCTGATCAAAACGTAAAATTTTGGAAGTATATCAAGAAGAAATATGAATCAAAAATAATGAAAATCATGACTGAACATGTTTTTTATTAAACATGACCTTTCTCCAGATTATACAACAATACGTAAACACAAATAACAGAAATTAAATACAGAGAAACTGTGCAAATATAGTGAGATCTCCATAACCTGAAATAATGGTATTATTTTTTTCCTGTATGGTCTAGCAGAGGCTGTCTTTTGACCTTTACAACACAGCAACAGACTTATCTATTCTTTCAAGTACTTGTTTGAAGAAGTGGTTTATGTTTTGATGGGGGAAGAATTGTTAGCTGATGTTATTTTTCCTATTCTCTGCTGTAAAAGAAGACAAAAGTAATGTTTTACCTAAATTGTGTACTTGTGTGTGTATATATATATTTTATACGGTTTTTGAATGTAAAATGAAATAATATACAACAGCAATTAGAACTCTCCTGGATATGTTTTTTAAAGCTTACTTTGAGACAAAATCTGATTCACGGAATCAAATGTTTAAACTACCACTGTTGCATTCACCCACTGTCAGCATTTATAATGATGCAAAGGACATATAAAAGGTTATCATTCAGCTTTTGTTCTACGTAACCTTTGTATTCACATTGTATATGATAATACATGAAAAAAAACAATACAAAGAAAATATGAATCTTGTTACGTTTGGATAGATACCTATTTATTCTTTTAATCTAGAGACAAATGTAGGACCACACATTCTGCTTTCACAGTATGTCCAATATGGAGCAAATTGTAAGACACCAGAATTTCTAATTAAAACGAATATTTTCATTTTTTTGATGGGAAGTTTAGAAAAATACAGTGAGAAAGCAATAGAAATATAAGAGTAATTCAGAACAACCCTCCCAGAATCACCATTGCAACCTCTGGAGAGAATAAGAGGAAGAGAATTACCAAGTTACTCTTGCTCGACAAAAATGGCTCCAAGAAAGATGTTTTACAGCAAGAAGAAAAGCAATATCAACGTTTAAAGTAAATAAAACAATGGTGCTAGTGATTATTAGGGGTTTTGAAATGAGTAATCAGCCTGAAAATTTGTAGCTTAGTATTTTCCTTAATAATACCATCTTTTGTTTGCATACATTTATTTAAAGAAAAAAAAGCCCTATTTTTCTACAGCATTAAAAGAACACCAGGTGTTATGAAGATATATTTTACAAAAATAACGTGTAATTCAAATCAGTGTTGACTATGTCAACTGGAGTTAATGCATATGTCAATCATAGAATGGCTCTGGTAAGCCACTACTTGCTAAAAGGAAGTTAGACACAAGGGAAGACAGGAAGGAAAGAAAGATTTCTTTAAGTATTCTGCAAAAAATATCGTGACTATTTTACATTTAATTATGCAATTAAGTACTTAAAGAGACCAAAGTCTCCTATTGTGCTTTTGAAAGCTGCTTATTCACTACTTCTTTAAATATTCAGAATGTTCATAGACAGAAATTACAACTATTTCATTAAAATTCAGAGATTTAGAAAAAAATCATAGTTAAGCAAAAGAGCTTGAGAAATGAACTAAGCTCTTAGCTGAGAACCTGTACAAGACTATTTATCATTATATATATCTGCACTTATGTTTCTCTTACATGTCAGGGCTTATGAGAGACTTCTTTCTTCCAATCTGAACTAAATGTTTGACCTCCACTGAAGGCACATCCACTTAAAGCCAGGGTATTTGATCAACTTTTGTGGCCGTTGAGCAAGTCTCTGAAAGACAGAAAGGAATTGACAAAAAAAGCACTAAACAGAATATGACCACAAACAGGTAGCAGCATCAGAAATCATGAAGACCTGAAACTGACATCTCTTAATTTGGTTTTATAATAGAAAGAATCAATTTATATTTTCTTTTTTTTTTCTTCATACATACATTTTCCTGTTGAGAAATTACTCCATCCTGATCCTTATCCAAGGATTATGTCTTGAAAACACAACCTCTTCGGGTCACAAAGATGTGCCAGTCAGAAGGACAGGGTTACTGACTCACTTGGCTTTATGCTCATCTGATGTAGACCCGATCCTTAGCAAACCAGGTGAGGTATGACACAAGCCTGATTGCTTTAGCTTTGTTTATTACTGAAGCATAAAGAAAAGTGGATTTTTTTTATCTCAAGAAGGACAAGTAAGAGCAAAAGACATCTTTTTGTAACAGGACTATGTAAAATTTGGGAAAGAGATACTAAAAAAAGGATGATGGATGAATGATAGAATTTTTTATGCTAGAAATTTTACAGATAACATTTCCACAGTAGAGAAAGTGTCAAATATTTTTACCCTGTTTTTTTCCCTGATATATTCAGTCAGCGTTTACAGTAATTTTCGTGAAAACAAAATGAACAAAATACAGTTCACAGTGGTTAAGGAAAAAAAATGATTTCTATACTCACAAGTTTTCCAGAGAAAAACAGAAGCTTTTTCTTTAGCAGTTGTTCTTCATGAAACAATATTCGCTAACAGAATATGCTGATAGAAATCTTAATTTCACAATAAAAAGTTATCGTTCTTGGTAAATGTTATTTATTGATGGAGATTATGTCCCCTAAGAAACCCAAAGCAAGGCTTTGGAATTTCTATGGCATTCAGAAACTAAGTATCTGAATTTTAACAAATTACTCTTAACTTACACAGAGTTCAAAATCCTGAACTAAACTCTGTGGGTTATTTCAATAATGGAAGAGCTTTTTTCATCTATATTATTTTGAGTAGTTTATTTTATTTATTGTGTGTGTGTTTTTTCTGAACACTGCTGATGAGATAATCATTTTCGCCATACTTTTGGTGTTTCTAAAATTATTTAATAATTTTACTTCTTATCTCCTCTGATAACATTTATAAGTTATAAATACAGAGTCATTTCTTTGATCCTTTTGTCGTGGTTGATCACCAGCAGTAATAAAGTACAGAAGATGCAATCAGTATGCACTAAAAAAACAAATAAATTTCTATTAACTGATACAACATTACTGAATTATTTTTTCAATGTAGGCAATATTTAAAAGACAGAATACTGTAAAGCCTAGAAGATCCAACTATTTTAAAAGATTTTGGCTCCTTGTATCTTCTTCAGAATGTTCCCAGCATTTCAGATGTTAATAATATAGTATACTGAGAAATGCCACTTTAATGCAAAACTTTCTGAGT
Organism: Tauraco erythrolophus; assembly: GCF_009769465.1. Taxonomy (NCBI): domain Eukaryota; kingdom Metazoa; phylum Chordata; class Aves; order Musophagiformes; family Musophagidae; genus Tauraco; species Tauraco erythrolophus. The sequence continues at coordinate 2,235,336 of NC_141470.1, forward strand.
ACCTGTCCTGAGATCAGACATCTCTTCCTATGGATTCCTGAAGGGAAGGAAGACTGAGTGTAAGTCCACCTGGCTGTGCAGTCACAGTCCTGCTAGTGATTAGTTCAGTCTGCACAGCAACCACAAACCCACTGGGCCACAGGGGTACCCTTAAGTACATCGTACAGTAGTATGGGGGTTATAAACTGGTTTGGTTTTAATTCTGTAAAGCACAGGGGGGTTGATAAAATAGTTACGGATTTGGGTTCCCCATGTTCTGATACCCATGTTTGCATGAAGCTGTTACACTGTTTCTGCTGTGAAGCTCCCCAGAATTCTCACACAGATGAATAGAAGTGCCAAGGTCAAAATTTGTCCTATAAATAGATGAGAGAAGCTGGCAGCGTGCTTGCTGATAACAGAAGGTAGGCTTTTCATGATACTCATGTTTAAAAATCCCACGGTCGTACTTTGAGAATGATTTGTCTGTTTGAAATTTCCTTCAGCTAACAGTTTTAAATTGATTGTATGCTAAGAAGTTGTTTCCAAAATTGTTTTCCCTTGTGTTTTTAATCTCAGTATCAAATAAGTTAATCATCACATTTATAAGATATTAGCTTGAAATAATCATAATAATAAAAGCAACAACAAAAATAAGATCTTTTGACAAGGTGCTTAGTAAATATTCTGCTGTTTTCAAGAAAGTGAACTGGCTATGGCTATTCCACTGTGTCCAGCTTAGAGCTCATTGGGCTGGAACTGGAAATGGCCCACACCTCTTCCACTCAACCAGTCTGGAAGACTGGGATGTCCACATGTTTTTTAAAGTTAGTCTTCTCATGTTAGAAGATGGAAGAGGATCAGTCTGCCTCAGTTTAGTCCATAGAGTTTGTGAGGAAAGTTTAGTAAAGAATCCTAAGGATGTCTAGAAGAGCTGGAATGGGATCCTTAAAAGTCAGAGTCTCAATTCTAGGTTTTTATTGTTTATAGTTTACTATAAACCTGTATCTAGCACATGACAACAGAAGATGTTGCCAGTATATTAGAATATGTAGACCAGGTAATTTCATTCCATCAGCGTAACAGGGTGTGATACAAGAGGTGAAATACCCTATTGTGAAGCTGGGAATTGGCTGGTTTGTCTTGGAAAGTCAGGCAAACCAAGTCACCATCTACACTTGAAGCATATTTTCTGCAACTTGCCAGGAACTTTTAGTTCTTATTGGCATCTTAGAGTATCTTGCAGAACTAGAAGTCATTTAAGGAAGACATTGATTGCTAGAAAAGTTAATCATACGTAATTAAACAAACAGAAAGACATAATGGGAAAATGGGAGATAAATCATCAGCTGTAAAATTTTCACAAATGCTATCTGTAAATGAAAAGGAGTTGCCTGTCAGTGTTGAAGAGGCATTTGGACAATGCCCTTAGTAATGTGCTTTAACTTTTGGTCAGCCCTGAAATAGTTAGGCAATTGAACTAAATGATTGTTGTAGGTCCCTTCCAACTCAAATATTCTATTCTATTTGATTCTTAGTTTGATTTGATGTGACTGAATTCCATACTATTTTTTTTATCCTGTAATGCATACTATTTTTTATGTTGATACTGATTTTTGAAGGAACAGTATCACTTACATTGGTTTAGTTTTCTTTAACTTCAATGGAAAACACTGTGTTCTGCATTTAACCATATGCAGATGTCGTCTTGCACGCAGAGCTCCTCTGTACTAAACCAGCAGAACTGAAATCTTAATCTCTGCTTTTTCAACAGAGCCTTATATCACAGAATTAGAATGTTAGAGGTAGAAGCCAGTCAAAGTTAAGTTCCGAAATCTTTTCAAGCTGAGCCTCACAAATTTCAACCAATGAGGTTTCCATTGATTCCCTGAAAGACAATACTACAGCCTGTTAAAAATCACTACAAAAAATTATGGATTTTATGTGCTTTGTAGATTACCTTCCAAAATTATATGTGCATGTATCTAAATCAAAACACAGAGTCTTCTCTACTGGTGATAATGAGATGGTTATCTTTAGCTTCATCTGAAGCCAAAACAAAGATATTAATTTTAACCACCAATTAATACGCTAACCATTTGTCGGGAAGACCTAATGACCTAATCATTAGACCATCATTCTTTAGCACCTCATTCCCTGCAGCTGTTCACTGCCATAGTGCAATCTGCCAGCAAGGCACACAAACTGCTGCCAGAGGCCAGCTCTCTGCAGCAGGAGAAGGCTCTTGGGCCAGGCATTGCAGAATCCACATTTAAAGGATACAGTCCTCCAGACTTTTCTCTTTTGATCATTTTTACGTGAATGTAAGAGTTGGCTCCTTATTTCCTCACACTTACATACTGATTTTGAACATTAAGATTTAGAAACATTTCATATGGTCAAAGAATTCTCTTCTATTATGAGATGCAGACAGCAACAGAGGCACCCACCTTACATTAGTGAGCCACGTTGTACAGCTACATCTTACAGACCTAGAGTCAAAACAAAACCCAAACTTAATCTGTGAGTGCTTTGTAATATCTGAAATCCAAATAATGTTATAGATCACATTTCCTAAGACCCAATACCTCTTTCTGCTCTATTTTAGCATTTATTCTGGTGTGGTAACGACTACTTATGGTTTAAGGCCAGAAAACTGGTCTTCGTGCTGATTTTACTGAAGAGATCTATACAGGTTAACTGGTTGTAGGCATTACTGGTCTGACAAAACATATTCTCCAGTATTAATATTCATTGAATGCAGATAATGGACACTTCAGTAACGTCCAAACTATTAACAAAATTAAAAAACACACCATCAGAAGTCAAAATGAAAAATAAACATTGTTTTGTAATTATTGCTTTTTTGCAGTTGAAAAAAAAAAAACAGACTAACCAGTTAAAGAAATATCTGTCAAGAGTTATTATACACAAAGTTGAAGACAGAATTTGACATAAGGTATTAAATTCCAAATTGCTAGAAGCTGAGAAGATACCCAGGGAAGTCTTATGGTATAAATTTCTCTGTTATATTTTTTTCCTAAGCATTCACAACTGGCTATTTTCAGAAACAAGATAATAGGTTGACTGGATCGTGAATAGCTGTTCCATTACATTCTTCAGTAGAATAAATCAGTCTTAAAGAGATAATTTTAACCATTTCTAAAATGCAGCCTTCCTCATCATTATTTCTTATGCAATTTGGTACAGTAATTGAAAGCAACTGCTTAGTTTGAATCTACAGAAGAATGTAAATAAGCAAGTTTTGTAATTAATTCGTCCAGAGATTTAACTAGCATATTGGACTAAAAAAAAAAGTTCTTTGTCAAACAGGTAAATACCACAAATAGCAAAAAGGAAAGAAAAAGAAAAGTGTTTTCTTTGTTTATCATTCCTACTTTTAAAAATAGTATGAATACTAAGTTGCAGAGTAGTTTTTGTTGTCAACTTGTGGTGTGCTCAATAGTCATATTGAGCACTCCTCACAAATGAGGAGGCAGAACAGACTTGACCTCCTTCCATTCAAGAATGCTGGAAAGCGATGATGGAGTCGGTGCATATTCATTCCCTTTGCTTTAAATCTTGCATCTTCTCCAAACGTGAGCATCCCAGGGCATGTGGTCCTGGCAGACTTGCCATCCTTTCCCACGTATCCCATAGCAATAATACTCTAAACAGATCTGCTGTGAAGTATTTAGTGCTACTTGGGCATTGAATAATATAGAGAAGGCTATGGAAGAGGAGTCAAAGTGTACAGATTCTTGAGTACCTCTGAACAATAGTTACATGAACATCCTGTGGCACATGTAGAAAGTGTTTATTAAGTTTATTAAGTGTGGTGCTGTGGACACGCTGGAGGGAAGGGATGCCATCCAGAGGGACCCTGACAGGCTGGAGAGGTGGGCCTGTGAGAACCTCATGAAGTTCAACAAGGCCAAGAGCAAGGTCCTGCACGTGGGTCGGGGCAATCCCATGCACAAGTACAGGCTGGGCGGAGAATGGATTGAGAGCAGCCCTGAGGAAAAGGACTTGGGAGTGCTGGTGGATGAGAAGCTCAACATGAGCCGGCAATGTGCACTGGCAGCCCAGAAAGCCAATCGTATCCTGGGCTGTATCAAAAGGAGCGTGGCCAGCAGGTCGAGGGAGGTGATTCTGCCCCTCTACTCAGCTCTCGTGAGACCCCACCTGGAATACTGTGTTCAGCTCTGGAGTCCCCAACACAAGAAGGACATAGAGCTACTGGAACGAGTCCAGAGGAGGGCCACAAAGATGATCAGAGGGCTGGAGCACCTCTGCTATGAAGACAGCCTGAGAGAGTTGGGGTTGTTCAGCCTGGAGAAGAGGAGGCTCTGGAGTGGCCTTATAGCAGCTTTCCAGTACTTAAAGGGGGCCTACGGGAAAGCTGGAGAGGGACTTTATACAAGGGCATGTAGTGATAGGACAAGGGGCAATGGATTTAAACTGAAAGAGGGCAGATTTAGGTTAGATATAAGGAAGAAATTTTTCACTCTGAGAGTGGTGAGGCAGTAGAACAGGTTGCCCAGAGAAGTTGTGGATGCCCCATCCCTGGAAGTGTTCAAGGCCAGGTTGGATGAGGCTTTGGGCAACCTGGTGTAGTGGAGGGTGTCCCTGCCCATGGCAGGGGTGTTGGAACTAGATGATCTTTGTGGTCCCTTCCAACCCTAACCATTCTATGATTCTATGATTCTAAGTCCTGAATACTTCTGTAACTTAAGTGGTAGTTTTGTTCACCATTCCATAAGCAAACAATTTACCTACTGATCACCTGGCATTCTGTTTTATTGCAGATTTTTTAAAATTCACATGGATTTTCTCATTGACTTTTAGGTACTATTACATTTTTGGATTAGTTACAATAGAGATTCAATGGGCAAAACCAAAACCACTTGAAATAAAAAACTCAGTTATGCTTTCAATGTTCAAGTAATATTTAGATATAATTGCAGAACAGATCATTATCGTCTATATATTGAATAAAAGGGACACTAATTATCACATAATATGATTAATTGTATGTACTTCTGGACATAATTTCTGTTCACTAGTCAAGTACTTAAAAATCAGAATTTGAAAGAGGTAGCTTGAAAACTTTTGTTAAGTATTTTGTTAACTTATTCTTGGAACAATTTAATCTAAGCTAGTTGCATAAACTCTATTGAAAGAATTAGACATTGTAGGCAGACATTTTGTCTAAACTGTCTTAGATGCTTATCTTCAATGAGATGACTCACTCCTGGAAGGTGTTTATTCCTCTCCATTGACTATAAAGGAAGACTAGATGACTAGTTTAGATGAAAACTTTTACTTGTCTAATATTTACTGAGCTGGATCATATACAAAGTGCCCTGAACCATTCTGGTTATGAGGCACTGGAACATTACTGCTGTGAATACCAGATTTCCAACAAAAATAGTCTACATTTCCTGAGACAGAACTACTTCCCCCTGCAATCCTTCAAAGTTGATCTAGAAATGTTTAGAATTTAAACAAATTATTAATGGCTTGGTACAACAGGAGAGTTTTTCCTGAAAATTTGGATTCAGTGTTCTAAAGACATATTGTAAAGGATTAAATGATTTGTGTAAATAGAAATAAAATGCAAAGATTACAAGAATATTGTCATGTTTTCTTGATGATTAATCTCCTTTTGGCTCAGGGTTGTGATAATACTGAATAGATCAAAACTGTCTTGCTGGTTTATCGTTTGCCACCAACTTGTACTTAATCTCGGTTTTCAGTCACCTGCAAATCACCTTGTTATATACAGCTTTTAAAGTTCACACCCTCTCTTCTCTGTGAAAGTGCTGGGGTATAATATACAGTCATAGAAGAAACTGTTAATCAAAATTCTTTCTTTACTGTCAGTGTTACAAGTCTTAAATGGCAATATTGGGATTGTGTTGCTCATGCAGTGCCTGCATGAAGTAATTTCAGGGAAGGTTAACAAGTATCCCTGATGGAACATGTACTTCAAGTTGCATACAGGAAATACTGGAGGCTGACAGAACTCAAAGAGCTGTTGCAAATTGAACCCAAATTTCAAATACTGTTTAAAAAAACCTGTCATGGTTTGATGTGGAGGGGGTGGGGGTTCTGGTGGCAGGAGAGGGGTTTTGGTCCCTGTGACCTTCCCGGTTTTGGAACCGGGTTAGGCTTGGTTCTGGCCACCAGATCAGACTCCCATCCCCCTCGGGGTTGAGCCAATAGGGCGCCTCTGCGAATTGCCCTGTTTAAATCGGGACAAAGGAACCGGAAAAGGTGCTTTGCCCAGGATCGAGGAGAGAAGGGAGGAGGGCACTGCCCCCGCTCCCTGGCTCCCGGCCGAGCGGCTGCCTGCGTCGGGCCAGCGCCACCCACGGAGAATGGCAGCGGCAGAGCCGGCTGGGCAACTCGGGGGCACCCCACTCCCGGGGTGCCCACTGGGCTGAGTTCACCTGGAGAGGACTGAGATCTGAGAGAAACAGCCGCATCGACAGCAGGTCAGTGAGGATGGAGCGGGAGGAGGTGTGCCGGAGCCGAGTTTCCCCTGCGGCTGGTGGTGAGATGGCAGGCGGCCCCCCTGCAACCAGGACGGCCTCGGTGGAGTAGAGACCCACTCGCAGCCCGTGGGGAGAAGATGCCTGAGCCTGAGGATGGTCGTGTTGGGACGCACGACAAGGCAGAGAGGCATCTGGAGTCTGCGTGACGACCCACACCGGAGCGAGTGGCTACAACTCCCTAAGTACCCGAGACTGTGGTAAAGCCCACACTGGAGCAATCTGTGGGGAAGGATTGTTTCCAGTGGGCTGGACTCACGCTGGAGAAGTTTGTGGATTTTTCCTCGTGGGTAGGGGATCCACTGGAGCAGGGGAAAAGGGTGTAAGGATTCCTCCTCCTTTGAGAGAGAAGCAGCAGTAACAGCATGGAATGAACTGACCTGCACTCCCCCAGTCCCTGCCCCCTGTGCTGCTGGGGGGAGCAGGTAGAGCCGGGAGGAAAAGGAAGAGGGGGGGAAAGGTGTCGGTTTTAAGATCTGGTTTTGTTTCTTTCTGTCCTCTCGAGTAATAGGTTTTGTTTCCCTTTGTCCTTCTAAGTAACCATTAATAAACTGTTTTGCTTTGAGAAAGCCCTGTCTGTTTTGGCCGGGACCATGGTTGGTGGGTGCTCCCTCTGTTCTTGTCTCAACCCTCAGTCCCTTTGGTTTTTTTTTCTCTCCTCTCTACTTTACTGGAGAAGGAGAGACTGTGTGAGTTTTAGTTGCTGGATCAGCCTAAAACCACGACAAAAACCCAAACAAACAAACAAACCCAAAAACTTCTTGACCGATTTTATTCTAACAGGATTTATACCATTCTATCTTTGCATTACTGTAACTTTTCGGGTATCAATTGCTGCCTTCTAGCAAGAACAAACTCTAAACCACGTGCACTGGCTAATTTGACAGAAATTACTTCATGTGTCCAGATTACAGGTCAAATCAGCTTTATCTGGTAGTCCAGTAACAGACATTAACACAGTATTATTAATATTAGTAATTTTAGATATTAATAAAAGTAGACCCATGAACTTAGTTTTATCTTCTTAGTTTGTAGAAGACTACTCAACACTAATGTTTGTCATTTGACTCATAACAGTGCTAAAACACATTGTTCCCTTTGCTCAAATATCACAGAATGAGCTAAGAAAAGAAAGTCCGTCACAAGGACCTTCCATTTTCAAGTGCAATATGAACAAGATTGCATTTATATGTTCTGTGAGCCTGTTCTTTACACTAAGCTTTCTGAGACCTTCAACGTTTTTCCAACTGCAGCAAAAGATTATGAATTAAAAATAGTACTCCTAGGTCTGACAAAATGGTTAATCATAACTAGCTGAATAGGGCTGGATAGATTGAAACTTTTCAGCTCTAGGTAATGCTCTTGTGTAATATTTTACATTGGTATCTCTGTCCTTCGGTCTGCAGAGGACTGAAATTGATATCCTACAATATGTCTTGTTTTCATTAATTTCTCACCTTTGTCTGAAAGTAAAATAAGTCTGAACAAACTAAATAAAGGTATGAAAAACTGAAGGGTTTATCTGAATTTCTAAAATATTTAATATTCATCAATTATCATCAAGGATATTGATTTTCCTGCTAGTAAAAAAGCACAGTACTTTGATGTAATTATAGGAAAGTTGATGCCCGCAGTATTAGAAGATTAAAAATAGTGTTCTCGTACATAAACTGTACTCTGATTCCATACTTTGATTAATAGAGTAGTAGTAATAGCACTCAGAATAGCTCATTTGTTAACAAGCTGCTAAAGAAGTTATCAACTATGATGAGCATTTAACATGATGTCTCAATGAAGCAGATTGTTACTTCGATTTGGTTAATTACATAAAATCAAATTTGCCATACAAGTCTCATTGGAGGCATTTCTATTGTTTAGATACTGAAGGATAGGACTTTCTGTTACGTTTTTCTCAGAACCTTGCAGACAGCAGTTTGTATCAGGCCTGACCTTTAAGATATGTGGGGAAATAGATTGGACCCATTGTAATTTCAAAAATTATACAAAGCAAATAATATTCTCTGTTACGCAATTGTAAACCAAAAATAGATCAACATCTGCTTAAGTGCTTTAATAATTACAGTTAAATTGAAGCACTTGTTTAAGTTTAAAAATATGTATCAGTACAACATACTAAATCAAATTCTACAAGCTTTATTTTCTCTCAAAGCATTTTAAATGAGGTGACTCATCTATAGTACTATTGATGAAAAATGTGAGAGTTCATCGTAACCCATGAAGATTATAAAATACAGTCCAGAAGATCACTTTTTAAGCACTGTTTTTTCATTTTTATCCTCTTCAGGAAAAAAAGTTTAATAATATTGAATACGATATTACTACATTAAATATCCCAGGGAAAAAAACATTCTGTGACGAAACTGAGTAGACTTATTTTTACTTATTTACACTGTGATTCTGCATGTACTTACACGTTAGTAAGGTAAGGGTCTATAATTATCCTAACTTTATAGACAAGGAAATTGATGCTCGGGGAGGACAAATTATTTGTCCATGATATTGTGGCCCAGGCAGAGAAGCACAGCTCCTGAGTTTAGCTTGTTACTAACTTCTAAATTTTCCTGCTAAAGAAAGAATCACTGGTGAGCACTAGTTATTCTCAAGAATGACAGTCAAAGCATTTTTTCTGATTATTCATTTTTCCTTACAGTGAGAGGCATGGAACAATTTCACTTGTGATAATACTGTGATCTCTACATCTTCCAAAACTGTACTTTATTCTTCCACAACCTGACTGCTGCTTGCAATTCTGACTTTTTTCCACCCACTAGTGAAACTCCATCAAATTTCCTGTGCAAATTAACTTGAGTATTTCTTGTTGAGGGGCAATAATGTTCTTCAACATGACAGAAATCACTTTGGTTCAGTACTTGGAAAATGGGAGAAGGTCCTCTCATACCTCTTGTCATTTCTGATAGATGATAACACAACATACGACTCGCCCACTCACCCTGAAAGAGAGGATTACACTATTCACATTTATATCTCTGGCCATCATCTTAAATTCCTCTGAGACCACCACAGACATGAGGTTTTGCATGGTTGACAGTACAAGAAGAAAAATATTCTGGATATTGGTAGTCAGATATGGAGAATTTAATTTTGTTATGTGAACAATTTCAGGTAAAGTTCATAGTGATTAAAATGTATTATTACTTGTAGACAGCTCTTTCGTAATGAATTTGGCATCTACTCATTTCTTAATAGAAAATATTAATTTCATTAAAAAAAAAATCACCACAACTGGTGCTAACCCTTTTTCGTTTAATCTTTTCAAATAGGAGAAAGTTATGATACAAGACAAATACATTTGTTCTTGAAAAAAGGAAAAGTTGAGATGCTCTGATATGTCTTTAGGATACCTGGAGTTAGTAATGCACCTTTGCCAGAGTGAAAGGAAAAGAAAAATAGAATACAAAGAGCCACCATGTCATCTCAACCACCGTACTTTTCATAGACACAGACTCAATTCTCCTCTTTCCTCTCTTGGAGCATAGTCAGGTTCTCGTTAACAGCACGCAAATACAGTAAATGCAGCTGCTAATGTGTTATTCTCTAGTCATTCGTTGCAGCTGATTAAGGAGAGAAATGGAAAAGGTTAATTTTCTAATTACATACTCCCCCGAGGTAAATTATGCATGTTATCACATCCATTGACACTCTATAATGGGCACTTTTTATTGCAGAGTGATTTTCTATGAAATTTTGTATCTTCATACAGTTTATTTTTAGTAAGCAAGAAGATGGAGGGAAGGAAAAAAGAATACTCATCCTATCAAAATTTCTTAACTCTTTGTGGAGAGCTAGCTAACAGGATATTAAAGCTTGCAAAAAAAAAAAAAAGTCTCCCTTTCTTCTCACATCTCATTTGTAATTTCCATAAAACTGTAATAAATTGAAGAGAAAACAATGAGACCAGGCTGAAAGAGACACTCCTGTTGGACGGCTCTCAGGAAAAGTTTTGAAAAGTAGCTACATCTGAAATTCATATTAAACAAGAATTTCCTTTGGACATTAATGGAGTGTTTTCTGGGAAAGAGCTACCTGAACTCGCCAATTATAAGGCTCTTTAATTGCCAGTCAGGTGCTGACCCCACCTAATCTGAAAGCTGCTTTTCAGGCTCCTTGGGCTTTCTGAATAAGGGTCAATGCTTTTGGTTGAGTAGTCCTAAAAAAATTAAGTGTGTTTAGCTCGTTTACCTACTATAACTTTCTATTACCACCTCAAATGGTGGAATGTAAAAGCAGCATGGACACAGGTGATCACCAATCATTTAAGATATTAGTCTTGTTTCTGTCTAAAACCAGACGGTTTGTATTTGATAAATTTGTCCTTTATTTAAGATGAAATTGAACAGTAGGAAAACCTAGCCAAGAAAGGGAGAAAGATTTGATTGAAACTGATGAGAATGTTTCCTTTAGTATTTTTCCGTATCCCAAATATGTATCTTAAGAGAGTAGAGCAAGGGTATGTTACGCTATATGACTTTCATATCATTTGAGTCAAATTCAATCATGACTCCACTGTAATCAGAAGTGCTACATCAAGATACTTCTTGTTTAATGGGACATACAGCTAAAGTTTATGGTTTACATTGAGTCTTATTCAAGAAAAATTGTTATATGGAAATACTTCAACTATATTCACCATTCCAATAGTTATTAAATAAGTGCAGCTAACACACATATCTACTTATAACAAATGAAGTATCTAAAACATGGAAAAACAGAATAGATATAAAATCTTTATTCCTCAGGAATAATTCTATTTCAAGATTTGTTATGCCTATATAGCACTGATATATATATGAATATATAGTTATAATTTTTATCAAAAAATAATTTTCAGGCCAAAATTGTTTCAATAGATATTTTCAACTATAATTGTATTAGCATAAACTAGAAATTTATTTAATGATCATATGATCTAAAGTTGTGCTGTACTAAAAGCCTACTAAATGAGTTCCAGAGGACTGAGAGTAATATAAAACTTTGAACTGGCAGATTAGACAGAGAGAAAATCTGGGAAGGAACTTTGAATTAGTTAAGATCATGGCCTTGTTGCATTTCTGCTGACAATAACCCATTTTTCATGCAGCACTGGCACACTAGTAGTTATTTTCTCCTTCCCAGTCTCTAATATGAAGAGAGTTTATGGCCTTTTACTGCTATGTAACCTTTGTATCTCTTAAAAATTTTTCATCGCTATTAACTTTGTCTGGTTTAGACTGTGTACTACATCTAGTCCCATGAATTTAAAGCAGAATAAACAAAGCATTTTGTCTGAAATGTAGTTACCATTAACGGATACATAGAACTCAGTTGAGTTACGCTCAGTTACACCAATGAAATATTTGGTTCTTACATACTTTCAACATCAAGCTAAAAACATTTTGGACAGAAGCAATCAGAGGTCAGACTGCAGATGTTAGGTAACAGATGGCCACAGAACACTGTCAAGACTCCAGCACATATACCTAAAGATTTACAAGACATCCAGATGTGGAGGCAAAGAACAGTATGGGCTGATGATGTGTGATGAAGTTGAGACAGGTTAGACACACTGATCACCATTAACTCCAAAATGGTAGAAAAAGACATATCTCAAACCTGCACATAGTCACTAAACTAAGTACCTAGAACATGTGAGGACAAAACAACTGGTATCCTTTGTCCTCCTTGTCATTGCAACAGATCCTCGACCCCACACGTGGATACAAGCATCATGGTGCCTGACTGTGGCTGGACAGACTGAACACCCCTACTGTGGTGCCTGGCACCGAGACAGACTTCTTGGACACCACACAGACTTCTGGTGCTTGCAAGTATGGAACAGTGAGAAAGAGTGAGGGTGAGAGTAAGGGAAATCTGGTTTGTTCCAATTTTCATTTTAAATAAAATCCCTGTCCCCTCTTCTGAAGTCTTGCATTGATATTTCTTACACTTGATAAAATGCTCCTACAGTATTTACTGTATATATATATGACAGAAAGTTCTTGGTAAGGGAACTGCATCAAAAGGCACATGAATGTGTAGAATTATTAACTGAGTTGATAAGACCTAAATTTCATAGAAAGTTACTTTCTTTTTTATCATTCTACTGTCTATATTGTACTTTGACTAGGTGTGTAAGTTTAATGACAAAATTGGCTGATAACAGGTAAATCCAATGAAGAGCATACAAAGAAAACACTTTTATGATGGTGATAGTGTCTATGATGACAGATTTATGGCTGCTCTGTTTGGAGAATGAAATTGATGTTGCACTTACAAAGAAAAAAAGGCCAAAGAGAAATGTGAATACCTACATTTGTCCAAAACAGTCCCAAAGTGAGCATCAGACCTTTTTGAGTACTGAGTGTCTAGTTAATTCTTTATAGATCAAATGTCTTTTTTTTTTTTTTTTTTTTTTTACTGGCCTTGGACTTTCTTTCTATTTCACATCTTCAGGGAAGAAAGGTACGATGGTAATTTGGTGCCCTTGTGTACATTTATCCACCAGCAAACTACTTCGATCCCTGGTGTAAGTATATCCACTCTAGCGGAATTACACAAAGCATGAGTATGGCCCATGTTGTTTATTCATGCAGTAAATGCTATGAGTGTTCACCCATCAAATCAACCCAAGTATTCACTCTCAACCATTCTCAGCGCAAAGATTGCTGAACTGGGGCAAGAAGGGTGACTGGAGGCCAAGAAGCTCTGATATGCCACAGTTTATATGTAGTCTCCTATGACTTGTATAGATTAGCTGAAAAATCCTGGAGAGCAATAATCAGCTTACTGGCAACGCCACGAGAATGGATATCAGCACAGAGGAGAATGTGATGTCTTTTTAAAACCTCTTGCCATTTTTTAAAGTAATAAAATAAAATTGATATAACATAACTGTGGATTGCATGTATACACAACAAGGAGGCTCTTATTTCTCTTTTTTATTGTTGATAAATAAATTGCTAAAATTGCTCTTGTGATTGTATCCTAAAATCTCATTTTCTGTCTTACTTCAAAGCTCCCAGTTTTGTTTTCTTCTGTTAACTGTTTCTAAGAATCTTCGTGCAAGATTCATTCAAGTCTGCTGTGATTTTTTCCTGTCCAAAAAGTTCAATAAATGAAGTCTGTAATATATTATCTGTTTCAGTAACATATGAAATAATATAATTTAAACTTTACATGCCAACTGCTGAAGCTATTTACATCATGTCTGTACTTTTAACACTTTTGTTAAAACTTATTCTTGATGCTTGGAATGCTCAAACCAAATCTGTTTGGCACAAAGAGGTTTAAGTAGTGATGGTGAATCTTAAGAGCTATAGGCTAGTTGCATTGCTCTATTAGATTTCCTTATATAAAATGTATTGCTTGTATTTAGTATTAAAGATATTTTGAAAAACATAATGGCTGTACGACTCTATTTTAAATGGACTTTACTTATAATAAAGCCCATTTTATGCTGGTAGTAAAGCACAGCTTATAATTTACTGTTTATAGGCTGTCCAGCTAATGCATAATGTTGCAAGGAGAAAAAAACATCCAAACTAGAAACAATAATCTTTTAACTTGGCTAAAACTGTGGGTCACAGGAAACTAAGATTCCAATGCTGTCTCTGAATTTAAGTTTTCATATCTAAAAAGAGTTGTTTTTTTGTGATGAGATTACAACGTTATTAGTGTTGATGTTTTAATTGATACAGTTATCCCTCAAACAAATCTGAAATTTACATCCTTTGAATGCTAACTTCGCCTTCCATGAGTTTAAAACTCATTCCAGATTTGGTCATCAAATTTCAAAATCTCATATTATTATATTGTGATAGTTTGATGTGGGCGGGGGTTGTTCTGGTGGCAGGGGAGGGGATTTGCTCCCTGTGCCACCAGATCTGAGTCCCATCCCCCCCGGGGGGTTGAGCCAAATTGGCGCCTCTGCGAATTGCCCTATTTAAGTTGGGACAAAGGGGCGGGAAAGAGCTTTTTGCTCAGGAGCGAGGGGAGAGCAGGAGGGCGCTGCCCTCGCTCCCGGCTGGGCGACTGCCCGGGCCCGGGCCGGCGCCGTGTGCTCTAGATGGCGCCGGGGGAGCCGCATGGGGGAGGGCTCGGGAAGCGCCCCGCTCCCGGGGTGCCCGCCGGGCCGAGCTCCTCTAGAGGGGATTAAGATCTAAGAGAAAACAACCACAACGACCAGGTCAGTTAAGGATGGAGCAGGAGGAGGTGTGCCGGAGCTGAGGCTTCCCTTGCAATCGGTGTGAAGATGGCAGGCGGCCCCCCTGCAGCCAGGGTGCACTCGGCGGAGTGGCCCGTGGAGAAACCCACGTCGGGAAGGAGATGCCTGAGCCCGGGAGAGGTCGTGGAGCAGGGGATGCGCGACCAGGTACTGTTGATAATGGGGCATGGAAATGCACGACGAGGTCGTGGAGGCATCTGGAATCCGTGGGACGCCCCACGCCGACGCGAGTGGCAGCAGCTCCCTAAGAGGCCGAGACTGGTAAAGCCCGAACTGGTACAATCCATGGGGAAGGATTGCAATCCTGCGGGCAGAACTCACGTTGGAAAAGTTTGGGGACTTTTTTTCTTCGTGAGTAGGGGATCCACCGAAGCAAGGGAAAAATAGTGTAAAGGCTCCTCCTCCTTTAAGAAAGGAGCGGCGGTTAACAACACGCATGAACTGACCTGCACTCCCCATTCCCTGTCCCCCTGCGCCGCCGGGGCGGGGGGGGGGGGGTTGTTGAGCCAGGAACGAAAGGAAACGGGGTGGGGAGGTGTTGTTTTAAGATCTGGCCTTGTTTTTCTCTTTTCTCCTCTCAAGTAACCGGTTTCGTTCCCTTGTGTCTCCTGTTTAGTAACTGTTAATAAATTGTTTTGGTTTATGAAGAAAGCCTGAGTCATGTTTTGCCCGGGACCATGGTTGGTGGGTGCTCCCTCTCGGTTCTTGTCTCGACCCTCAGTCCAAAAACCACGACATATATTCAGCAAATATGCAGTAACAATGCACCATTTTATCAAAACCGGCTTCCAACTTAATGCTCATCAACCTTACATAAACCTTCGACTTAACGTTCTCCGGGCCATCAACCAACATAATCGTTTTGATGCTGTTAATTATGTGTCATCTGTTGAACAGTTTTAGGGTTTAATATTTTTTAAAATAAAAGTATTTAATGATATTTTTTTCATTTAGGAATTTTTGATTTTAATATTTGTTTCAGTAAGCCAATGAATGTGATAAATAAATCTTAACCATTGGTGGTTTATACATGCCTGTCTTCACAAATTAAAAGCAGAAGGATAGTACATGTGTTAAGGAGCTGAACTGATAAAGAGGAATTTTGGTTACTTTGAGTTAATACTTTTAATGACTAAGCAGTCGTTCATTTCCGTGGTAACTTTGACCATATAATCATGTGCCTGGGAAAGCCTCTAATTTAGGTTGCTGCAACTTTAAATAAGCAGGGATAATTTACTCAACTTCTTTAAGGCAAGAGAGAAAAAAAGGATTTTTTTTCTACAAATTTGATCAAACAAGATTGAGAAAGTGGTAACTTCCAGGAGCAAAGAGAAGTTCATGAAGACTTTAACAAAATTCTCAGAAATGTCCAGGAATGGTAAAGAAATTTAAGCCACAAGAAGTCATATGTGTATTTCTCTTCTAAAGAGAAATATTGTCTGCAGTATTACAACACAGTGTGTTATGCTCATCCAATGCCATACATGCCTGGAGAATTTTAAGCTAGACTGGAATTTTATGGAAAATGTATTTAAATAGTTGGACTATGGTAGAAAGAGCAACTCTTGGAGGGACTAGTACTTTAATAAGTCACACGCAGCATTTGTCTAAGAAATGCTTTGGATAAACCGCTGAAAATGTTGTTGAAGTTCACTGAAGATCAGGGTGACTTAAATGCTAAATCCCACACAGTGGTCCCTTAAAACCTCTGCCGGTGAATGTTCACTGAATGTTGAGTCTCCTGTGTGTTTGCTTTTTGTTTGTTGCCAGTTACCACAAAGTTTTGAATCTTTCATTAATGCAAAGTTACCTGAATTTGCTTGTGATTTTGAAACTCAAAGGGACAAGGAGGAATACATTTATCTTTAATTCTGACAGGAGATACAGGCATTGTTCTTTGGGATTATGTCCTGATGGCTAAGCAGTTATCTGAAGTTTCAGCAATATTCAGGAGTATTTTGAGGATTTTTTTGTGGTGGAGGAGATTGGTTGGTTATTTCTTTTGCAGATTTGGAAACAAAGCTCAGAAATTTCTATCAATTGTACCATTTAGTTAGTGTTTGATCTCGTTCAGACTGAGCCTCACTTCATTCTGGAAATGATGTTTACTGAGTCAGAAGATGAAAATTTCTAAAGGTATTTGTTACTCCATTTCAATTCAATCTATTTCGAGGATGAGGTGGGAGAACCCACTCACTTAATAATAATCTAATTATGCATTTGGGGTGACTTGTAAAATACAAGGACAAAATATATTGTAAATAAATTAACTAACATTTTAAAATCCTAGAAAGTATTCAATGTTTGTTTTAACTTATTCTTCAGACTTCTAGTTGAGTCTGTAGCACTCCATCTACTTTCAGTTTTGCATCTTCCTTTACTCAGATGATTCCTAAATATAAAACTACTCTCAGGAATCTCACAGCAAAACGTCCAGTATGTCTTTAAATATAATGGAGATGTTCTTTGCTTTATCCCTGCCAAGTGGCTGATTGCTGGCAGCTGAAACAAGGGACAGATGGCCATCCAGCTCCATCAACACCCTATTGAGATGAACAAGTGACAATCTGCAAAATACTCAAAACTAATTTAAACTGGTTTAACCTCAGGAAGCCCAAGAGTCTTTTAGGTTTCTTCGGTGATGTGCAAGTAGATTTTTGTGCTTTATCATGCAGTGCTCTTTGGCATAAAGATCTCAGTACTCTCACACAAGTACGGCAGATCCATTATTCCCCAAGCACAAAGATACCAGAACCGCCTGTTTTGCAAGGGCTGCAAGCAGCTCTGCAAGGGCTGTTCTGCAATTCTGGTTGTTGACATGCAAGTGATACTGAGCACAGTGCGTTGTTTGAGAATTCATCCATCCAAGGGTTCTTCACCAAGCACATCTTTTTAAGGTAGTGTGGGAAAATAACCAAAATTGGGAAAATGGAGAAATATGGCTTTGCAAAGTTCATCTCAAAGGCTGCAATATTAGAGCAGCTTTGAGGTGAGACACAGTTGCTGCTCCCAGGACAGACACAGCCTGCTGGTCAGATGGAATGAGTAATGTCCTTGAAGTGGGGATTAGAGTGGTATGGAGGTACTATGGCTCATCCCTGTTATCAGGGGCAAAGAACATCTGGTGGAGATAACCGTCTAATTGCCATGAAGGAAGATGGATCGCAACTGTTGCCTCAGCAATAATGGTAAAATCTTGTCCTTTAGTTGAACTTTGCCCATCATAATGTCATTATAATACCTAAACACACCTCCACCTCAAAAGCTACCCACCTCCGGGCTGTGACCACCCCTCACTGAGTGTGTGCCCTGAATTTCTTCTTGCCTACACCTTTAAATCAAAGCGAGGAAAATTTACAGCAATCCTAACAAAGGTATGTATGACTAAAGTCACTCAAGCTCCACCTGAAAGTAAAGAAATAGTATTAAATGGTGAAAGAGAATCATAGAATGGCATAGGCTGGAAGGGACCTTAGAGATCATCTAATCCAACCTCCCTGTCATGGGCAGGGATGCCTCTCAACTAGATCAGGCTACTCAAGGCTCCGTCCAACCGAAGGAGGATGTTAGGGAGAAGTCCCCCATTGAAACGTTTGGGATCAATCAACGGGCTGGACCTCTCTTCTCCCCCCCACTAGGGACGCCTACTGGGTAAGAGCTCTGTGTTATGTGCACTTAGTTACTAACATTTTGCTGGCTATTGAGTATTATCACTGATCACTAATAGTTTTATATTATTCTAATCAAATCTGTTTTCATAGTCAGTCCCTATCACTGGCTATCTTTGAATCTGTATCCTGTCACGAGTATATGTAATAAACTTGTCATATATAAATTAAGTTTCTGGAAACTTCAATAATTGACACAGTGGATATAAGGGATTTGTGCCGGTGTCACTGCCTATTCTTCCTTGGGAAAGGGGCAGACTGGTCAAATTGACAAAGGCTCAAGGTAGCCCCCGTTCTGTCCTCTATTGACATGATATTGTGTCTTAACGTGACAGATAGCATGATACATTCTCAGACGTTACATGGGACCAAACCCTGAAAGCTATTGGGCCTTTGTCCTAGACACCTTAGCGAAAGAGATGGAAGAGGAAGACCAAGGGATGACTGAAAGGAAACCCAGTCATGTTAGTGAGGCCAGGTGGATCAAATTTGAACTCAGAATGATTTAACAAACAGGTTCTAACAATTATGTTACTACACTCTTGTTCTGATGCAGGTAGCTCTGGAAAATGCTTGACAGCAGATCAGATTTCTTCTATTATTATTCTTTCCTTATTCTGTTGTGTGATACATTTTTCTAATATTCTTTTATTCAAAATTAAACAGAAGTTACTTGAGGTAAAAGCATCTTACATGTTCAGCAAATTCTTTCCTATGTATATCCTTTCACAGATTCCACAGCTATTAATACTAGTTTTCTACATGCCGTATTGCCCAGCCTGATCCATATTAGATGGAGAGATATGACTGCATTTATATTTAATTACCTGAGGCATATAATAAGGATTTTCTGCTGACATTATGCTTTCAAACTAACTTTATGTTCACATAAGAGAACATGTAACACAAAATATACTGGTTTTTTTACAAATCTGAATTAGTAAAGAAAATATGTGGTAGTTCTGCATTGGTGACTGCAACATTATTGTTCTGGAGTTAGTACCTCTAAATTTAGATTCATTATATCTTTGAACCACATTCTCAAGCTTTCTTTGCCTTTTTGTTAGGAAGAGCATATGTCATCTTGATTGGGTAGTGCAGAATGAACTAGAGTGTTCATGTGTCCAACTTTGCCTGAAACTAATTTTGGAAACTTCTGATGAAAATTGGATCCTTACTGTTTCATCAGCTGTGGTGAGCAAAAGAAATAAAAAAAGGTTTCCTGAAGGGTATGATGACTGTATGACAGCTCAAATCTTGTAGTACGTTAAGAAGGATCTTGATGAGGTCTCTTAAATTCAAATGAAGCAACAAAACTCTTAAATTTGGAGACATATGTGTGCTTACTGTGATTTGCAGCCCTACATGCCCCCATGAAAAGTGTGTCTGGTGTTACACTTTAGTGAAAAGAAAAGAGTGGATGAAAAACAGGCGAAGGAGAAGGCACACGAACAAACTTCTGCTTTTTTCCCTGGAGGAGGAGTAAAACCTGCTTAAGATGTAGAACCAGAATCAAAAGTTAGGAAAAAGTTTTAGATCACTGACAATTTCTATGTCAGAAAGGAAATACTGGTTCTACATGGACCCATAAGAGACCTGATGAGGACTACATGCATATCTACATATATAGAGATTTTACTTTCTTATTAAATATACCTGCCACAGGCAAAAAACACCATTAACCATACCACTGGACTGTTTAAATGTGTATAGAAAATGTATCTATTTATATATTAGTTTATCAATAAGATATTAGTACAGAAAAATCTACTTAATACGTGTAGGTTGCACTATGAGAAGTTGTTAGTACTGGGAATATCAACGAATACAGTTGAACATTTTATAAATACAGCTAAGAAAAAACTCAATTCATCATCATTGCAGAAAACCACTTGGAATAAGAATCACTTATGTTTTTCTGAATATAATTTGTCCTTGAACAAACTTGATCATCAGTTGAATTGCAATCTCTTGCTGACAATCATCATTAGCACAAACAAAACCACAAGAAAATACATCTGAATGCAAGAAAAAACATTTTTAGTGTCAGGGTGGTTGAGCATTGGAAAAAGTTATCCAGAGAGGTTGTGGAGCCTCCACCCCTGGAGATATTTTAAACTCAACTGGACAGAGTCTTTGGCAGCCTGCTGTAGCTGACTCTGCTTTAGCAGGGAGCTGGACAAGATGAATTCATAGAATCATAGAATGGTTAGGGTTGGAAAGGACCCCAAAGATCATTTAGTTCCAACACCCCTGCCATGGGCAAGGAAACCCTTCACTACACCAGGTTGCCCAAAACCTTATCCAGCCTGGCCTTGAACACTTCCAGGGATGGGACATCCACAACTTCTCTGGGCAACCTGTTCCACTGCCTCACCACACTCTGAGTGAAAAATTTCTTCCTTATATCTAATCTAAATCTGCCCTCTTTCAGTTTAAAGCCATCACCCCTTGTCCTGTCACTACACACCCTTGTATAAAGTCCCTCTCCAGCTTTCCTGTAGGCCCCCTTTAGGTACTGGAAAGCTGCTATAAGATCACCCCGGAGCCTTCTCTTCTCCAGGCTGAACAGCCCCAACTCTCTCAGGCTGTCTTCATAGCAGAGGTGCTCCAGCCCTCTGATGATCTTTGTGGCCCTCCTCTGGACTCGTTCCAGTAGCTCTATGTCCTTCTTGTGTTGGGGACTCCAGAGCTGAACGCAGTATTCCAGGTGGGGTCTCACGAGAGCAGAGTAGAGGGGCAGAATCATTTGCCTCGATCTGCTGGCCACACTTCTTTTGATACAGCCCAGGATATGATTGGCTTTCTGGGCTGCCAGTGCACATTGCCGGCTCATGTTGAGCTTCTCATCCACCATCACTCCCAAGCCCTTTTCCTCAGGGCTGCTCTCAATCCATTCTCCGCCCAGCCTGTACTTGTGCATGGGATTGCCCCGACCCACGTGCAGGACCTTGCACTTGGCCTTGTTGAACTTCATGAGGTTCTCACAGGCCCACCTCTCCAGCCTGTCAGGGTACCTCTGGATGGCATCCCTTCCCTCCAGCAGTGTCCACAACACCACACAACTTGGTGTCATCTGCAAATTTGCTGAGGGTGCAATTCACAAGATCCCTTCCAACCTCAGCTATTCTGTGATCAACAACAAATCACGACCTTTCCATTATCAGTTACATGACTGAAAAGAACTAATAATTCAGCAAAAAAAATTATATTGACTGTGAACTCTGACTACCAAGCTTACTCCTTAGCAATACTTGTCCAAGGGAAGGGCAAAAACAAATCAATGATGAGTATATTCGTGAGTACATAGTCTAGCATCCTGTGATTTTATATGGGCACCTGAAACAGATTAATAAGTCCAAACATTTCAGGAAGGATTCCCATTCCCTGAGCACAACCAATCTCAAAGTTAAGGACCTTATCTAAATGGGTCATTGAGACTCTCTAAAATCAGTGGGGAATTGCTTTTAAAGGGAAATTAATAACAATATAGATGGAAAGGGAAATAGAGATAGGATAAACAAGCCTCTAGAGGTGTTGATCTCTGGTTCTGTAGACACAGGAAAGACCAACTTAAACTGTATCATCTTCGAATTTTAATGCTTTTAGATGACAGATGGTATGTCTATACTCTCTTCTTACCTATACCCTCCAAAATTCCTGAGCTTTGCTGTTTTGTTGTTGTCTTGGTTTTTTATTTTCTTTTAACTATTAAAAAATCAGAGCAGTTCTGTTCATATTCAAGATCTGTATAAATACAGAATTTTTATCAAAACCCTTTGAGAGCATTTACTCCTTTATGACTTCTATTTTGTCTTAATGAGTTTCTCAGTATGATTATATCATCTACTATTTTTAATGTGCAAAATGCCTGGGTGTATATTCAGGCTGAACATTTTGAGTACACAAATAACAGTGGCACATCATTTTATAATCCCTCAGTACTTAAATCTCCCTTGGAAATTGCTAGCAAAATGAGCGTGCTAGCCTTTAAGATTAGGGACAGGACTCCTCACACTGCTCAAAGAAATGTTTTAGATACACAGATGGGTACAGATAGGAAAAGTATCTTTAGTCTAATAATTCTGATAAGGAAAGAAATATCCAAATATTTCATGTCTTCGTTTTGTGTTCATCCAAGCATTAATGTGAAAAAGCAGAATGAAATTGTAGAAGCCTAATGTCTTTCAAGTGTGCCAAGTTAAATGTTTAGATTTTGATTTGCGTTCAAATTACTTAAATATTTTTCTAAAACCTTCACATTTGATTGACATGCTTTCTAATTAAAAGGTGTTGGAATTGTAAGTGAAACTGCCGTGAGTTTTGGGTAGGGTTTTTTTTGCTTTTATTCTTGATACAAACACATATTTTGGATTTTAAATAACAAATGATGGTTTAAATAGATGGTTTGTATAATTCCATCATCAACAACCTTATCATAATTGTCAGCAAAGCTGAAATACTGATTATTTACATAGCTTTAGGATACACTGGAACTTCATGGGTCCTCTGGCAAATGCTATGATGAGTTAATTGATGATTTGCAAGGAAATGATTCATGTTAAGCTTTCATTTCACTTATAACAATAACATAAGAGATTACATTATTATTGCTTCTAAACAATGGATAAATGCCATGCCTAACATCGTGTGCAAGCCTATTCAGAGTAATTAACAGGTGTGAATTGTTGTTTGCTGGGATAAGCCTCCCACAGTGCAGCCCTTTTGTTGGCTGCAGGCTGCTCTCCCGCTGTATTACTGCTTCTAAATGAGTCAATCTCCCTTTAATGTAGGATTTTACATATGTTAATTCTTTGTACACTTGTTTATTTTTAAAGTAGTTGAGGCAATAACAGTGAATCTCTTCAAAAAGCCTGCATTTCTGCAAGCTTCTGATTACCTTGCACCACTCCAACCTGTTTTGTGTTTCTCTTTTCAGCGGGGCCTGATTCAATTAAAAAGAACAACTGTAGTAACTTTTAGGAGCATCAGTCTGACTCCTTAATTGTAAAACCAAAACCTGTTCTGCAGCTTAGAAGATCATAAATCTGCTGCACTGGGTTCTTTACCTAGAATTAGATAAGAAAAGAACAGAGACTACAGACAAGCCTATGGACTTCTGTATTTACAGGCTTTGCCAGTTCTAGAAATTAAATTTTTCAATTTTGGCTTTGAAATTTTCGTACATCTTTGCAAATTGCAATTGAGGTAATCTGTAAAGACATAAAAGAAGTGCTGATTTGTAAAAAGTTTGGAGGCTGAGAAAGTTAAAAAACGAAAAAAAACAACAAACAACAAACTTTTTGCAGCTTCATCATGAACTTCTATTTCTCTATTAATAGAATGTATCTGAATTTAATCGAAGGTTTTTTTTATATAAATCTCTGATTAAAACTTGTCCATCTCTTTTTTTTCTACTGTTTGCATTCTAAATCTAGTCGAGGAATGGCAGGTCCAGATATAGAAATCAGATGAACTATAATCTTTTCCCCATGTCTGTCTGTCTGTCACATAATTGCTACATTACAGAATTGTTTAAAATGGTTTTACATTTTATAATTACATCATAAGAAAAAGTAAAATGTCATCCTAGTTCATCCTGTGTTTTCAATTAATACAAGCGAGATGGCAATCGACTTTAGTTATTCTAAAAAGAAACGCTTGACCATATTTTACATCTTTTGCTTTCCTTGTTAATATAGATCTGAACACTTCTAGAAATTATATTTCATACATTTCAGCCAGATAAGCAGTTAGATAGTCTGATCTCTTGTATAGCATCAAAAACTTCAGCCACCAAACTGAAAAGTTGGCCTAACTAGGAGATGTCGTGTGTAGCCCTCAAACGTTTTTTTCGAGGCCAAGCACTTATCCTTGCACTTTCTGACTCTGCCTCGTGCTGATGACTTTTTCTGCCACTTTAGAAAATCCAGTCTGAAACTTAGAAGAAGAGATAAGTGATATTGTTTTGGGGTTTTTTACCCTCCAAGCTACTCTAACATTAGTAATTTAATGTGGCTGAAAGCCTGATGTTTCGCTGATGTGTGGGCAGATCCCAGGGCATCTGCTTTCCACTGGTACCTCTGACTTCTATGAAATATTGTCTTCTTGATTTTAAAGTCTATATTTAGTTTCTGTACTCTAGTGTAGTTAAGAGGCTTATTTCTTTCACCTTTCTCCACACAAGAACTTATACCACAGAATTAAATTGTTCAGTCATTCTCTGAAAAATGAAATACTGAAGCAAATTAAATGTATTGTCCTTTCTCACATGTTAAGTATTTTATTTTAGATGTTATTGTTTACCAAACTATAGAAAAGTATAGCTTTTTTATATGGAGAAAGAGCAGTTCTGAGTTACTGTTACTCTCAGGTTTCCCTTTCTGGAGAGAAAAATGTATCTATGACACATTGTTTTCTTTCATTTTTGATGGAGCACTGAGTATCAGTGGTCAACATATAGTTTAGACATAAATTTACTAGAAGAGTGCAATCTGGACAAAGCCCTCAAAGCTCCTTGGCAAGACAGCGAAAATGTTGATCTCAGTGAGGCCAAAGATATTCAATTAGGGTGTTGAATTCCTCTTAAAAAAGAAAATTCTGCCTGCTTCAAAAGAAACTTCTGGGTTTTTTTTAGTCAAACTGGAGTGTAATTGTGTTGTTGGACTGTTTAAATATTTGATAATAGAGGATCTAATTGAAAAATGCATTTGGTATCTCTTTTCCCCGCCTCCTTGAGTCCAGAGTTAAGTTTAGTAACTAAATAGCATTATTTTTTAGTGTATTCCTAACTACATCTCACAGAAATTCATCAATACTCGTATGAATACTGCAGGGAATTATTTCCTATATTGTGTTTCAACATTTAGAGATTAATACACTGTCTCAACAATTCCACACTTGCACTGGTTGAGTTTCATTATGAAGAGAAAAGAGGTGCTTGTTAGTTTACACAATTGAGTTTTGTAGCAATCCACTACGTTTGGAAAAAAAAAAAAAAAAATCAACAAATTCATCTGCAGGAGATACCAAAACCTCTACAGCTATGGGGTGCCAATATCTAATCTGCTAGGTTTTATCTCCTGCCTTGTGTCTCCCGTTTGGTCACATCCCTGCTCTGTACTGCTGCCCCAGAAGTGGGGCCATGCTCTACGGTTGGCTTCTTCCCAGGGGACTGGAGACAGAAATGGATGTTCTTCATCCCTCCTGTCCTTCTGGCAGCGATCTCACAATTTTCTCTTCCACATGACTCTGGTCTGTCTGCTTAAGTTTTCCCTCAGTAGACTAAAAGATAGGCTAGTATTGCTTAATTAGAAGTAGTAAATCTAAATCAATATATTACATTCTTGCTCCCTGAACTCTTCAAGCCATCAACCAGTGTTGGAGGTAGAAACTGAAGGGACATTCATCTAACTTCAGGATTTCTGTCATTTCTGGCTTCTGTGTTTTTTAATATAGCTATCAAGTATCGTGATGATGAGTTTATTAAAGAATAAAGGAGAGGAGAAACTATTACCCATTCTACTAAAATCCCTCGAAATTAGATAGAAATCTCTACTTTTCATCAAACAACTTTAGTAATACTATTGGGCACAGTGATATAAAGTCCTTATTCACAGCACTATAAAGAGCTCAACATGTGGCTGATATTACATATGCATTCCTCATCTTTTGAAACTGATCCTGGTTACTTGTTCTAAATAAGAATACCCAATGCAATGTAGTCACTGTTCCTCCGTGACTTCTGCATGTTAATGTCACTTTTGGAGGAAAAGATCCTACTTGATACCCACTGAAATGCCTTCATTATAAGTTTGAGATCATACCTTATGCCTTTTGCTATCTTGCTGTAAAGGGAAAGTAAACTTAAACGCATTCTGTGTCTCTTCTTGAATACATATACTCCATAATCAGCTACCCACACTTTCTTTAAGGCCAAATGTTTTGAACTCCAGAAGAGCTTTCCTACTGAATGGAATTTTTAATCCCTCAATAAGTTCTATCTTTTGAAGAATTTGAATATATATATATATATAGTTACTGACATCGGACAAAATTTTTGTAAATACGTCTTTACTCAACATAAATATTATGTATGCAGATTTATGACTATCTCCTTTATTTAGGTTTAATTAGCCTCACAATTAATAACAGTTCATATATTTTTTCAGACAATGTACATGTGTTGATAATTTATAAAAACTGCATTATCTTACTAGAAAAAACAGGAAAGTAAGCTGTCAGAAGTATGTTTGACCCTTCGTTTTCACTTACCTTACTCTCTCAGCCCTTTACTTTGTGTGTTTATAAATATGCATATTATATTCCAAGTACTGCAGAAGAGATTTAACAATAATGGCTGATATGTTAAAATGTTGTAGTCTAGCTTTATCCATGTGGTTGGGATCACCACAAAGAGATATTTTATGAAATTATTTCACTGGCTGAAATTATTTCAGAACACGTCATCTGTAGTCAAAACCATACTGAATATTCCAAAATCTTTAGGCAATCAATAATTTACTCATTAGAATTTTTTTCCAATCTCATGATCTCTTTTGGGTAATGAACATCATTAAGAAAAAATTGCCATGAGAAATACAGAAAATTAGAATTGTTTTCAACAGAATAGAGTACTACTTTTGTATTTATTTGCATATTGGTAGTGGAGCTGTTATACATTTTGCTGTTTTTGCAGATTTTGAAAGGGAAAGTGTATGTATTGGGAGAGGGATTCTCTTTGCTACATGTGCAAAAAACATATCCTATATAATAAAAATACTGCCACTAAGCAAAAATATCCTGCATTTCATTGTCATCATATTACATTATCAACATATACTACTTAATTTTAAATCTCGTTCTCAATTTTTATTCTCATTTCTTCATTCTGTTTAAATCCCACTGCACTCTGGAAGATGGGATAAAAGTTGCTGCCAGATACAGACATAAAAATTGAAAAAGGAGAGAGTAATTTTATCTTTCATAGAGTCTATTCCCAACATTTTATAATGTCCTTTATATCCATCATAATACGTAGCTACTAAGACTGGACACAATTATTGCCGAGTGGTTAATAGATGAATTTAGAATATTATATTCAGTGGGAGTGGAAATATGCTGGCTGGAATGTATCTCTGTAAAGATCGAAAACCCTTTGGAAAATCTCACTAAGTTACCAGGTTGTTGTCAGATTTGTAAATAAACAGAATTAGTCTTATAATAATTCAGCAGTGTGACATTTATTTTAGCTGGAGAGCTAAAGAACAGCTTTAGGGCTGAGCAGTGACTATATAAATATAAACACTGAGACAAACAGGCAGATTTCCTCTCTATATCATAAGAGCACTTGTTGTATCACTGCCAAACTAGCAAGCTTTATACACAAAAGAATGTGGGTTTTTTCTTCTTAAAAAAAAAAAAAAAAAAAAAAAAGACACTGACCTTATGAGCCTCTGGCATTCTCTCTTCTTTGATGAAGACATGTTTCCTATCTGGACTGCACAGAAAAAGATTTTATTAATAATTGCTTGGCACACCCGTTCTTTAAAGTTGCCATGTTGTACTGGGATAATCAAGTGATCCATTCCAACTCATTTTGATTTATTGGGACAAGCAGAATTATTGATTGTAAAAAGAAAAATATATTATTTTCCCGTACTTCGAATGTAAATCAATTTAATTTTAGAATGTGTTTTGAATGAAATTTTTGGTTGGAGGAGTTGTTTGTTTTATGTATTTTGGCAGGGGTGTGTCCTCCAACAAATTTATATTTCAGATATTGAGTCCTGTAAGCACTACTACTGAATGCTGTGGAAAAACTGATCTCAGTCCTGTTGCTGGATCAGTGTATTTTTTTGGACCTTGGCAAAGCCAGACTGAGCTTGAGGGAATTCTGACTGAGGTATGACCTATTTCTACTTTAGGATTGATTTTATGATTACTGTTTATTCAAATATTAATGTAAGTTTTCAGAAGCACAGTTAGCTTTTACTGCATATCATAGCTGTACAAGTGTCTTGAAAAGTGGGTAGGAGAGTGTATGTGTTTGACATAAAGTGAGGATAAGAATAAGGGGAAAGTAGTCCAGGTGTCAATCTTTCATTAATCCTTTCAGAGTATGCTTCATACTGAGTGGAGGCACTTAGCAAGTTCTTAAAACTCCTAGTCTGGAACACCCCATATGTGTCTCTTATCTAGCTGTAGAATTGCTCCAGACAAATTAGCTTCCCAGCTTACTGCTACAAATACCATACAAAAGGCATGTAGATACCTTTATACTTTATAATGTCACAAAGTGCTAGTCTTATAGGAGAGTGCTGAGGGCAGCAAAGCTTGAAAATAAACTAAAAATGGAAAGGCAGCTCTAGAACTGGAAGATCAAAGTCAACAGTAATGGACCCGCAGAGCTCAGAACAGAATTGTTTTACTGCTCTTCCCCAATTTTCTCTTTTTCTTCCAGAGTCTTTTAAAAAATCTGGTACTCAGATGTAGCCAATGATGGGAATCTATATGTGGCAGGATGGGCTGCCATACAGCTTCTTTCTTAGGCAGGTTTATTGGTTTATTGACTCAGGACTTACTTGTCTTCTTTCATGGGGACATTTTGGTTTTTTTTAGAAAGGCTGAACTATGCTCTAGTCATATCTAGACATGTTCTCTAACAAAGAGGCTATCAGATATGAAACAAGATGTTTATCTCAGGCCTGGAGACATACATTTCTAAACAGTATCCTCAGGCCAACCTGCTCCATTCCTACATAGATCCTAAGGACGACCCTAAGAGGAATGACTAAATTGTGACACCAAGTATCACAATGGATAAAAGTTTAAAGTAAGTGTATGAACCATGTGACCACTGTCAAGTCTGAATCATCAAGGATCACATATCAGGTCATATAGTAATCTGTACTCATAACTAATTTGGCATATAAATGTTTTGGAATGAAAGAATTTAGTAAATTTTGGTTGAAAATATAATACTCATGTGATGTATCAGCCCTCTACGCTTCCATCACAGTGATATCTAATTCCCTGATACATACATTACCTAACTTGTACTTGCTTGCAACAAGAATGTTAAGAGACATTTTGTTCCTTGCTTCCTGTTTAAGCCACTTAACTACATTAATCAGTTATCTTTATTTTCACACTGGACCATTAATGTGAACACAACCTAGAGTTGTGCTTTTAGACCTGGCCTTCCTGTTTTGTTATTAGTAATATTCCTCTTCAGGAATGGCAAATGGATGTTTCCTTCCCTTGCAGTAACACAGTTAGCCAAAATAATAGGTTCTACCAAAGGCATAAAAGTACAACAAAAATTATATTCTCTTTTCCATCCTGCAGTGTGATGACGATAATAAAAAAGAGAGAAAAAATTGTTAACTAGTAACTCTTCACTCACAGGTCATCTAGGCTAGGACCGTGTTGCTGCCAGATTTCTTTAAGAAAGGCTACCTACAAGGAAATTAAGAGCTTTTATTCCTGTTAGTGACAACTGTAAACGGTAAGGAAGATTACTGTTTCTTGCCTCTCTGTTTTAGCAGCCATCACTTATTGCAAAGCATGAAGGCCAATAAATAGCAAAGTGGCTATTTTGTAAACACCAGAGATGTGGAATGCTCTCTCTCTACAGCTGCAACTGTTTGAAAAATGTGTTTAATAAAACCTCACACATTTTTAAACTGATTAGTATTTTAAGGCATAACTCAACAGGAAAGGTCCAAATCACTGAGCATAGTGGAAGGTTGTATGTTCAGCTTCTTAAATAAGTCATCAATTGCTTTAGAAGAGTTGGAAGGCTGCATAAAACTGGAATGCACTATGTTTTGTGCCTCTTTGTCTTCCTACAAAATACATGTATGCCTTTGTGTATCTCATTACCTGCTACTGAATAGAAGGGACATCCTGTCAAACACATTTTACCACTTTTCCTTATGACCACAGTATATCGACACTTTAAGCTTAGACTGCTGAGTGAGTTTGTTATGCAATATGCAGTAATCTATGTTTTAGAAATGTTGCTTTCCAATCCAAGTTCCCAATGTTAAAAAAAAAATATATATATCTAATCAGAAGAGTGATAGGTAATCTGTTCTTTCTCCTTCGATATTTCTTACTTATGACTGTCTTTTTCACACTATTTGCTCTTTACTCTCAAAACACGGAGTCTCCTCTTCTCCCTGTGCCACTTGTCATTCTTTTTGTTTCTTCTAGTAGATGTCCCACCAACTTGCAGTCTCTCGTCATTACCTTTTCCTTTGTCTGGCAGCTTTTGTGACTTGCATGCCTTCAGTGTGCAAATGTACCTGTCTTTGTCTTTTTGTGGTCACATTGCTCACAGTTATGTAAAATGCTTATAGATTGTGGCTGCCTATACCACCACAGTGTTGTAAAATACCTATGTAGAGTTATTAGCAACGTACACTTATATTTAGCTTCAAGGCTTACTAATACCAATTGCATCCTACCTAATGCACTCTAAAATCTATAGGTGTCACAAGTCTTAGCTTTGGATGCATTCCTGATGTCTTTTCATTTCAAAAGATATTTAGATGTCTAATGTCTGCTGACATATGTATTTTAAAAACATCTCTCATGCTCAGATTTTCCATTATGTCTTATTTTTTTAAGCAGTAAACAATACTACATATTTAGCTGGCTATCCTAGGTTTCCTCTGGCCTAACTTTAGCTTAGATTAGATGTCTTATTTTTTGATGACTACTCCTTTATGCTTCATCAACAGGCAACAGAAAGAGAGGCACAACAAGAATTGGTTCATCTCTTGCTAAAATAGCTGTTTCAAGTAGGTGGGCTTCATCACAAGTAACTACCACTTGAACTTAAAAAAAAAAAATCTAAATTTGATAAAAAAGGAGAGAACCATCCATAAAAGGGGATTTATAAGGTTTTCTACCCTTTCCAGAGGAAACTAAAGTATGTATAAATTAGACTATGCGTTATATCATTCCTTATCGTTTGATGTGTGCTAATGCTCGATTTTCCTTTTTTCACTGAATAAATCACATGCTATGCTATTGCAAGAAGCAGATGAACGATACTTTTTTAGGGCCCTTAAAATGGATCCATAATTAACCCTCTGGAAGGTACAGACAACTACTTTGGTAAAAAGGCAATTACTATCAACCTGATTTGATTTTCACGCTAATGTGAGACTCAAAAAGTTAGATTCATTTGTTGTCAGTACCACTGTTACTACTGCTACTGGCATCTTTGATAAACCAAAATGTTTAGAAAATGTTGCACAGTGGATCTTTCTCAGTAAGCAAGTATCATGAAATGTTGCTAAATTTGCATAGTGGGTGACAGAAAAATAATATATTAATTAGCATCCAATGTAGCCTAAGACAGATGATTCAGAATGCAGCAGGGTGAAAGTGTCTATGCTATTACTGTCTTTTAAAACTTGAATAAGAAAAACCTAGTTCTGTAGTTCAGCAAAACCTCACGAAACCTAAAGAATGCTGGTTTATAGTGGATTTTGTATCTCATTCAGCTACCATCATAGCTTAACAGAAAGAAAAGCAAGTGTCTTCTAATTTTCCTCTTCTGGGGTGATGGTAAAGTTTCAGTTACTTAAACAGTTTCTCTTTTCTTTCTGTCTGGCTACAGGCCTTTCAGATTGTAACATGAATGCTTTCTCAAGTGAGAGCAAGTGAGGGATTCTTAGATACTACTCCGGGAATGTATTATAAGCTGCCATGTCTTACTACACTGTGGTTTTGAACAGGACAGAATTATTAATTTCTTCGCAACAGTTTGGCATGTTTGAGTTTCTGTTCCGTTTTACTTTTTTCTGATGACAAATCCTCAGTGTATGAGAGTATTCACTGAATCTGGTTTGTGAATTGTACAGAATTTAGCAGGCATTTGATGAATAAATGTGGTGACTTTTTGCTACCTCCCGGAGTGATAAGAGCCTCTTCAGGACAGCAAGGTATTCATTCTTGGCTTTGATACGAATTTTAACCTTTTAGCTCATATTGGCATGGAGATTTGTAGTATAAGCACTAGGGACAGTATGAACAGAGAACAAATTGGAATAGCAGGGCTTAAAAGCACAAGGAGGAATGACAGAAAGCTTTGATGGCACCCAGGCCAGCAGGGCATTAAGGGCACAGCACATCCACAGGCAGCTTCTCAGGATACCCACATCTAAAAAACAGGAGGGAAGCTAAAAAACAAGAAGCAGCCTCCGCTTCCTTTCATCCCTGTTCTTCTAGGCATATTTTGTTTTGTACGCGTAAGTCTTCACTTTGAAAGTGTCATGAAGACCCTGGTTTTGTGGTTTTTTTTTTTTTTTCAGTCCACATTTTTATTTTTGCTTCTATACAAATTGTTGAAACTCATCTAAGGGTTACACCAATTCCAGATAAAGAAAATTAAAATAGAATTTACATAGCAATTAAAACTTATCAATTTCTTATCAGTGTTAATAAGTATATTGCCCATGACTTTTCAGGAATTGATAATGACCAAATCAAATGTCTTAGGTATGTATAATCACAAGATGTCCTTAAATTCTGTGGTTAAAATACGTGGCGAAGTTGAAAGTCGTGAAGGCAATTTTAATAGAATATAATTGCATTAAAATTTTTCACAATTTCTTATTGTCATTGCAATGCATGCTGTCAAATTTGCATTTTTATCTCCATAAGATGAAAGAGCTGGCAACATGAACACTATACACACAGAGCTGACAAATACAGATTCGACCTTGTCTTTTTGTTCAGGACAAAGAGCATATGGTGAAATGAATGTGATGAGTTGAAGTGTATAAATCCTGTTCCATTTAAACTCATTGTCTGAAGTGCCAAATGCCAAATTACTAATGGCCTACTTGTCAGTCACATAAATATTAATTCTATTTAGAAAACAAGGGTAGTGTCCGGTGTTGAGAAATAATGGTATTATGTAGCAGAAGTGGACAATGTATGAAAAGTCAAGTAGTTTACTTTCGTATTAGGTTGTGCACCTACTATTGTAGGCAGGCTGCTGGATTCCAACCCAGGTTCCTGCCTTAATCAGGCTGCACATAAATTTGGGACAGTCTCTATGACAAATGCTTGGAAAGTACTGGAAGAGTATAACCAAGTAAGTATGCAGCTAGAGGGATCTGAATTAAACTGGAGAATGAGACATCTTTGCTTGCCACCTGCTTACTTATCAGGTGCTGAGAATACCTAAAGGACATTGTAATAGAAGTCAGCTTCTTCCTCAAAGCTCAGGAAGTTTAATGCAGTTTCTAGGCTCCTATTTGAGTAGGAAGATATTCCATGAGAAAGGATGGCATGGATGGGATTGAGAAGAGATTGACATAGAGGTAATAGAGTGAAATAGAGAGATGGACAAATTCTGGTTATAAAAGAAGATAACTAGGTATAGGTCAAGTCCTTAAGATTATTTTTATACTCAGATCTCATGAAGAAGTATGAGGAGTAAAAATGATGAAAAGTTGGATGTTTCTGACAAGAGTGCAATCCATTTGGTGGCTCTTCCTTTGTCTTTTCTCCAGATGTTTCAGACGAGGAGTCTGTTAAATTCTGTGTAGTTTCTCACAAATATATCAACTTCACAGTTCTTGTTAGAGCTGATGGGAGCTAACTATATCGTGTTTCTTGAAATGACAAGAGCCCATAATCTCTTCTTAGCTAGTACATACTATCAAATGTATATGTACATATTGGACTAATCCAAACATAGCTCATGTTCTTAAACAGATTTTAAGTGACTCAACTAGAACAGTGTGCTTTATGTCACCTTTCAGAAAGAAAACAAATTTTTTTTTGTTTCATATTCTGGTAACTATGTTTTCTTGCTGTGATTTGTTCATGGAAAGGATCTTAGACCTTGCCCATACAAGACTTAAAAAGTTCTATTAGTTTACAAACATTTCTTTGGTACCTACATAATTTGGCTAATATGCTAGTTCCAACATAATCAGAATGCAACAAATTAATGTGATAGTGGTAAAACCAGTCCTGTATACATTCTTATATCACTAGTTCAGTTTACTTTAACTATGAAGGTAGTTCCTGAAGTACTTGATGAGCAGCCAGATCGAAGCAGTTAATTAGGTTTTCTGCTAATTTAATTGTATGACATATTGAATCAAAGTAAAGACTTTCAGCTTACATTTAGATTTTGACATCTGAACAGATCAAAACATAAAATGAAAAGTTCTCTGCTATTTAGTCATTAAATAAATGTTCCTACTGATTTCATTTTCTCATGTGAAAGAACCCAAAACAACCCAAAAGAAACAAAAAATTTCATGAAGCCATTACATGCAGTTACCATGGCAACAAAAGTTGCTCTAATCACATGGGTCCATTGTAGAATCTTTTAAATATATAATTTTTAATTCTAGCCAAGGATTTTTACGTATCAATTTTAATATAAAGAGATTATTCTCTCTCCAGTACTACATGAAGAGTAATAAACTGAGATTTACCGTTAGTGTATATTGAACAACTGAGCACACTATGCAAATTAAAAAAAAAAAAAAGAAAAAAAGAAGAAAACTATCTACCTTGTCACAACTTGACAGTAACTGTTGGCTATCTTACCATTAATGGTTCTAAAATAGCCCAGGTACTCTTGATAAAAATTGGTGTGTTAATTGACAGATGTTGGAAAACTAGACCTCATTCAGACCCCAAACCACTGATACCCATTACATTTCGGAATCACTGTTTCTAAAATCTATACAGTACCATGGTATGGCACTTAACGTCGTCATGTCTCTTTAGTATAAAACAATCTTAGTGAACTTGGTCTGCATATGAGCTTCAGTATGGGTCTCTCTACTGAATTTAGTTCAAATTTTACTTCTCATAATGGTTTAAATTGTGGAGCTGCATAAATCCGCAACACACCAGGCAAAAGTTCTGTTTAAACTTCAGAGGGGAGTAAGAGGCATTTTTTAAAAATTTTAGTGAAAAAATGAAAGGAGTACAGGCTCTGCCCCACTGGTAAGAATAGATATTTCGCATGCAGATGCAGACTGTATGCTCTAGTTACAGGTTTTGGATAAATTTGGCATAGAGCAATGAAATGTGGGTACCACTAGGTGTCAAGAAATTAATGACAGCTTGCTCTTAAAATACCATATTTTGAAGCCTATTTCAAGTAAACTGCTACTGAAATTTGAAAGTTCTAATTTGTTTGTGATAGTCTTTTTCAGTTTTTATTTGTAAATACTGATATTAGGTATAATCCTGTTAGTAATTTCTAATGTAATCAACAAATATATTTGATAAATACTTGGTTTTCATAGCCTTGGATCTCTTCTGACGTATAAAGGGGATATCAGGTAATGAAAAAATTAGTGTTAATCACCTATTAATCGCAAGAATAGGGATTTTGTTTTTTCTCTGTCATTTTTTAAGAAAAAAATATAGTCAAGCCATAAAAAGTATATTTCAGTAAGCCTGAAACTTCATTTGTTTTTAACAAAACTTTTGGCAAGAAATTTGCCAGATCTTGTTCTTTAATATTTCTATAGTAACAAGTATCTCTTCTATCAGGCTGAGTAACTTTGATATCACACAAATATATTCAGTCTAGGAAGATTTGA
The DNA here is from genome assembly GCF_009769465.1 of Tauraco erythrolophus. Taxonomy (NCBI): domain Eukaryota; kingdom Metazoa; phylum Chordata; class Aves; order Musophagiformes; family Musophagidae; genus Tauraco; species Tauraco erythrolophus. The sequence continues at coordinate 2,271,385 of NC_141470.1, forward strand.
TATGTTGTCTCAGTTTATTTAAGCCACTACAGTTTGAGAGACTGAGAAGATGATTCTGATTTTGGTTTATTTCTTACAACAAATAGTTGCAATACAGATGAATTTCAGATATGTACATTAAGTGTCAATATTAGAAATATTCATAAAATGACAAGTGTCACAGATGAAGATCTGATTACGTGGCAGCTCTTGCATTTGAGGAAAAGGGAAAGGAAGAAAGGAAATACTGCCTTGTACCACCAAAGCATAGGTAAGGTTATCCTTCATATGTTAGACTGCCTATCTGTCAAGTTTAGAGGTAGAAATATGAAGTGAACTACATGATTTACTTAAGTTTCTTCCACACTTGTTTTCTCTGACTGATCTACTTTAAAATTTTCTTTCTGATCTGTCTATCTAACACCTCTGTATAACAGTTCTACATATTTTCTTTTTCATTCCCTTGGACACTCCAAAGGAGAAAAATTAGTCTATTCAAATAACAAGTAAAATTACCACCCATTCAAGTTAAAGTCGATTTGAACTCAAGCAACAAGATATTGCCCTTCTTCAATTGAGAACAAGAGACAGTTGAAAAGTTCATTATGAAATTGTCATATTGATGATGTCCTTGTTCCACGTATATTTTAAAAGCCAGAAAGACAAAACCTCTGCCAACATAATTCCATCAGAAAATCACTTAAAAGACTTTTTATCCTCCGCCTACACCTCCAAGAGAATGAATCTTTCTTTACCGAAGAGGGCTTTTTCTACTCAGTAATATTATCTTTGTCCCCAGGGTAGTCTCTGACTTTCAGAGCCTGACAGTTTCATCAAAGTTTTCAAATTGCATTTTTTCTCTGTTTCAAAGCAGAATATTTTTGCTAACCTCTAACGGGAATCAGGTCACCAGCAGTTCTCAGCCTCTGAGCCCCAGTGCTGATGAAATTTTCGTGCTGATCCTTTTACACCAATATTTTGCATTGTCCTCATTTTAAAACCATATCCATTACAATAGATGTAGGTGTTTGAGTCAGAAATGATCACGTAGGCTTGGGTGGGATAAAAATGACAGTTATTTGGTTAAATAATGGTATTTGGAGAATTCACTGTTGCAAATAATGTGCTAATACATGGAAAGATGCTACTGCTATTTTAAGGAGTGTATATGATAACTTCTGATTCCTTTGTCTGTGTGTGTGTATGGAAATCACAACAATATGACTAAGCCTTTCAGTGAACTTTAGCTGCTTATGTTCTACTGCATAGACAAAATAGTAAAAGATGCGACCAAAGTAAAAATACTGATCTTCAAAATCACAGACATTAGACTCACTTGCACACTGTGGCTGTTTTGCCTTGCCCAGGTAAACTAAGAGAGATCTGGTGCAATTAAAGAAATGTGGTGGGTTTTTTCATGACTAAAAATCATGCAGGACACCTGTGACAGAAATGAACTTGATTCAGACCAGAACCCATAGTTCAGAATTTAGAACTGCTTTTGTCTTGGAGCTTAACACTCTGGGATAAAACAGGACAAGAGTGGAAACACAATGTCAGACCATCTACAAGACTGTTCACAATTCCAACCCACATATGCAACAGATGATTTGTGCCAAATGAGCTACACATCATTAAAAAAGTTCAAAACAAACTGTTACAGTACAATCAGGCAGTCTTTCTTTCATGAAGAGTATATTTGTATTTTTTTTTATTTCAACACCTCCCTTCAAAAGTGTTTAAAAGCCATTGTTTTCTGTCACACCTGCATGTAAAATTAAGTAACACTGTTTGAATGCACAAATCTGATCACTTTCCATATGACCTTTTTTTCCATATTTGGCATCATTCTAACAATTTACATGTGTAAAATGCTGAAAAGCAAGTACATATGCTTGCAATGTAAAACTCTATGCTTAAAATTGTAGGCAAATATTTGAAAATAAAAATTCTGTTCTTGGCATTTGTAATAATCTTCTTTACCCATCAGTCATAATCTACAAATTCATTCCTGTAATTCCTTTCTTCATTTCCGTCTTTGCCCTCATATTAAAGTTCTCATTCTCACCCCCAAAGCTCTGCAGAACATTATGTGACCTTATATCTCAGACCTCACTACAGCCCTTCTCATTTCTTTGTGCTGTTGTGGTTACTGGTGTCACTACTTAATTTTATTCTCTAATTCTCATTTTCAGGCTTTCTGCCATGCAGTACCATGTATAGAAAACAATTCATAAAATTCAGTCTTCCCACAGAGACCCAAACTTTATGTCAAATGGAAGTTTTCTACATATGGACTTTTTATAAGAGAAATAAGAAAGAGAATTCTTAATTTTTAACTCCAAGTTGACAAATGTCTCAGTATGTTCTCGTTTTATTTCTTTTTGTCTTTTAGGCTGAAAATTTTCTTGGCAAAACCTAGTAATACATACTTTAGAGCACATGTGTACCAGTAGGAAGTTAAATTTCCACAGGTGAGAAATAAGGTGCTTCACCAAAATGTGAAAGCCAATCACTTTCTGTGCTTTATTAATACAGCATCTGATGTGTTTGTGTTTTCACCCCAGGGAGAACAGTTATTACACATTATTGACTCATTCTCTGAGTTGTCCAATTGGGAAACATAGTTTTAGAAGCCCAGAGCTTTATGTTGAATTTTAATGTGGGAAAATATGACCATGTCAGACTGGGTGGCTAACAAAGTGTAAAATGGTTATACTTAGGTGTCATGGTTTGAAGTGGCGGGGGGGAGGTCCAGGTGGCAGAAGCTGCCCATCAGACCGGACTCCCATCCCCCTTGGGGCTTGAGCCAATCAGCGCCTCTGCGAATTGCCCTATTTACGTAGGGACAAAGGAACCCGAAAGGTGTGTGCCTTTGCCCAGGAGCAATGAGAAGGGACGGGGGCACGATCCCCGCTCCTGGCACCCAGCCAGGTGGCGGCCCGTGCCGTGCCAGGGCCATCCGCTGGGAATGGCCCCGATGGAGCCGCTTGGGGAACTCGGGGAGAGCCCCGCTCCCGGGGTGCCCACCGGGCCGAGTTCGCCCAGAAAAGACTGAGATCTGAGACAAACGGTCACACAGATCATCCAGGTCAGTGAAGATGGAACAGGACAACGTGTGCCGCAGCTGAGTCCCCCTTGCAAGCAGATCCCTTGCAACCAGTCCTCGGTGGAGCAAGCAGAGACCCCCTTGCAGTCCGTGGAGGATCCACGTCGAGAAAAGATGGCAGAGCCTGAGCACGGTACACATCTAGAGTCCATGGGATGACCCCTGCCGATGGGGAGGTGTTTCGTTAAAGGAGATGCCTGAGCCCGAAGACTATTGTGAATCATGGGCACAGGTTGAGGTGCATTTACGCATTCAAAGTCTGCATGGGAGGCACATTTACGCATTTAAAGTCTGTATGGAGACGCATTTAAGGTCAATATGACGACCCACGCCAGAACGCATTTGAAGTCTGTATGATGACCCATGCCAGAGCGAGTGGCTACAACTCCCTAAGAATCCGAGACTGTGGTAAAGCCTGCACTTAGAGCAGTCCGATAGGGTAAGGATTGCCTCCTAGCGGGTAGGATTCACACTTTTGCCGTGCGTAGAGGATCCACTGGAGCAAGGGACAATGGTGTAAGGACTCCTTTTCCTCTAAGAGAAGCGGCAGTAACAACTTGGAATGAACTGACCTGCACTCCCCCATTCCCTGCCCCCCTGCACCGCTGGGGGGAGGAGATAGAGCCGGGAAGAAAAGGCAAAGAGGGGGAGTGGTGTTGTTTTTAAGATCTGGCCTTGTTTTCTTGTTATCCTCTCAAGTAACCGTTTTTGTTTGCTTTTCTCTTTGTAGGTAGCTCTTAATAAACGGTTTTGCTTTAAGAAAACAGCCTCTTTTGCCCGGGACCGTGGTTGGTGGTTGCTGCTCTGTTCCTGTCTCGACCCTCAGCTCTTTTATTACATTTTTCTCCTCTCTACTTTACTGGAGTGGGAGAGCTGCATGGAGTTTAGCTGCCGGATTGGCCTAACCCACGACAATCTGTTTTGGGGGCCTGATGTGCCAGGCCAACGAATCCACACAGTACATTATAGCAAACCCCTTAATTAATGAGAACCTGCCATCAGACCAGACCTCCCCCCCACCATCAAACCATGACATTCCACCCCTCGCCTCTGCGGATTCCCTATTGAGGCACAACTTCAGTTACATCAACATGAACACAAATTTTGCAAACAATATTGAACAAGAACAGGCCTTTTATAAACAATCCACCCCTGGTACCTTCACCAGTCACAACAAGCTGAGTTTTCCAAGGTCCTTTTGTTTTTCACCACTGTGGAGTCCATGTTTTGCCCGTTACCTTTCCCAATCTCTATCCTTATCTCAAACTCCTCGAGCCTCACGTTGGGTGCCAATTAAGACTGTGGTGGGTTAGGCTGCTCCAGCAACTATACCCTACACAGTCCCCTCTCACCCTCCCCCACCCCAGGGATGAGGGAGAGAATTAAAGAGGAAAAGAAAAGAGACCCGTGGGTTGAGATAAGAACAATTTACTACTACCGCTACTAATATATACATCTACGGATATGCACAAGGATAAACATATACAAACAAGTGACGTACAGTGTAATTGCTCACCACCCCTTGACCGAGGCCCGTCTCATTCCAAAGCTGCAATCCCAAAATAGATAAAACTCGATACTGTGATCCCAGATGAACGGGAGGCCCCGAGACAGAGAGCGAGAGAGAGAGAAAACACTCTGAGAGCCCGAAAGTGAGAGTCCTGGAAGGGCGAAAGCCCTTCTTTCCGGCTGACCCTCACTCTTATACTGGGCATGACGCTGCATGATATGGAATACTAATTGGCCAGTTTGGCCCTCAATCTTAAGTCCAAGTACAAATCGTAAGGAGAGTCGTGGACCCCTTGTCCCGGCCATGCTCCCCCCTTATCCTGTTGTGCTCCTGCACACTGGCAAGAACACAGCAGGCTGAAAAGTCCTTGAGACCTCAGTGCCAACTATAAACATCAGTGCGCTATCAGCATTCTTCTCAGAGTGAGCCTCTGAGTAAAACCAAAACACGGAGCTCTTCTAGATGCTAAAAAGAAGAGCTAACTCTGTCCCAGCTAAAACCAGGACAGTATGTCATCAGTTCTAATACTGGTGATTAAGCATAGGTGTTACCAAACAACCACCAGATGGACTGTATAAACCTATTTGCATTTCGACCTAGATGTTAACTGACAGATGTCCACTCCACAAAAATCCCTGCCACTGAATTTGCCAACAGCTTGCAATTGGTCATCTCAGATGAGAGATCAAGGCTGAAAAGAGAAGCCCAGAAAGCATTACAGTTTTTTCTTCAGCAATGCGGTGCTTCAGTCAGGGCTGAAATACAGTTTAGGACTCTGGTGCTCCTTACATACATATCTGATGCAGAAGCATATTATTTTTGTCTCCAGATCTACAGGTTGGTCCTGATTGCATAACTGATCTTGGTTTTGCGGTGTGGTTACAGGTACAAATCACATCCTGTGGAGTGTTCTTATGTTAAAGATATCATTTAGATACCTAAATTAGGAGATTAATCTGCATAGGTTATCTCTGTAGTGAGTAAAGGAAATTTTGAATTAAAATTCAGAGTAACTAAATCAGTTTCTGGAGGGACCTGACATTCTCTTGGCTCCAAAGGGAACCTACAGAGCTTAATAGGCTAATATAGGCTCACTAAATTAAGAGCTTCAAATTAGAGCCTCCTATTTACCACCAGAAAGGCTATTTTAATTAATAAAGTTAATAACTAATTTGTTTTCTTCTTTCCTTAGAGCTAGATCCCACTAAATCTAAGGACATTCAGTCTGATAACTGTGTCAGAAAGACTTTACATTGGTAGTGCTAGACTGTGAGTGCTCGCTTGAATAAAATTGGTACAACTGTCCTCATGAATGTTGCAGGATTATAAAGGAGTGAAAAAATTGGGATGAAATTGGGTTAGGACTCAACAGGAGATATCAATTATGTTTGTCAACAGTGTCTTTATAAGCTGTGTGTTTTTGGTGGCCACAAGTCAGAAACAGTACAAGAACCGTCCTTCTCCTCTTTTGCAGAGATAATAACCACTACTTGCCTGTAACTGATGTTTGATAGCATGCATCACAATATAAAGTACCAATAAATAATGAAATGCTAAGTCTCTTTACGTTCTTACTCCTCATCCTTTCCAGATCTCAAGCACTAATCCATCATCTGAATGACCAGGTGGCTTTATCCTTTGTAGTACTAACTCAATAACATGAAATGGGTACAGTGATCTGTGTCAGTACTTACACTACTCATCTGAAAATACAAATTACCTCATCAGTAACAATGAAATCAAGACTAAACTCAAATTTTGTATGTAGTCTGTACCCAGTCCTTTATAGTAGTTTGGTTGATTTTAGTTATTACAACTAATTTAAACTGTCCCTGTGGAAGTTTACACACTTTGGAAAGCTTGAAGAAGTTTACACACCTTGCCACGCCATTGGTGTATTAGACTCCAGTTTATACCTGTTCAAGTTAGAATCACACTAGAGAGTATTAGACTATCAGAGCAGATTCAGAAGTGAGAGAAAGACAGTGCTGCAGTCTGCTGGTTCCTACTTCCGTAAGTCTGGTAGAAAGTGGAGGGCAAAGGCACAGGAAGAAGTTATGAGTGTGATGTCTGCATGATCATAGGATCTATTTCTGGCAATCGGACTGCTGAAAACATCTGAACCACTAGGTACAAACCCGATGCAAAACTTATATTTTCTTACATGTACTGTCCTTTCTGGTAACTTTCTGGAGTTACTCCTTGCAAAAAAAAATGTTGAAAAGAATCAGTGTTTTCTCTACTTCACTTTTATCAATGAGTTTAGCTATTTGTTTCACGAGATGATTTTCAGTACATCCCATCTCTGACAATCTTCTCACAGTCCTGGGAACCAATAACAAAAGGAAAGTCCAGACTTTGTGGCTGTACTTAGCTGTGCAAGAAGTTGCAAGAGGCAAGGTTTATGTTCATAGAGACTTGTTCTCAGTTTTATTTACTTTGAGGAAATTATTCCAATTGTGTGATCAGACAAACACAGTTGATACAGAAGCCTCCTTCAGTAAGGATTAAGATCTTTTCTGCAAGGATATTAGTTTTTTGTGGTGGTACATAACATTCCCTTGGGTATAGAGTGCAAAGAAAGAGGAATGACCTCAGTGAAATAGCCTCTGCATAGAAAAACACCGTGGGGTGGAAAAAAAAAACCTCTTACCACACAAACAATTGTGTTGAAGTCATATTTTGACTGCTTCATTCATTACACGTTGCACTGTTTCAAGGTTGTCAGGGAAGAAAAGTACCACCAGAGGATTCTAGTATATCCTTAATATCCCAAGGGCGATCTCACATGGTATTATTCATGTTTTTTTTCACAGATGACATCCATTGCTGTGGTGTTTTTAATAATTTCCTGAGGTGAAACTGGATGACAGAATCATCTGTTTAAACTGTCAGAAGGAGAAAATTCAACACATTTATGATAAGTGGATGAGAACTTTCTTGTTTGTTTTGCTGTTGACATTTGGTTTATTTGATAACTTCTACCATACAGCCATCGGAGAGATTAACTAATTACATTATCTGCATTGTTCTCCTATGCCTAAAGCTGTGTCCAATTAAGGAGTTTTTGTTCACAGAGCTTTTTACAGGATGTTTTACTCTAGTTTCTCAATCTCGATGTTATCAAAGGTTGTTTCAGATTCATCTGAAATATGCCTCTCATGCTCTAATGTCCTGCAGCTAAGAAATCTGGCAATTTTTAAAGTCGAAACTCTGGAATTCAGGATTGTTAAGCCACTACGATCATGAGTGTTGGTGAGAGATTAGATTAGGCTAGGCAGAATAATAGATCTGAATAATAATCACTGAATTCAGATTAGGTTTATGTGGTAAAAATTTTACATGTCTGCAATAGTAACATCTCATATTTTTTTAATTATAAATGGTGCCATCATTCGTCTTACATTTGTATTATATTATTTGCTTTGCTTTTTTTTTCCTCACTTTTTCCTCTACATTCTATTGAACAAAGATCTGATCAGCCAATTTGCTTTTATTTCTTTTCTGATTACTGTTACTGCTGATACTAAAAGATTCAGTTGTTATTACTTACTTCGACTCCTTCCTATTCCTTATTTTATTTTATCCATGAGTTATGTCCCAGCTAACAGTCAATAAAGAGTTTGGGGAATGGATTATTGTTCTGAAACAATTTGTACATAGCCCTATAAAACAGGCCTAGAATTGATTGTGACCTCTAGTATTACTGTGAATGGAATATTAGCACATTTAACATTTCTAGAGCTGTAGGAAAAGCTGATTTTTTTCTGGCTTGCTTGCTGAATAAGACAAACAAGAAAAAAAAAAAAAGAAGTTGGAGAGGTTTCAGGTCAAACAACGCAACTTGAGGCTGAATGTGTCCTGTTTAACCTTCTAAAAAGAAAAATGTTTAAACTGAGTAACGCGTGCTTCATCTATAATCAGTAGAAATGGATTTATTAAGACGATTCATCCAGCTTTTATGTACACTTACATAAAGATGAAAAATATTTAGAGATCAATGTCTCACTCTTGTGTAATTTTCAATAGCTTCAAGGCTAGAGATAACATAGAAATGTTCCTAGAGATGCAGATACTCCAAACATTATTGTTTATCTAACCAGTATTATTTATTTGGCCAAAGTTAAATGGAACGAATCCTTCTTTAAAATGCCTGCCATATAGGGTGTGGATATAGTTAAAAAATGTAAAATTCTAAATAAAATACTGTTTAATTTACAAAAATTAAGTTAAAAGAAAGTTTTATTTTCTGGCCAAAATAATTTGATAAAAAAACTGAAATCATATTTTATGTTGATGAAAATTTGATCCAACTGTAGTGCTTGTTATAGTTATTGTGCTGTTGCAAGACTTCGTTTTGTTATAGCTGATTAATTGATTCGTTCAAAATAACATTCTATTTGCTTATATATCATTACCCTCATGACACTTGCATAATAGAGTCCAAGTATTTATATATGTGTGTCAGACTACTGAAGAAACAGGGACGATATTTGGAATAAACAATGTGTATGTCTGGTATAGTGTTCAACTTTCAGAACAATTTCATCCAGCACCGCTCACAAGGATGTGAGCTATGTGTTGCTGAACAACAGGGTTCTTATTTATGGTCTGTCTTCTAGCATTATTGACCAGGGAGGAGAGGGAGCTCATACGTCTTCAAAAGCATCTGGAGAAAAGTAGTGCTGATGTCTAAGTCCATCTATGGTACTTTGAGCTATCAAAGCACTGCATTTTTATTTGAAAGTCCATTTCTACCTATAACAGTAGCTGAACCAGAGGGATTTAAGTGCAGATCGCTAGCATGGTGATACTTTCAACATAAGGGCTTTTCAAACCCTAAGTACAAGACCCTATAGAGCAAACATGGCTTGCCTGAGATCACCAGCTCCTCAAATACAAAGTCTTCTGCAAGACTGCTGATACATGGATGCCCAGAGTAAAAGGGAGAAAGTAAAATCAATTTTCAAGTGCACAGCCCTATCCTCTGCCATACCCAAGAAGAATGGAAAAGGTTGGCCTCATTGCTTTTCTAGTGACATCTACCTCTGTCTCCAAAACTGTAACACAAAGTCTGGAAGTAAAACATGAAGCTATCAGAGCAGTACAAATGACAGTGAACAGATGACCACATGGTACGGACGTAATTTTATCTGTACTTTGTAGTTGTTGTGACCAATGGGAGCTACAATAATTTGGAGTTCAGCTTGGACAATCATCCAAATCAGACATAGCAACTTCAAGGCCAGCTTAGTGCTTTTGGCATTGAAATACAGTAGAGGAACCAGATGGTTTTCTTTAACGTACTTAATGAACTAGTGCCTGAGAACTTTAAAGATACCTTTTGTGTCAGAAAATACTCCAATAACAGAGATGGCAAAATTAACAGCACTTAATGCAAACCTTTAGGATCTGGGAAAAACCATTTCCCTTAAGCACGTGCTACACATCTCACATCAGTCTTTGAAGGAGAAACAAATCAATCATTAGATTACAGTGCTCTGGACTAGTCTCTCAAGGAGGCATTAGCATAGTTTCTGAGCTTTGGGCACTAACCTTTCTAGAAAATTACCTCCATTTTAGTATCTAGGTGGTTAGGACTACGATGAGAGGTGAATTAAGCACTAAGGAACACGACAGCTTAAGCAAATTAGCTCATGACATCTTCCTCCTCATTACTTTTTTCCTTCTATGTTGTCAGAGCACAACGTAAATTGCATGAATACACTTAGTCGCACTCTGTCTACTCCCTGAGGTTACTGGTGGCCAGGTGGTGGTGAACATGAGTACTTTACCACACAGGCACAAAAAAAAAAGAGCAAACAAGTGTCTTGAGAAAATTCTGCATTAAATGATTCATACCTCATGAACAGTTGCATTCCAAGTTCACAACAGAAACAGCACACTAGTATTTTTTATTTTCTTAAAGAGTTTGGGATGTACACTGAACAGTGACACTATCAATAGAATCTGGGGAAAAGCACTTGCATTGGGATCAGCTTAACTGCCTTTCTTAAAGGTGGCTCACTAAAGGTAGAACGGGGTCTAAAGGGGACGATTCTCTCATGAGTCCTGGATCATACTGCCAGCAGAAACTCTCTCAGCAGTACCAGGGCTCATGATACAAACTTAAACATTTATTTCCTTTTTATTCTTGTTACCTATGAAAAAAAAAATGCTAAAATAGTCTTTTTCTAAAGGAAACAGAAATATCACAACATATGAAATATCTAACTCATAAGATAGGAATTATCATAGTGATAAGGAATAGAGAATCTTGAAAAACAATATGACAGCAATAACTACATAAGTGTGCATGCACTACAGCAAAAGCATTTGGAGAACAGTTACTGAATCGTAAACGTGTATTCAGATGTTTCTGTAACACATGATGATCAGCAGTGAATAGAGATTTCTTCACAAATTTACTTCTAATAATGGAGGTTGACTCTAAAGATTACAGAAGTGAGCAGCTGTATATATATATATAGATAGAGAAATTCAGGCAAATGATATAAGGATAAATTGGTATTGTTATCATCGAAAGTATTTCGGTCAGATGGTTACTGCCTCATTGGTTAAAAAAAAACCCAACCTTATCACATGCTATATTCCATACGCACTAGGACTACTTAAATTATCAAAACATAACTATTTGCTTAGTTCATATGTTCCAAGGCAGTCCTTAAAGAATTAAATAGGCAAAAATAACTAAAAGCAAAATGAAATGGAAAAGGGAGATTCCTTATGTACGGAAATTGTCATCAAGTATTCTTTCACTTTTTGCAGTGGTTTGAAGGAAGCAAACAAGAAAAATCTTATGAGCTACAATTTAAACACAAAAGGCACTTTTTATGTCTGCTTGCATAGTTTGACAGGACAAGCCAAACTGTACACTGCTGACCTGTACGGGAGCCATGGCAGTAATTTAAAGGAAAGTCAGCATCCTGAATAATGTGGCTACAAATCAGGTAAGTCAGTCTGATGTCACTGAATTTTGAGTCTGTCATTGCTCAGGCACACGCTAGAGCAAAATAAAGCTGGCACATTAAAATCACAAGGGCTTTGAAGACTCTCAAAAGCAAATTGGAAGAGTTTGGTGCATTTTCTCTTTTTCTTGCCAAGGATCTCTCCTTCCAATATCTTCAGCTGCACAGCCGCATAACAGAACACACAATCCAACATGGTTCCAAAGTAAATGTTATATTTTCAAATAGGTTGATTTCATAGCCTGCAGAAAAGTAGTTAAGGAACTGACACTCTTCTTATTCTATGTAATATTCACTATACAGCAAACTTAAAGCCCATTTCAGCTTTCTCTCCAGTAGAGGTCAATATCTCATCTTGGTTACTTTGGTGTGATGCTGAAGACAATTACAGTTAAGTTACATTTATTTAAATTGGTATTCTAAGATCAGAATTTAATCCTAAAGTCTTCTGTGTAAGAATTGTTTAAGCAGGAAGACTTCATAAGATGAGTGAAAATTCCTACACGAATGAGAATTTTATCATGTAAATAAGAGGTTTAAGATACAGGCCCCAAACTGTATCCACCCAAACTGGCCTTCCAGAAATAAATGTTTTGTAGTTGATGACCTTCCCAAATCTAGAGGACTTTCTTCTGTCTTTTAATAAAGTAATCGCCAGTGCTCTAATGAGTGAAGTATAACAAATGACATTTTGGTTGCCATAGTGACATATTTTTTCATATGTTCCCAGGCTGAATGCCTTTTTCTTTTCCTTTTGCTTCGTTTTAGCAGGATAAAGGCCATAGCTATAATAAATGCAACTTTACTTGTCTTTATTATAAATAAATGTAAGAAAAAGAATATATGCCCTAATAGAAGAATATGTTCATACTCAATTACTGGGTGCCATTATTTTGAAGGCGTAATGTTGCTGACATAGTGGCTCCTTGTTCCACAGAGTAATTAATAGTGTTGTTTATTGTATTATAAGTTTTTCTCTTTTGTCAGACACAATTTGTTAAGCAAATTAGATGCTGAAATGCATATGGGCTTAAAAGATAGTGAATAATAAAGTATTAGCAAGGATTTAATGATACTGAAATAGCTGGAGAGAAAAGTTGTATTCTGATGCAAACAGTTTCCATGGTAATGTCTTAAAGCTTTCAATATTGAAGGGAAAAAAGTCATCATTTAAAACCTGTATGCTTTTATACATATATATTTAAAACAGGGATGTATCAGACGTACCAGTACTCCATTTCAGATAAAATATTTCATCTCATAATTCACTGCAGTCCAAAGCATGATCAGTGGATAAATGTTAGTGTCACAGAAGGTATGTAATCTCTGAAAGAACCAATGTGGTTTTGCTCCTCAGTGGAGCTGAGACTGTTTTATTAAATTCTTTTATATTTTAAAAAAATCCACTGTAAGAATTCATTCTATCTATATTAAACCTAATTAGATGTAATCATCTGGCTATAAACAGATGAATCATTCCTTCATAGGTTTGCTGTCTAAATTTATTATCCTATCAAACCATGACTGTGAGTCATGTGAAATACTTCTGCATCACTGAAATTTAATCCTTTTGAGGTACTTCTCGATATGTTAAGCTGACATAGAATAACTAATAAAAAAAACCCCAATATTATACACTTCAGATTCCCCAATCAGATCTTAAAATTTGTCTTTTAAATAACAGAAAAATGAGAACTTGTATTGTTACTGTTTTTTTGAGAATAAGCACCCTCTAGACAAACTTTCTTTCCCATATATGGCAAATTAATTTAAAAGTTTTAAAACAAAATTTATAAGTTTCAGTTTATACATGTCTCTTTCTGTTTATAAGGACTGTAAACATTCTTTTTACACCTTTTCTATCCCAAGTATAGCTTTAATTATCATGTCAAAAAAAGTGTACTCTTTCAGCATTTGAGTAAAAGGAAGTACATCACGCTAATTTAGAAGATATGGACTACAAAGACTAGTGACCAAGAATATTCTGGCTGAAATATTGTTTCCCAGAGGCTGTATGAAGATAAACACTGTTCTTTTGACTAGAGACAGAAAATGCCACTTAATGGTTTCAAGAAAGCACACATGTTCTCCCACCTTTTTACAAGTTCCTGTGTTCCTCACACAAAGGGGATGACAAGACTTTATTCCATTACTTGGTGGCTTATCTTTGAAGAAGAAAGCCATCCAGAATATTAAGTTTCTCTGGGGAATCTCTAATCATTCAGTTGAAAAAGTGGTAATGCACATCATAATTATATGCTCATACAAATAAGAGTAAGCACTTAACATCCTTAATTATCTATTTTCTTTTTTTCAGTAAATTTATTTTTAATCCTTTCTGTTAAAAAAAATATATATATATTGAGTAAGTCAGTATTATATTGACCTGGATTAGAATGGGGTTTACGTTATGATCTGACTTGAAATCAAATACCTGTGAGGTTCTACAGACTGGAGATCAAGGAAAACTGTTTTTCCTAAATAGTAGTTTTCAACTACTTTAAAGGATAGAAACAGGTAGAACTGTGAATGCGATTTTGAACAGGGGAATTGTTAATTCATTTTAGTTGATGATAGCTGTATTAGAAATAGGACTAAAAATATAGAAATGTAGGTTGGGGGTGGGGGGAGATGGGACACAGGGGTTTTAACTAATCTCCAAAAAGAAAGGTTCAAATTTTTATAGAAATTATATTTTAAATTATTGACAGAGAGATCAAGAATCAGAAAGAGTTAGACTGAGCTCAGCCACTCTGTAATTAAAATTTATAATTGATACAATTATGTGATGTTCTTCTGCGTAAATTATCTAGTACCTATATAGTACAGAAATGTTATTTTCATATGAAGAATCACCTTTAAGAAAATGGTATGACAACATTAAATCATCTCTTACACCTTTTTAAAATGGATGAAATGGATCATGAGTCTTTCTTTTGCATGCAGCTGAATTGCTGAAAGGGATCTTAGTGTGCAGAGGTTAAAGATCAGAAAGAGAAAAGAACTCTGATATGTTTGTTATTTTATTACAGCAACCTTCCAGTTTAGCCCTACCTGTAATGTCCAGTCGTACTGCTTTTCAAATCCAAACTTAACGAACAAAAGTATATAGCAGAAAGAGAATAAAAACCACCTGTATTACCTTTCACAGAGATCTCTTAACGATTCTCTAGGATGGCTTCTAGGCTTTATTTGCAACTATTTACTGAAAGTGTTATATTGCCATAGTACTGAAATGCTCCATTGTAGATCAGTGTCTTTCATATATGCTATAAGGAAGTCTCACCCGCACAGAATTCAGCTGTATAGCCAGATTTGCATAGAAATAATGAAAATAAACAAAATTTGCAAACAAACTCTCTGATAATTGCCAAGGACAAAAGGATGACAGCCCTTAGGATGCCTATTTAACATGTGAATATATGAAGGCCTTATCGAAGTACAACCTTATTTTTTTAGATGCCCTTTTTATGCTTACAGTTTAGAATGGGACTAGAGAGGTTGTTGGGGAGTGAGCCAATTTCTGCCTGGAAGTTCAGAAGATTTGAGCATCTAGATTATCAACAACAAACAGATTCCTTTCTTTTTTCACGTGTTCTTGTAGTTCTGTTCATCTATACCACACACACCTTTTTTGCAATAATGAAATATTTACCACTGACTGAATCCATCAAATGTCAGGTGCTGCTTTATATTCCAGTTGTTCAGCTAAGAGGAATGGTACCAAGTGTTCATATGTGCTGACTTTAGGCAAGCAGCATAGCCCACCGAGTGAAGTGTGTAAAAATAGATTGGGTTAATATTCCTTCCTGATGATCCTTCAAGGCAGCTTAGCGATAATAAAGTCTACTAGAAGCAGATAACTGTCTTGGTTCATATAGAAGAAAAGCTTTCTCTTTAGGGCAGGTTTTTAAGTTTGCATAAAAAGAGACAAAATTTTAGTGGAATAAGGATTGAAAAAAAAGGAAGAAAATGGAGTTGAAAAGTTTGATAAACAAATCAAGGTATAAACTTATCGATGATATAACTAGACAAGATATTCTGAATTTAGATAGCAGAGAAACAAAGACCTTAGATGCTTAAAGAATAAGTCAGATCTGACATTTCGTTGTCAGCCAGACCCTGCTGCTGTCTGGAAAGTGAGCTGCTCTTTCCTCGTTCAAGCAGCATATTGAATCCTGCATTCCATTGTGCTTAAGGCCAAGAGGAACCATTAGATCACTTAGTTTCACCGTTAGTGACCACTTAGTGTACATCATGCAATTTATTAAGCCTAAAATTTTTAAGTAAGCTAGATTCTCACTAGACAAAATTTGAAGTAAACACCTGGAACACCTGTGACATTATTTCCTGTCTATGTTCTGTTGATGTCATGTTAAGAAATATACACAGCTATCATAAAAAGACATGCCAATGTGCCATTTTGTTTCATTTATCACAATGTTGTTTGCATTTTTCATGATTCAGAGGCTTGTGCTTTTGTATTCTTACTAGATCTTGAGGGAAAAATCAGCAGAAAAAAGCCTGAAGTGTTCTCAAGAGATGATATCCATATAATCATAAGAAGATTACTATATTCTGTATTTTAGAGAAAGGTTAGAAACTGAAAGCAAAAGCAACATTAAAACTTTATCAGTCTCATCAAGGAGGAAATTCCTGTCTGATTCTAAACTAAGTGAACAATATAATCCTGTGTATATAAGCAAGGCAAATAAACCAGACACTCTAGAGACATTTTCATACCACATCCAAAAACTTGGCTACCACAACATTTGATTTCCTTCTCTGATTTGCTGAGGTCAGTGTTTGATGCTTCACACCATGATACAACAGTATCATAAATACAACTTTATTTCATAGTAGTTGCTGTCTCATGACTCATAGCTACATGGCTACTACAACCACTCATGGCTCCCCAATGCAAGTCACTATTACAGTACATACTTGCTCTTCCTGTTCAAGTTTGCTAAAAAAAAAAAAAGAAAAAGACAAAAAAAGAAAAGTTTACTTTGAATGACAAAACTTTATGGCAGAGTTTTTATTTTTATTCTAAATCCATTCTATCTTTATGGTAAAACAAGATATAATCTATCATCTTGTTCTTTTGCACAAGATAAAGTCTGCAAAAAAACCCATGAAAAACACCTCTTGTATTCTAGTTTTAAACTCCACAGAAATGCCATTGTATACCTGCACCACTGGTGGATTGCATTTTGATAATCATGGTGTTACGCCCTAAAAGTTGTTTGGGGAAAAAAAAAAAAAATCTAACAGTGCAATGTGCACAAATGTCTCAACAGAGACCATCCAACTACTTTTCCAGGCTAACCAGGAAAAGTTGCCCATATTTTTTAACTGTTAATGGGACAGAAAAGGAAGTCCTCTAGTTCTTGATTTCGCCAGTTTTTCTGTACTTACTGAACATTAACACTTAAATTTCATAGACCTTTTAAGCTAGTTAATTCTAGCTCTTCAGTTGCATATTGTTCATGCCTGCAGATTTGAAATTCTTTAAATTTAGTATATGTTGCTGTCTTTTTTGCTATAGGTAATTCTCCATGCCCATTTTCTTCCAATAGGATAGTACCCAATACCTGTTTTAGGTACAGAACAGGGATGTGTTTGACATTTCTGCTTTTCTCAAATTACTGACCATGGGGTTTTTTAGCCTCAAGTAGCAAAGGCATTGTAGCTTTTATAGGACTTTTTTTTTGATTCTTAAGATACTTAAAGATATAGTCTTATTGTTTCTAATTCCACTGACACTGAGATCGTACTGAGGTTTTCTCATCAGTAAGTTATATGCCTTTCATTTAGCATTTTCCAATCTTTAAACACACACATAGAAATGGAAAAAGGTAAGAGGTAAATAGCGAAGACAAATCGTACACATAACTATCCAAGTGATGTATATTTAAATCGCTTTTCAGATATCTAATTAGCTGGTATGGCTCTTTCTCTGGCATAATTTCTGTGTATGTCTGCTACACGTGTCACAAGGTAGCCACATTTACTTTTCAAATTAACGTGAAATTTTAGAAGGTTAACAGACTGAGCACAGAACAGAGTTTTCATCTGCAAGTTTACCAGCCATTTTAAAGAAGGCAAGAAGGGAATGTAGTCAGGGAAACAAACAGAAAGAGAAATCTTGAATCCGAAAAACAATCATTTCTTCACATGATTAGCACAGGCTGGTGCACATCATCACTATTAGTTTAACTATTTTTCTACTTATTTCAGAAAAAAGCTGTTGCTTATTGTCTTTGTTTGTCTTTCTCAGACATTAGACACACATTAGACACATGGATATTTGTTTTGTCTTCCTTAGAACATACAAAACTGGCCAGAGACTAACTGAAATGCACTGAAAGACAAACTTAGATCTTAATTTTGCATTCTATTGCTAAATATTAATTTTTCAAACAATTTCCATCTTCTCCGTTTTATTTTTCTAGTTTCTGCACTCTCTTCAGATGGCTAAAAGGAACAGGAGGTAAAAAATGTCAGGTGTGTGTAGAGACTTGTTGATATAGTAATTTTTCCATTATTAATCATTGCTTTAATAACATTTAAATGATTGTTCTTTATATTATTACAATGATTTTTCCATTTTCTTTAATACACTGGTTGCAAAACTGAGATGGCTCTAGCATCAAATTATCATTCTCTCACATACAGTGTATTTTTCTACTGATAAATGATGGTTCCTTTTAGTTTAGCAGTCGCTTGTTATGTTGATTCATTCAACAGGAAAGGACAATTATCAATGGATTATTAGGTGACAAGCGGTAGTTCAATCACCTTTGATGAGATATATTGGGTTTAAATATTTATGCCTGTTAAATAATGCATTTCAGGTCAAATTATTCAAACTATTCTTAATGAATAATGCTATTAATTTAACACCTCTGTTTTGATGAATGAATTGTTTGAAAACCAGCCTTGTTTTGCCCATGTTTCTTAGATATCTGTATGTAATCAATAAATAGACTGAAAGTTGTTTAACAAAAACTCTGAAAAACTTTGCTG